>NC_051041.1:18400604-18737271 GCF_904848185.1 Acanthopagrus latus
ATCAGCTGTTTCATTAGCACCTGGAGATGCTACACCTGCGCGAGCGCAAGCTAACCCAAAATCTGAAAGAAACAATATTTGTTTTGTGTGCTTAAAGATTAGTTTGGATTTCGGTTTTGCATCGCTGGATTTAGAAAAGTAAAAATTTTTGAAGACTTTGTAGTTTGAAGAGTTTGTAGTTTTGAGTAAGAAGTTTTGTCTTATAAGAAGATAAGAAGATCTTCATTGACTGATCTGTCAATGCTAAACAAACTCTTTGTTGTCATGACGGACCCTGCCACCTTTACCCTACAGAGTTTGTCTTATTACCTCGTTAATATCTTCTCTAAAACTGCACACAGCCCTTTTTTTAAAACAGGCCTCACCACTGTAGCCGATGAGAGAAGCATCCTGGAGCAGCTGATGGAGCGGCCGACGACATAAACATTCTAGCTAATGTTAGCTAGCATGCTACTGTTGATCGATATTAAAACTGACAGCTCAGCTGATGTTGATCGTGTCTTCTCCAACATTTTCTCATCCAGACTTTTTTTTTCCTCACTGCAGAGGAATAATTGTTGCAACACAATCTCTATTTTGTTTACATCTGCTTCTCCAGGAGATCACGCGAGGTGGTCCGTGTGCGATGCATCATTATTTTCAGATCTCGCAGTGTGTTCACGTTTGAGATTAGAGAGAACATCTGTAAGGATTTTCTTTATGTGTGTGATGCAACCCGACTTCAACACTGGTAGCGAGAGCCTGGTCGTAATTATATCATCACATGAAAGTCAGCGCTAGTTATCTGAAGACAACACGAGTGTGATTTGTGCTGTCAGTTATTCTGAGTAAACTGGTTATATTGTTAGATATTAATATTGTTTCTTCTAAATATCAAAGGAATCCTTATATTTGACGTTTTTATTCATCACCGGTTTGTTTCCACCGTTAAAGTCGATTGATCGGACTGACAGAACTGACTGACGGTCCCACAGGGGAACCAGACTGATTAACAGATTCTTATTTAAAATCTTAACTGATATCTCACATCAGTAGAAAGTCGCCAAATGCAGTTAATACCATTTTGTCATGATGAGAAAATATTGAAGTCCTCATGAATTATGCAAGTCATTGTAAGAAAACATCTCTCTCCTCCCTGAGGTAGAACAGCTGGCACCACAGCGCTGATGTCTCTTCTGTCAAGATAACGAGATAATTAAGTCACGATCATGAGAAAACTGTTTGCTGCGTCACGAACGAATGAGCTCATTAAGATGTGATCTTGAGATAAACCTTTCTCACCACATTGTGATCCAAACTGATGTTGAGGTTTGAGACTCCCGTGAATGAACTCGACTCATCCCTGGACCGCGGTGTCAGCCCCTCACGTCTCACCGGGGTGCGGTTTTTGGATGTGCTGCTGAGATCTCTAAACTCCGGCAGTTGACTTTATTTATTCTAACTTTGATTGTTTGGGTTTGGGGATTCTGTTGCTCCAGCCATGAAGGAAATTGCTCTCTTGCCTGCTGGTTCTGAAACGGAAAATGGTTTTAAAAAACTATAACAAAACAAACCCAAACGGTTCTCTGTCAGTCTCTTTGTGTTTTTGCGAAGGATCCTCACTCTGAGGGCCCGGCGAGGCGAGACCGGTCTGTCAAAGAGAAGGAGAAGAAAAATAGAAATGGAGGTCATCAAATAGCTGGTAGAGTGATGAGCTTATCAGTTGAGTACAGATCTGTGGACGTGTTGCTTTTCACTGTTTGCGTGCAAGCGTGGAGAAGATTGGCAGGATATCGGTCGAAGTTGTGGCAAAGGAAATTATAGTTGCAACGCATGTTTATCTTTGTGTGCAGACACACGTTCGTAAATTCTGGTACTCACATGAGGCTCAATCCCATTTGCAATTTTTACCCCTAGCTCTAATCATTGAGCCCTCCCTTTGCTCTCAGAACAGGGTTAGTGGTTGAAATTATCATCCAATGAAACTGGACAACTCTTTAAGAGCCTCATACGTCATCAGTTATTGTCGATGGAGTTTCTGTGAACAGATGCTACCGGGCATCGCGGGTATGCCGTCTTTGGCCAATCCTGGTGGCCATTTGCCACCAACACATGGATTCATTCACAACTTCTCTATCAATAAAGTCAGCAAATAAAGAAGAACGCCTCCTCATCACCTAGTGACCAGCGGTGCTATATAGGCTGACATTAGCAAACCTGTGCTCCTGCCATTGCAAGTGTAATTCTTGTGCGTCAGAAGGAGGAAATGCATCAAAATGAGCGATTGTCATGCACAAATCAGCAATAACAATATAACACAAGCTAGCTGGCTAGTTAGCAAAAGAGACTTTCAAACAATAGAGTTTGAAGTGTGCCTCTTATCAACTTTAGGAGGCTCTTGTAGCCCCGATCGTTCATCCTACCCTTCTATCCCAACGAGAAGTGATACACCTTACCCCCGAGGTGTGAATGTGCAAAATGGAGGGCTAAATTTTAGAGGAAAGGGGCGCTCTGGTCTGTTAGCTTGACACTCCTCTTGGATTCCCATCGCTGGGTGTTCTGCTCCTGCACGTAACATATAGCCTCAACCTTTGGGACACTGCATAGGTGCACACACACACACACACACACACACACACACACACACACAAACACACACACACTGCAGTGAAAGTTCCTCTGTTTGAGATATAGCAGCACTGTTGCACTCTGGAAACAATTACCAGGCAATAATCTTCACATTCTTTCATCCCACCACCAGCTCAGCTGATTAGGATATCCACTGGTACGCAAGGCTAACCTCAAACACGCTCACACACACTTGCACATTTTACTGTTTCTTCCATACAGCAGAGTACAGTACTTGCTCCCTCTTCGGTTACCGACCAACCCTCCTTTCTTTCTCTCTCTCTCTCTCTCACACACACACACACACACACCTGACATCTGATTCCCGACTGATGATTAATGACCCTAGAAGTCTTTCAGCGGAGACCACCCAGGGTCAAAATAACCTGCCACAAATACAGAAGCAGTAAAATACCATTCAGTCGCCACTCTCCTATTTGCACACGCCGCTGCAGCATCTTGCATGTGCATGTGCCGCTGCAATAAAGGAGGTGGACTAGTTACTGTGGAAACACTTAAAAAATGTGCACCCTCCTTCCCCTGTCTTCAATCATGTGCGCATGTGCTGCGTGTTTGTGAACAAAGTGGAGTGATTTCATTTATCTATGAACACCTTTTTCGAAACGCAGCACCATACTCCTTTTAATCTTCGTTCACTCTGTTTTCCCCCAGTCTCTCTCTCTCGACCCGGTCCAACAGACGGAAGAATTACCCCGGCTGTCCTTCTCATCTCTCCGGAGAGCTTTTTCCCAGGGTGGAAACACTGCCATCCTTTTTCTCTCCGCTGTCCCCCCTTTCCCCCTTTTATCAGTGTCAAATGATTACCTGGGGGGAAACTGAGCTCGGCAACAATATGCGTCAGGTTGGCCAGGGGGAGCCCGGCCAAAAACATCTCCTCCTCCTCCTACCTGCTCCATCTACCCGACCATCCCTCCATCTGTCCGACTCCCCTCAAATGCCCTCCCATCACCCTTCCCGCCCACGCTCTCCACCCCTGTGCCAGCCGAGGGCCGTGGCAGAGCCCCAAGCCCATCTCGGAGGAATTTCCCTGTTGAAATTTATATCAATTTCAGAGGCCTCAAGTTTTAGCCACAGTGTGTGAAAAGACCAAAACTCCCCTCTCCCTTTTCACAGTCACTTTCCATTCCTTCCTCTTCTCTGCCTGCTTTTCTCTCTCCATTTCTCTGACATACTTCCCCTTTCTCGCTCTCTTTTCCTCAACTATTTATCTCTCTAAGTTCACTTTCCCTTTCCCGTCTTCCCTCACCACCTTTTTTTTTGCCCTCCTTAGCGGCTCCATGTAGGCACAGCCTGGTGAATGCCAAGCATTCCTTTGTAAGGTTAGAACAGACAAAGGTGGACCACATCACCTGAAAGAAAACGGCCTTTTTGAATTGTCGCCCGGGGGGGAAAGACAGGCTGATAGCGGAGAAAAGAGGGAGTATAAAAGCGGAGGAGATGGAAGAGAAGAACACCTGTCCTCCGCTGTCCTCGCGTGAACCTTCAACTCTGACCTTTGTTACTCGATATTGACGCCTTGTTTGAATAAGAGGGGCTTAACTGAGGGAAAGTGCATTAGGTGTAGGTGTAGACCTTCAGTGCCGCATTAAAAGGAGGGTTCTTGTGCATCTGACTAATGAGATTAAACACTGTCAAAACCATATTAGCTTATGTTATCGACTCGATTATTGCCACACAATACTTCACTCAGAGACTCGAGTAAACACAGTAACATTACAGCCCAAAAGTTAATCCCAATCGAGCTCACAAACACAAACAACTCCACCCTCCAACACACTCCGACTATTCACACAGGCCACTCAAGGAACATACATGCTCCCAAACAAGCTCACCCCACCCTAAACACACCACCTTTGAGGAGAACAGACCCCCATACGTTAACACATAGTGGGTCTATGTTTGGCGGCGCTGGGTGTGGTGAAGGGTGGAGTGTATCGGTGACGCCAGCTCGCCCTTCACGGCTTATTTTTGGTGCCTTTTAACGAACATCAAGGGGCGAAGTGGGTCTCGTGTGATGCAATGCGACGGTTTTCCAGTGAGTTCACCAACGGCCGGTGTTTGTTTTTGCTCTTACTAATGGAATGGAGCAAGGGGGAAAAGTGGAGTGAAAAAAGAGAAGCTCATGACGACCAGGTGTTTTTCCCCTCTTCTCGGGAATGTTTCACCTTGTAAAAGCAAGCGAGTGGGAGGGGACCTGTGTACCGGAGTGCTGAGGAAGAAGACGTAGAGGAGGAGGAAGAAGAAGAAGAAGAAGTGAAGGGTTTGGGGGATTTTTCAAGCGAGGGGTGTGTGCTGACCAAAAGCGTATGAGTGAGAGTTAATGTGTTGTGTGAGATCTCTGAGAAGCCGCAGGCAGAATTCTTCAGTGCAACTGTAGCATGGCCGCCAGCCTCTGCTGACCAATTTTCGGCCTCGTCGAGCTACAGAACGCTCTTGCTCTTGTGGTAGGGTGTGATCAACAATACACACCCGGGTGGGGGGGGGGGGTGGATGGATGGATGGATGAATGAATGAATGAATGAATGAATGGCAGGCCTGAGTGCCACACAGGAGTCCTATTGATGACATCATTGTTGGGCATCTGGTCACTCCACCCTTTCCATGTTTCAGAGAGCCATTCAGTCGGCTTCCACTGCACCATGCTCTCTTTCACAGACGTGACGCCCATTGCTTATTTTTTGGTGATTATTCAATTTAGCCGGCTGCAGTCGCGACACAGAAATTCTTGTGACTCCGACGGCACAATCGACAACTGGCCTGTTTATGACCTTCCATCAGATACAGTACAGATGTCTGTGAATAGAAAGAATTTACGTTGATTTTCCAGCTGCGCCCACGTTTAATCATTTTACTAGCTTGATATTGATGGAATTTGCCCAAAAAGGAGTTAAAAAAAAACTCTTAAAGCCACATCTGTGCTGTAAATGCTGCTATAAAGACTCATTTCATATAACAAAGATTATCCAAATATGCCCTCTTTGAGACATAACCTATAGTTATCATGCAAGCGACGGCTGACTTTGAGTCTAATGGTTGGGAGATTACACAGTCTGGGGACATTTATTACTCCAAGAGCGAAAACATGAATGAGAGACGTGCAGCGGGACTGCCAGTTCTTGATAACGAGCTGGAATTTAAACAGCGATTGAAGTCATGAATCAGCGGACGCTGGTGCACCGACAGGCCTCTTAATAAAACCGACCCAATGTGATGATGAATAAAAACCACCGAAAACTTGGACGCAGCCTTCTGCCTCACTCAGTCTCTATCTGATCTCCAGCTCAGCCAATGGCTCGGTCCCAGTGGGTCTTTCAGGAAAAGGCTAGGCCAGCTTCCCTCTGGATCCGTCCAATCGCGGAGCGGCTTTCTCTTCAAGGTCCACTACCGCAGCACAGGGCCAGCTAACACAGTGCCAATTAAACACTGAATGCTAAGCCTGTGCTGGCTTTAGTAAAAACTCTGCTCCGATAAGGAGCGACTGTAGTTCATCCAGGTTGTTAGCTAACATCCAGAGCATGATTTCCAATTACCCCTGTTGATGAGAATTTATGCATCCTCCCAGCTAATGCTTGGCATGCTTTAAATGTAAGGTCTATGTGATACCTGTAAAACATCTTGTTGCGATGAATAGCCAGGCTGTAGTGGCGAAATGTGACCTGATGTCATTTACTGCTGTGCTTTGGTGATTAACCCCGAGAGAGTGCTATCATGTAACGATTATACACAAAACGACAGCAGGTTTTAGCTGCCTACACAATGCCCAGTTATGTCTTACACTTATCCAGTGTTGTGTCATGCGTGGAGGTTATTAATTGGCCATTGGAGCTACAAGTGGAGAGCTGTCGTGGGAGCCTTCATGATTAAAATCTCTGGGGTAATTCATGACAACATCTACAGGTTGAGCTTGAATTGTGTTTCTGATCAGGTAGTGGTCAGGGTTCAGGTAGCGGTAGGATAAAGGGTGACATGATCTGGGAGGCAGAACTTGAGCAAGAGATGCCTCCAACTTCATGATTAGGATTTTGGGGGGATTTCATGAGAGTGACTGCAGGTTATGCTTGATCTGTGTCTGTGATCATGTCAGGGCACGGGTTAGGGTTAAGGCTTGAGTAGAGTGATTCCTTGGAGGGTAAGTTTGGAGGCAGAACATGAGCAAGAGACGCCTCCGAATTCCCTTCTCCTCGTCCTCCTTTTTCGTTCCCTTCCCTCCTCTTCATCCTACCCCACCCCTCCATACGCGGCCACTACCCCACCCCATCCTGCTCACTCCCCTCCTTCCTCAGCGCAGCCAGCCACAGACACTTGCTTTTTGTATGAAGGGGTTTAACCCAATGAACAATCCTGTCTGTCTTTTCCCAAAATAAGCCAGTGGGAGAGGGATCGCCGAGTGAGCCAGGGAGATTGGAGCAGCGAGGTGCACAGCCCCTGGTTATAAGTCCTGGGAGTGAGAGCTCAGCCTGCCTGGACACCACAGCCTTTAGCTCAATATACACTGCCTTTTGCTGCCTGCCTTGACTGCCTGACTGACTTGACTGACTGACTGAGTCTCACTCCACTGTTACTCCCTCTCTCTCCCTCTCTCTGTCCTGCTCCCTCGCTCCTTCCCTCCTACTTTCCACCCTGGAGAGCAAGAGCACACAGATTGGAAAGGTGCTCCTCAGACCTGCGTCTGGACAGCTTGAAGACGGCACAGAGAGGATTTTTCACTCTCGCTCTTTCATCTCGCTCGCTTTCCTGCCAAAAAAGCACATGGATGGACTTTTGCTGGATGCAGAATAATAAAAGTTAGACAATTTTCTCCACCTGCGGTTGAAAATATCTTTTTTTTTTTTTCTTCCTCCAGCTCTGGACCAGTTGAGGGTGCCAGCTCTTTTTGCTCAGGAGAACGCTGCTCCTCTCTCTCTATCTCTTTTTTTTTTTTTTGCCTGCATGTTCGTTGACTATCTGATGCCATCACATCCCATGGGAGACACGCGTGGCTGAAGCAAGCAAGGAGGGAGGTAGAAGAGAGACCCACCTGACGCTCACACCTACCTATCGCTGCTCCTTACCCAGCGCAGCCCCCACACTCCCTGCCCCTCAACGCTCTGAGGAGAGAAAGGTAAGACCCTACCTGCCCTCACCTTCCCCTGGCTCTGGTAGCATCCTCCTCTCCCGTCTTGTCATCCCTTTTCACTTTTATCCCATGTGGCTGCACATGTGGCCGAGGCCAAGAGAAACAGAGGGGAGAGTACAGGAACGGAGGGAAGGTAAAAATAAAAAACAGACGGTGCAATATCTTAGTCATGGGACCTGCATAATTCTCCTCAGTCCTAAGCTAGTGCACAGATTAAAAAGAAATGGTACAGTTTGTTCACCGAGCTCCAGGCCAGGGTAAAGGACAATATTACAGTATTATTACTTATTATTAGGACTCAGGGGGGGTCCTGACTTTCTCTGTAGCCACAGCAAGAATTTCTTTGTTTTTGCCCTGATGAATTCAGCTCTGTGTATGTGAAATTTCAGACATTGTTGATGCATCCGTACCTGAACACATCTGTATCTTTGGCTGATGATGTTGAGGTGGGCGTGGTGTGTATTCAGAGTGTGCACAGGGGTGGGGCAGTGGATATGTACAGTAGGTTTGGCTCAATTGTGATTATCATCCTCCTTGTATATGTGAAGTTAATCATCTCCCATCTCCTGTTGGCATGAACTGCAACTCGTTTGGTATGTTTTGAGCTCACTGAAAGCTCAAAATGTGTTTGGAAAGTACCACAGTGAAGGAATACTGCAGACGGACACATGGTGCTATCATTTTTCTGCCTTCTTTTCTCTCTCTTCATCCCCCTGTTGCTTCACTCTGTCCATCCACTGTGACGCCGCTGGCAAGCGACGCCGCATTCCATTGTAACGACATCCCTCCATCGCGAAAGAGAAAGAGGAGAAATAGCCATGACTCTGAGTCCTCAGGTATCCCGCATGACGAACCAACAGAGAGACAGAGAGAGATGAGCAACAAATGAAAAAGGGGGAGTAAAAAAAAAAAAAAAAAAAGAGACAGAGAGGAGTGCATTAGTGGGGCTTAGAAAAACAAAAGAGAAGATTCCAAAATGCATGCTTCGCAGAGGAGATACATTTTTTGTTCACATGTGTTTCAGCGCACCAGCAGCAGGCTTTCTTCTCAGAGGAAGGAGGGAGACACAGAGAGAGAGAGAGAGAGAGAGAGAGAGGGAGAGGTGAGGAGTGAGAGAAAGAGAGGGGAGGGGGGAGAGAGAGTCTGGAAAAGACAGTGGGGCTGGAGTTCTGAAAACCAAAAACATTTGGCAGCATCCCTCGACTTCACTGGCTTACGGCAACAAAAACTGGATATGTACCTGCGTGTGTGCGTGCTGGTGCACGTGCAGCCACACATGCATGCTCCTAGGTGAATCTGTGTGAGCGTCGGGGTGTGTTACACAATCTTTATCGGGAGGAGTGGGTGAATGGATGCACAGTTAAGCGTGAACTCTCCCTCCTGGCACCGAGGTACAACAGGAGGGCTGCTGGTGCGCAGCAGCGTCTGCTTTACTGTTCAAAGTCCTATTTGCTCATAAAGTTCAGGGCCTCTCATATAGATTTACTGTTTTCCAGTCCGTCTCTTGGTTTCTATTAAAGTACCTATAGGTCAGGAGATTTACGCCCCTCTCTGCTTTTACCGACATTGCTGGCCTTTTCCTTGGCATGTAACTTCCTGCTTGGCACTCCGGCGACACATTGTGCTGTAACCATGGCCACGGACTGGGCTCCTCTCACTTTGCCACTGGCGGTTACGAGCAAGTCGAGTGTGTTTGTGTGCGCGGTGCATTATTCAGCCACAACTTACAGCCTCCAACCAGCTGCCAGTTCAGGCTTTTGATACAAAGTGTCTGAGCGTGACCGACCATACACAAACAACAGTCACGCTGAACGCACAGCGGCACACACGGCAGACTTTATGCGCCTGTGCAAAACAAACACCTTCATGGATTCAACCCTCCTCCTCACACACACACACACACACACACACACACACACAGACACACACACGTTTCAAACAGATGAACACATTCGCGCTGTCCGTTTGCCAAACCGCCTGCTCATATAGCGCCGAGACTCTCACGCCCCACTGCAGTTACTTTATAGGCCAGAACATGTTGAAGTTGGGACTCCTTAAAGAGTCTGAAAATCTTTGAGCTCTGATGTCAAGGTGAGAAGAGGACTTTTTCTGCTGATCCGTAAGAGTTCTGGCGAGGTTTCATCCTCATTAGAGAGAGTGGAAAGGAGCCTCAGGTGTAAGAAACTTTACAGACTTTACTCCCGACTCTCAGATCAGTCTTCTCTCAGAGAACTGTCACTCCTGCTTCATCACAGAGACACAAGTAGAGTGTGTGCCGACCTTCATCAGGGGTGCAGTGTGGTGTATATTAACAATATTAATGAGGTAGCAACAATAGCTGAGTAAACAAGATGTTCTCAGAGGATGATAAGGTCCACAGAAGTAAAACAGTATGAAACTGTGTTGTCCTTTACAGAGATCTGGCTGTCTTAACTAAATGGCTTCACTAAAACAACATAGACCATGTTTAAAATGGGGGGAAAAAGGATTATAATAGAAGTTTCAGTAGCTACCTTGATGCTTGTTTCTCACCTTTACTTGGCTTGTAAAATAGTCTTCACTTTGTTGCCACAAGGGGGCAGAACACCAGGCAGGTCAGCTCACTGTCGCACACACACTAACACGGAGGACAGAAAACCTCTGGCTGTATTTTCTAATTCTGCACTAAATTATCTCACAACGCTGGAGACAGTCAAGGAGAATTCTTTTTCTTCTACTCCTCGATCATCGTTAATGCAAGGCATCATCTTTTTTTTAAGACAGTCCTCGTTTCTCCGTGATCTTCTTCAAGAATTAACTCTCAAAATGTTCTCAGAAATCTGTCACGTGTCACTCGCATGTGCGTGATATTCGTATGCTTTTCACTCCCCTAATAGCCCATTAGTGCACGTTTGTGTGTTGCTTATGCATGTGTGCATGTGTGTGTGTGTGTGTGCACATGAGTGTGTATTAAGAGTGCACATGTGCTTCTGTTGCTCTCAGTCTTAGGCCGCAGTGGCAGGAAATGAAGGAGAATGCCACTCATTCTCAAGGAAAAGTCAACGCCCACTCATTCCTTTTACTTCCCTGGAACCCAAACACCTTCAGAAAACACACACACACACACACACACACACACACACACACACACACACACAACGTTTCCCCATCTGTGCCTTTTGTTTCATAGGTACTTCAGGAGGAAAGAGTGTGAAAACAGGCCTCTACTTTAATGGCTTCAACAACAAAGACTGTGTTTTCTTAAAGTGCTTTTCAGCCGGATGACCATGTCTGCAATTACAGCCACACACACACACACACACACACACACACACACACACACACAATCACACAAACTGTACATGCTAACTGGTGCCGCTGATAATATGAATGAATAATTGCAGCGGAGGACGGTGGAAACAGAATACAGGCCCTGGTCTTAATCAGAGCTTGGAGCATAACATCCAAGATTAATAGGCTGGATTTGTTTTGCAGCTAAAAAGGGGGAGAGAAGAAAAAGACAGACGGAAGCATAATTCCGTGCGCAAACGCATGAAGATTTGCATCTCTTCTCCCTTCACTTCCTCTCTTCTCGTGTGTTTATGCCTTTCGGAGCTTGTTTGCACATCAGCCGGTCGCCGTCTTGGCCTAAACGCGCAGCTGATATATGTGGAAGTCAGCAGGCTGTATGGCAGATAGTGAATCTGCACAAACATACGGCCCTCCAGAGCGGTCGGAGCAGCGCATTATTAATCGTATTGAAGGATGTTGCACTGGCTCGAAACACAAGGAGGCGGAGGAATGCAACCGACAGTAGAGAGTTCTCTATTATGCTAATCCTGTTTTATCTGTACCCAGATTTTGGCAGCTCAACCTGTTTATTTTTCCCTCTCTGTCACTCTCTAATTCGTTTGTCCGTCTGTGTTTATCCGTCTCCCACTTGCTCTTGCGTTGTCTCATAGCTGTGCCTGGACCGGAGGGAGTTTTTCCACTGGGCTGGCAGCAGCAGGACGACAGAGAAAAGAGAGAGCGGTGGGGAGGCTTTGGCAGACGCCCCTTGTTATTTTTCCTCCGCCTCCCATTGACTCTGTCAGCAGTGGCTCAGTCTTAGCAGGGCCTCCGAGCTCACAGGGACTTGACGAGATGCCCTCTTCGGCTCTCGGAGGGAACTTATCGCAGGCACACTTCGGGGACACGATCAGGAGGAAGTGACTTTCACCGCTGCGTTGCCACTTTTTCCGCTTTTTACATTCCCCGTTCTTCTTGACTCTGTCCCAGCTATCTTTCCATCCTTTCCATAATTTCTTTTCTTTTCTTTTTTTTTTTTTTTTTCTGGTGTAGACAAATCCTCTTGAATCACCCCCAACTCTTTACAGGGCTCAAACTTAAAACCCCTGTGGTAAAGCAACCTTGTTCTCCAACGTCAGACATTGCTTATAGTCAGTTGAGGCCTGAACAAGGCGCGGTAACCCAAGACGCGGACAAAACACGTATTGAGCAATGCTTCCTGGAGTCAGATCTATATTTTTCCAATGCTGTGCTGAAGTTCTTTGGGACATGGAAGTGTTTTCAAAGATAATCCAACAGGAACAAACAGCGGTGCTCATCCAGCAACAGTGCTGTTCCTAGTTAATGGGATGTGATGTTACGTACTCTGCCGCCGAAGCTCGAGTTTTTCCAGGTTCGGCAGGGAAACGAGAGTTTCCCCGTGTCTCCGGAAGACGTGTGTGATCTCCCCGTAAAAAGCCAAATGAAGATTGTTTGGTGTTTGTTGGTTCAGGTAACTGTTCAAATGAGTGTGTGTGTACAGTACATGTGGATAGGTTCATTTGACTCTGCCACCTCATTCATTGCCCCTCAGTTCACCGTCTGGCCAAAACTTAGATCGGGGCTTCCAAAAGCAGGACGTTGGGCCAGATCCTAACAGGGGTCAGCTCCTCAATATAAAACTCCCATTATCCCTCTTTTCATCTTGTTACAGACGTGCCTCCCAAGCCAACTGTTTATTTTTATTATTTCACTTCAGATGCAGGATGGATATATCTCTCTCTGGCGGGTCAATATTGAGTAAGGGATTGGAAACAGCTCTTCGGAGACCATTCGAAAAGCTCCAGACTTTGTTATTGTTCAGTCTGAGCTTGATTTAGACGTGTGCGTAGGTGTTCGTAAAAAGAGAAAGAGACTGGGGTTATTGTGGTGTTATGGTTCCCCCGGAGCAGGATAATAAAAAGCATTTTATTTCACAGAGAGCCAGACTCTCTGGAATAGGAAATGGATGCTTACTAAGTGACACATGTATCGTAGCATATGCTCCCCCCTCCCCAGCCAGATCGTCAGTAGCAGACAGCGACCTAATATCTACAATATATCAGCCAGTTTGATACACCGTGTCTCATAGTTACACTCGCAGCTGTTAAAGGAATATTTTGAGAGATACCCTTGTGCTCTCTTACCAAGGTTGGACGAGACGATGTGTACAAGTCCCTGAACCTCTGAGTTGCACTAAGAAATAAGTAACAGTCCAGAACATAAAACCACAAGATGTGTGTTTCTTTACACACATTTAAACTCATTAAACAACAACTATATGTTGGTTAATTTGTGCGGTTTAGAGGTGCTTCTTGGTGGATCCAGACTACACCTGTTCCCTCTGCTGATCTGTTTAGCTTAGCACAAGATAGCTTCATTTGTAGCAGACAAACATGAATAGGTTATCAATTTTCTCATCTAACTCTGGCCAAGAAAGCAAGTATTTTGCAAAAAAGTAGCAAGAAACAAAACCGAAGACCAAACCAAAAAAACCCCACACATTTTAATTATTATGCTAATTGCATGGTGCCAGGAATTGTCAGTATAAAAATAACTGCAACAGAATTTAAAGTGTAAACATTAATGGTGTATTGATTGATTTTGTGGCCACTGGGGGGCTTCAGATCCATCATGTCGTGATTAGCACACATTTGCATTGCACATCTAGTAAACAGAACAATAATGAACACAAATCCTTTTGTATCTCTGGCCACCTGGTGAATGTAAGACCATCTACACACGTGTGTATGCGTGATGGCTGCCTTGCATATCGGTGTGCACATCCTCAGAAATTGATGCTATAAGTCTGATTCAAATAGCAGATGAATGTCAGTGGCAGCGTTTGGCAAGTATTGTGTGACAGGGTCAGTGGTCAGTAACCAGGGGCAACAACAAGACAATAAGTGAACGTGTACCATAAAGTGGTATCCTCCAGTAATACACGTAGCATAAACACAAGTATATGAATGAGTACTTCCACAATGCATCTGGTTGTCTGTGCAAACTCTACACTTTAGATTTGCCAACATTCACTTTCCTTTTTTCCTCTGTTTTGGTCTCCACCAACTCCTGAGGGAAACCTGTGGCCAGAGGGTGAACTGAGTGTGTAGGTGGCATCCAACTGTGCCTTGATGATAGCAGTGTTGCTAAAAGCAGCTCAAAAAGTCAAGAAAATACAAAGGAGAGGTGCGAGAGTGATCCAGTAAAGTTGTGAGCCCAATAAACCAAAACAAAGGTGCTGAAAGATGCTAAAATGCTGCCTAGAGATATGATAATCCCTATAAACAACCTATTCCATATATGAATCATGTGATCTACAATGCGATCCACAGTAGATGTAGAAATATCAGTGTCGTACGGTAATGTGATGCAGTCCGTAGAACCTGATCCAAGATTTTTGCTTTAAAAGTCTGAAGTTGTCAGAAAGTTGATTTTTGGCTCTCATTACCAACTCGTCAAAAACTGATGTGTTGGGATTGTCTTCTGAGTCGGCCACTGTCCCAGAGAGTCAGTGTTTGACGAGTTGGAAGTTCTTACCACTTCGGCTTCTAAAAGTTAACAGCAGGAGGTCATGAAACCAACAATGTGATGCCAGTAGCTTTCATGTCACAGAAGGATTTGGTTTTGTAATGGAAATGCTGCTGCGCATGATGTGAGATGAAAAACACTTCAGACTGTCAGTGTTTCTGATGTCCTTTCATACATAAATCACTCTGCGGTCTTTCAGCAGCAGGTGACTACAGGTGCCCACCACATGGCCACAAACATGTGTGAGCCCTTCGTCTTCCAGCCTCAAGCAAACTGGCACAGTTGCCACTTTCTGCCCAGATCAACACATAACATTTAGCTTGGCGCACAGTGGTCCTCAAAGAGATGGATTTAGGAGGACTTATCCCCCTGCAGCGGACCACCCCGGGGGTTTGACTTGTTTGATTTTTTTTTCTTCTTTTGTTAAGTTGCAATCTACTTGTTCGTCGATATGTATTTACCATGGCTCCAATCCCATGGAAAGATAGCAAATCTCAAAACGAATCAAACACAAAACACAAACTTTTCCAGAGCCATTACGGTATCCCATGATCGTTCGATGCAGGGTGCTGCTGGCTCCCTCAGACTTTGTTTAAATGGCCTTGGCTTTGAGACTTAATCCTTTCTGTACAGACTTTGAGCCCATTGAGCAACATGTGTTTCATAATGCAACGCTCAGGGGCATTATGCAGCGTACAACACAGTCAGTCCTTCAAGGTTTTGTCCTAATCATTTCCTGTAATCAGCTGCAAAGTAGTGCAACGATAAAATGAAAAAGCGACTTTGTGCTCATTCCAGCTCGTTTGAGGTAAACGCTTTGTGAGCACCGAGCGCATTCTACATCGTGTGTGTGTGTGTGTGTGTGTGTGTGTGTGTGTGTGTGTGTAAATACTGTTCTCTTGTTTCTGTTTATCCCTGCAATATATGTAATGCTTCCTGGAGTTAGACAGCAGAGGCAATGCAGTCTGGCAGCGTTCCTGTGCGCTCAAAGAAGCTTCTAAGGAAGAATTATTGTGTTTCATGCTCACAAGACAGGAAGGGTGATTGCTTTGCCTCACAATTTTCGGAGGGATACAAGTGGAGTAAAGTTTCATGGAGCGCATTTGAGATGCCGTCCAGTGAAGGCTAAGATAAACAAACAGGAGGCTAACTGGCTGACAGCCGCTCCGTCACACATTTGCTCGGTTTTTGTCTGTCAATGTGAATTTTAGGAGGTAACATAAGCGAGCGAGTGCGGTAAGATCTCTAATTTCAGTAAGTACAGTGATGACAAAAAGTATATTTCTGCTGATCAAAACCAATATTCAGTTCATACTAATTCATCTATATGGGCGGCACCTTCTCCATGTGCAAGAACAAGATTAGAGAGATCAGGGAGCTTCTGCCGACTGTAGGAACGCAGCTGTAGATGCATAAAAGCAACACAGAAGTGAGCAGTGTTATTAAAAACTGAAGAAGGTTCAAGGACTTACAAGGCTTGACTTAAAAACCTGGATGTTCAATAGATGATAGATTGCAGAATTAGCTGACAGAAACAGAACGTCTTCGACCTAACCATGCAAATCTGGGACAGCTTGGACGGTGCATGTGACAGAAGTAGAACCACTTCAGGGAGGATGTTCTTTGGACAATGAACAAAATACTTAATTAGAGAGGGCTTTGAATCAATTACCGCTCGCTTTCATGTGGCTTGCAGATGGCTACATACTCTCTCTCCCCACTTTTCCTGCTCTTCCCGCCAGCAGAAAAAAAAAGCCCTGTTGCGTTGTCTCATTGTTAATTTGAACCAGAGAAGTGGTCATTTCCTAACAGTGGGCCCCGGTCTGCTCCGCAAGCCGAACCGACAACCAGCCCAGCGGAGCCTGAGCTGGACTTCTCCCAAAGCTGGGCAGAAACCACACAAACCCGAGTCTTCCTGACATGTGGTGAAAGTGTGATAGGGATATGGGAAACTCCGGGAAGGGTTAGGAGAGAGGGATGGCGATGGATCCGTTTGGAAGAGAAAGAGAGATCGAAAGTGGGACATGATGAAAACGGGGATAGGAGAAAGTGGAAGGGGCGGTATTTGCGGGAAAGAAGCGAGGAGAGGTGAAAGCAGAGGAAGGATCTGAGGGTAGAAGAAGCAGAAAAGAGAAAATAAGGTTGGTCTAAGGAGCGCTCAGTTTGTTGCAACCATGTGGCGTCTTTGATCTGGCCGAGGATTTGAACCAGTGTCAACAGAAACATGCAGGGGCCGTCTGTTTTGCTCCCAGACACAGATCATTCCTCCATGAATTACTCTGCTTCAGTTCGCCGCAACCTCTTTACTACTCCAATGTTTGTTTACCCTGTCGGGAACACTCGGCCCATTCCTCAAGTTGAGCAACAAGCTCAGTAATACCCCAGAACTCCTGCAATCAGCTAAACTTTCTACGCCGTTAATCTCTGGAGGGAAGCAGAAATCTGGGTAGTTTTGAAGATTTAAAAGATAAATTTGAGTCCAACAGTGCTGCCTTTATATTCTGTAGTTTACTCAGTAACACAGTCATTCCTCATTTAGTCCTGCAATACAGGATCCATTCATTCTGGTCCAGTCACTGTCTTCCATCGTACGGACCAGGGGTGTTTCTGTGACCCTTGTAGTCTGCGAGGAGGAGGGCGGGCTAACAAGTAGGCGGAGGAGGGGAAAATGAGGATGCAGACATGTCCGTCAGACTGTTACAGTGAGAGGAAGTGTCCTGAATACTGTGTCCCTGCAATATGACAGCCGGCTGATTCAAACCTCATGTTGGGAGCAGAAACACAATGAAAAGACAGTTGAGTTGGAGGCTTGTTTGCAGGCAGACTGCAAAAACTGTCCCTCTGCAAAAGTGCTTTAGTAGCATTAAGAAATGTAATGCTGCAGTCAATACTTTAACAATGGGTCACATGACTACATATAATGTCAAAGTGGTCACTTGTACTGACACAGCAACAGAGAAATTTCCCTTGGTCCTGCTGTTCCCTTTGGGCATCTTTGGGTTCAGTCCCAGTTCTCTCATTGGTGTCTAGAATGGTACGATGTCTCTAAATTCATAGTCTATGTAAGAAGTGGTGCAATGAATTCTGGTAGCGCTGCATGCTGTTGCTCACTTGCATGAAGTTGTCTTCACACATTTTCTTTGGTGTGAAGGGAACAACCCTCATGATGTCATCTGGTTCATCTAGAGAGCTTTGAGAACTGCAGAGTTTACAACAGAGAGATCAGCCATTCACTGATCATCTACCAGCCGGAGAGAGTAAAAAGAGTTGAATTATGGGGAATGCATTGATTATGACTTTTAATCAGTCTCTTTTTTTGTCCTAGCTGAGACAAGCAATGCACAGACAGTCATCCACTCTCACTTGAAGACAATGACAAATCCAGACTGCATCAACACTTGTGGGGAATGTACGCAGACCCCCTCCAAGTCAGCAGAGTACACACTAACAGTGCCCTAATGAATTGAGGGCCTTTCCCTCGTGGGCTGTATACATGTGTGATCCGAAAACCAGGTTCACTGACGTTTCTCTCTGTCTCCTGTCTCTTTCTGTTCCCATGCACAATTCTGTTGATCACAAATAACTTGCTGTTTCCTCTCGAGTTGTGCTCGTTGAAAGCCTTCTCCCAGTGAGCAGAAAGTGATGATAGCCAGATAGTCTTAACACAGAGCTCTTCCCACAGACGGACAATGCTCCCGTTGTGAAACACAGCACTACTGTGGTCCGATTGTGCTTCCTGGTTTGGAAGACAAATCTCTGGCTTTGAGACATTTGATTTCACAGCAATGAGAACGCAATAACTATGCTAGCATCGAACTGATCGACTGAATCTTGAGACCCAGACCTCAGAAAATATTGGTGGACATTTAAGGTTCATATACCTGCAGAGACGTCCGTGGGATGAGGTCAATCGTGATGTAACTAAGTACCTTTACTCAAGTACTGAATTTAAGCACATGGTACTGAGGTACTGATGTGCTTTATTGAGTATACTTCTAGTTTCTACTACATTTACAAAGCAAATATTGCACCTTTGCTCTGCAATATTTATTGACAAAAGTAGTCTTTACAGATGCCTCAAAGTGGTGCATTTTTAAATTGTAAATTTGGCAATAAAATGACAACTAAAAATCACACTTCTGACTATCGGGATGGTCGACCCCTAGTATACAGTAAATATACTTTAACTGGAAGCAGACATCTTTTCAGACTCTCCCTCCTGGCGTTACACTGAGGTATTACTGTTACTGGTGCCGCTTTTGCAAAGACAGCGTTAGCAACATGACGACTGCTAACAACCTGTCGACTGTAAAAATCCAAATTTAACCTAGAAACTACTTGGTTGTTCCTCTCTTACCTGGGAATACCAACCAGGGAAAATGATGCATCTTCCTGTTTTGTTTATGAAATGGCTGATCTGCCCTAATATGTCTTTCTGTCTGTGAACAATCCAGCCTGGTGGCAGATTGATGAGTTTTATAGGGAACCAGTTCAAGTGTGGATGGTGTCATTTCTTCTGCTGCCATTTCACTGTGCAATTAGTGTGACTGATGTCGTCTACTGCCAGTTTCAGTACAATTAATTACTTTTTACTCAAGAACTATGTATGGGGGAATTTCACATCCAAAGTAATATTTTGAAGAGAGGTTTTCACTATTTTTAGATTGTGTTGTTTGAATGTTTAGAAAAACATCCCACATGTCAACAACAGGTCATTTTCCATAAGTAAAACCAGATGTCTTGAATGTGACACCTTGAAAAAAAAAAATGCTGTCAATAACATTGCCGTCCAAGATCCGCGTTCTTGCTCGTGACAGGGTTGGAAAGAGAGCCATCATTTTGCAGATGTCCCATTAGAGTGCAATTCTTAGACTATAAATCACACGTACATGCTGAGATACACTGGTTGTTAAAGAACTATTGTGTGGTGCTACTATGGAGACCAAAACTCCACAAAACAGAAGCCGAGCAGCGGAGTTTCTCACTGCTGCCTTCCAGTTCGATCAGCGATACATATCAAATGGGAGCACAATGTTGAGGAATGCACGGTGTGGAGTCCGCATCGATTAATCTGCAAATCTCCTCCATGTGACGCTCCTCCTGCCTGCCCTCGTCCCTACCCATTACACCGTGCTCAATACGATTATTCAGAGAGGAGGGGGGGGAAAGAAAAGCATTAGTTGTAATGCTGCCAGGGTCCAAAATTGTCCAAATAGTTCTCAAGCCCAGCCAGACACAACAGCATATTCACAGTCTCGGCTCTGTCTGTGGACTCAGTTCAGTCTAGCACATTTTGATTCCCTCTTCGGCTGTGTCCTTTGGCATTTAGCTCAGATACTGCCTACATGTCTTTTCTGCCTATTGTCAAGGGATGACAGCGCAATTGTTCTTGTTAATCATCTGAACAACACATACGAGGCCTGTTCTCTGCGCAGACACTGAAACTGTGTCTACATATTCTATAAGCTCCAGGGAGGAGCCGTCACGCCCCATTTGTAACCTCACATGCACTTCATCCTATGTCCTCCCTGCATCGTGTCTCCCTCGGTCCATCATTCACTCCACAGAGGGCGTCTGGAATGTGCCTGTAATCACTTTCAGTGCATTTTTATGCAACAAGTGAGGAGACAGACAGTAACGCAAAGTGTCTGCAGTGTGTGGGAGCATGCAGGGAGTCACAGACAGACAGAAAAAGCAATGGATGGTGACGTTTTGTTAGCTGAGAAAATGATCTGATCCACAGATATGAAAATTAAGGGTGGCCAGGGCTCGACCGCCTCCCCCCCCAAGTGTCTTAGAACAAAAAACATCTCTGACCTGTTGACTTACAATGCTTTTGGAAACCCAGATGGAAGGGTTTTGTCTCCACTATCAGTCTAGACTCTATTTGTTTTCACATCTGCGCCTGTGCGATAAGCAAATTGTAGCCATTACCTTATGAGTGTGAGAGGGCAATTGTGTTTTTTCCCCACGCTCTGGATAAAGAGCCAAAAAAAAGAGGGGGGGGGCACTCACCAGCAAAAAATGAGTGTGACCACTGTGGGAGACGTGGTGAACATCAAGAAGCGGGGGTGGAGGGCTCGGGGGTGGGGAGGAGGCGGAGGAGGAGGGCTGGTCGGGTGGGTGAAAGAAATTTGGCATCACTGATGGAAACGGGGTCTGGAGCCGGCACACACTTCCACATAAACACACACACACGCAGAGGACAGACACCAGCGGCCATCATTCAAACGGCATTTTAAGGGCCATTTAAGTCATTCCAATAAAAACTGCAGCCGTTATAATACGTTGTCCAGGGGAGACTAGGGGAGAGAAAGTTATGGCACCGGCAGGCCGAGGGGTAGTAGAAAGGAAAATGCAGGAGAAGTGAGTCAGACAATGTTTGTTTTCAAGTCTGAACTTTGAATCTTTTTCATGTCATTCAGCCTCTGTGAGAGGGAGGCCAAGCTCTCCGGTCTGGGAAAGTGATTCAGTGATAGCAGGGAGGTGTGAGGGGTTTATATACCTGCCAGGCTTATCAGCGATCAGTTAAGTCGAGCGATATTTCCCACAGGTGATGTTCTGTAGGCTTGAGTCCACAGCCCCCAAAAATACTGAGCCCAGATCAGCATCTCGTCACCAGGAGACATTTCATGGCATGTTTGACCCTGTGATGCACTTTACAACCTTTCACTTCAGCTAACACAAATCTGTTTATCTGTCAGACATCACCTGAGCACGTTTAATCTCATCCGCTGGATATCTACGATATCCTGCTCTTAAAACGTGACAGTCCAGATCAACATGTAACAGGAAAGCGAGGGGGGGGGGACAGTTTATCTGTCTGCCTCACGACCTTAAATCTCCATCCAAGGCCAACAAGCGCATATGCAGCGTTGCATTCCGATGACTGTTATTTCGGCATTATGTCTATTTGCACTGTTCTCAACTGAGGGCCTGTGAAAAGTCGTCTAAACACAGCTCTCTCATACCGCGCGATCCAGGCCTGTGTTAGCATAGCTGAGTGAGTGCAGATATGGAGCAGGGCGATGGAGATGTCGGATAGCCGCTGCTGTGTCCTCTTTTTTTATTTCAGTGTCTCTATCCATTGTCTTCTAGCTCATCTTTTATCTGAGTCAGCATCTGAAGCACGCAAATCCCCATCCATCATCTCTGGTGGTATCTAGACTAGAATCCACCACACATAAGTGAGAAAATACCCCCTGTTTAATTTGAGTGGAGTGACCATTTAAGCAGCCAAACTCTATTACACTGACACTGCATACAGTGGACCACATACATGTTCTTTGCACCCTGTAGAAACCATTTTATCCATCACCTAAATATATTCTCTGCTTCCACTTTTAGCCTCAAACAGATCTGCATAATCCATATACAGTATATGCACATGTGCACCCCCACTTTCACAAATATTCTGAGGTTCAGACCTCAGAATATTTGTGAAGGTGGCCATTACCTCTGATTTACACCACATGCATTAAGCTGTTGTCATTCGCACGCACCTACCTCCACATGCCTCACCTCCACCTCCAACACACGTAAAGTCGTGGTCGGAGCGTCGAGTCGACGTCTCCCGTCTTGTTTTGTTTTTGGTAGTAAAAAGGAAAAACACACGCACACACACAACGAGTGTTGGGGTTTTCACTCCTACCTCTCCAAAACCTAAGTAAACACGCCGGCTTCCAAACCATACAGAGTCGCGCTAAAGAGACGCGTCAGACGGGGCCCGGGGTTATGCTTTCTCAGCAGCGGATGAGTGATTTGAAAGGAAAG
Source organism: Acanthopagrus latus (assembly GCF_904848185.1). Lineage (NCBI taxonomy): Eukaryota > Metazoa > Chordata > Actinopteri > Spariformes > Sparidae > Acanthopagrus > Acanthopagrus latus. The sequence continues at coordinate 18,422,938 of NC_051041.1, forward strand.
AGAGGTTTTGTGGGCAATTTACATACGCGGAGATGTGAGTCATTTCGGGGTCGTTTATGGGCTGCAGGCAGCCATTCCCTTGGCTCTGAGTGGACCATCATATCTCTGCTGGATGGCCTTCTATCACACATGCTCTTTGAGGGATTTTTCGGCTTAATATCACACTTGGAGGGGGAAATATGAGAGAAAGATGTTTGCATCTGAAGACATACAATCCATTTCCACTGTGTGCCCTCAGAGCACAGACTTCAGAGTTGATGCTGCTGCTGCTGCCCTCCTCCCTCCACTCTGCGTCGCCCGCTAGCATGTTGTTGCTCAACTGGAAAACAATAGCAAAAGCCATCCATCTGGTTGCAGTTTGCATCCCGTGCCAGTTTGAGTGGGAGTGAGACCTCTGAGAGGCTTAAAACAACAACAGCTCGCGGTCGAGAAGACTGGTTGCATATTTCCAGCTACTGTAGCAATAAACACACTCACACGCAGACACATGCTGATACACAGAGAGACCCCAAGTGTGTGACTATTAAATTGATATAACTCTGAAATCTGGTGACTGATTACATTCAGGGGAATGGCAGAATGGACAGGTATTGAAAAGTCATTAAGATTATGGATTGTGTGGTGAGACGGAGGAGGAGGAGGGGGGAGAAAGTATGACATGTACTGGGCCCGTGACAAGTGCAGCGGTGGAATGTCCCGGGGTGTTTTAATGGAGTTTGTCTCTCCACACCTGTGGAACTAATAGCGAGCCACTGAAGTCAGATGTCCTATGAAAATATTTGGTGGAATGAGAGAGAAAGGGGGGAGAAAAGGGGTGAGGTGGATCAGTTCGAGGGTTCATACCTAAAGACAGGCGTGTAGTTTGGCTATCGCATAGGATTTCCATTAAACGCCAGGTTTGAGGAACAAGATAATTGCTCTAGCAGAGACTCCAGCCTGAACCCCGTCTCCTTCTCTATCCCTGTTCCTCACTCTGGCACATGTGCTGCAGAAAAACAGAGTGTTTTCAAGCTGCTCAACTTTGAATTCATACTTGATTTTCTAAGCGTGTGTGTGTGTGTGTGTGTGTGTGTGTTTCATTTGGATGTGAGCATTTTGTCACCCTTTGGAAGAAACAAACAAACATCAATATTCTGTTGAGCATCTGCATATTTTAATTTAAACTGAAGAGTTCAAAGCAGTTTCATGCGTTGGGCAACATGTGCCGTCAGGGTGCCTGAAACCTTTTTTTTTTATAGCCGATTAAAAGTGCTTTTTGAAAAATGCATGGCTCTCAAGCTACAAACACGTTTTTTCTTTTTTTCTGCTTTCTGTTTTCAACCCGAGAACTGAGAAATGCTCACAGAAGGTTTTATGAGGTCAGTGAGGATAAGAAGCCAGAATGTGGTATGGAAATGGTCCTGCTAGTATTAAAGGATTGGTTGAGGCTTTCCACTGATGCGAACACTACCCCCGTTGCTCCCCTCGTCTTTCTTTGAAGTCAGCGATGGCAACAGTTATCACAAATGATGACGCTCTCAAGTCTCCTCGGGACATCTTGGGACCGAGCTGTCGCGGTTAAGCCTGGGACCGGGTCTTTACAGTGCAAAGTATGCATGCTATTCATAAGCTTTTTATTATTCTGAATATCTACCAACGGGGTAAAATATTTCTCACATGCAGTTCGACTTGTTTTGAAGAGGTCTCTTTGCTCACATGTCATTTTATTGGACAGTCTGCCTTCAGCCATGGTAGCGACATGGCTGCCAACGTTGGTCAGTCGGTCGGTCTACCGCTGAAATGTCTCATCAACTATTGGATGGTGTGCTGTGACATTCATGAGGCCTCGATCTGCTGACTTTTACTCTAACATGTCAGAGTTATTTAGAGAAATATCCCAACATGTGCTTCATGAACTGACAAAGAGCTTGAAACAAACATGTACAATGTATCCTAATGACATTCATATTCATGTTCCCCTCAGGATGGATTGTGAAAGCTTTGGTGATGCTTTCATTTGGTCAAAACTTTAATTTGTCCCATTCTGTGTTTTGTGACTGAACACTTGCAGATCTGTTGGCGTTCACATCAGCCCAACAACACGACTGTGTGTACCGGACCTTTGTTGTATGCTTACAGTTTTGTCAGTCAAGGAAACTATGTGACAAGGTTTAGAAAAAACATTGTGATTTGGTTGATTATGTTCCTTCAAGCTCCTGCAGGTAAGATAGTACTACTGACACTTTGGGATTACAGGTAGAGTCGGCTGCCATCCAAAAGTGTTTGAAGTCAGAAATGAGACTCAAAATCCAACTGTCTTACCAACAGGAGCTTCAATTAACCTCAGTCATGAATTTACATAAGCATCAGCTCCTTAAAGCACCACTGTGCCTTGTGCACAGCCTCGCAGAGCCACTGGCTTGACGGTGGACCAAATGATGACGATGCTTTCACCACTTCTCTCACTTAGTACGGACTTTCTGGAACCTCTTTTGCATCCTCGAGCCCTGTCATTGAGGAAAACCTAGAATGTGAAAAATGAAGAGGAGGAAAGTGCTTACTGTGTGAAAAAAACCTACCATAATGTAGCCAGTAGGCCATGTTGGTGTGTCTTCTGGGTGTCTGCTGTAAGGAGTGGTGGTATGTCAGTGAGCCTGCTTTTAAAATTCTTCGCCGCAATTAGTGTAAAACCACTGACGACGTACCATAAATGGAAATTGGAGATGCTGTTTTACATCGTTTTTTGGGACAGACATCCTCGAATCATGATGACTAATAAAAAGCCGCATCTCTCGCTTGAGGCCAAAAAATGTGACCACAGTGTTTCAGTTTGACCTACAGAGACTCAACAAATATGAAGGATATGTCTCTTTATACAAAACATCTCTAAAAACATGCACAGGGTAAAGAATCTACGCAGACCAACTGAGGGTAACAAACACGTTCCTTTAAAGTGACTGACGTGGGATTCGACCCTCTGACCTTTCCGACGGCTTCCTAATTGGTGACATTTCCTCGTGGCTGGGAGTCACAGTGCGTGCTCAGCTGGAAGCGAGAGCGTGGTGATGGTCTGGTGGGTTTTGACTGACAGCTGCTTAGCTGGTGGGCAGATGCCGGGTGATAAATGTGAAAAATGGAGGGCAGACTGGAGGGTTCAAAGGGAGGCTTAGCCATCACTTGCTTGAACAGTGCTATAGGGTCACATTCCTCCCAGACACAGACTGTTTAAATCCTGATGTTAAAGCAAGTGATGTGACTGGATAGCGGAGGATTTCGCTGGAGTGATTACATCCCGCCAGTGTACAACTGTCATGTCGCATTGAGTATGTCAGCTTGGATGAGAGGAAACAAAAGCGTAACTTCATTTCCCAGCCATCTTCGCTCACCAGAAGTGAGCAGGCGGAGGGCGAATAACTCCGTGGATCAAGCCCCGTCTGAAAGCCGTGGCCGAGTGCCGAGCTGCCCCATACCACGCAACTCTTCCCCCTTCACCCAGACTTTAATCTTCATCCCACTTTGATATCAAAGACAGAATCACTAATGTGGGAGGAATGGAAGGAAAAGGGAGGGTGGAGAGGTAGAAAAGACGGGGAGGGGAGTAATGGGGGAATAATTGGGGAATATGGTTTCCAAAGCGGTGTTATTTTTTTTATGAAGCCGAGAGACGTATTCAAGTCTGGAGATCAAACGGTGTGGTGCTTTTTATGTTCTCAGACCACAGTGAGTGAAGGAGCTGAGGTTTCCCGCGGCGGCCTGCTCTGTGTCATCCGAGGAACTCGAGTAGCTTTCCCTTCTCCCTGTCTTCATCTCTTTCCGTCTTTCTCTATACTGTCTGTCCTGGTACTGCCATTAATCTGCTGCATCAGTTGCTAGATGTCAGTCTGGACTTTGCTTGGTTCAGTGGAAGACGTTCAAGTCCCTTAATCAGTCTGCAGATGATATCTTCTGCTCTGACAGTTGAAAAGGCGGACTGTCAAACCTGTCCACCTCGTAGCTCTCTGCTGCTACCTTTTCCTTCAGAACAGAATAAAACGACTTCCTCAAGACTGAAGAACTGAGTCACATTCTGAAGCTGTTAAAGTATCAGGTGTCTAACAGAACATAAAGTCTGCTGTGTGTACACTTTGACAGATCATTAACGAGGGTGTATCCCAGAGGAAAAGACACGTTTTCTCATCGATGATTTCACTCTACTTGGACGTAGATTGGAGGCATCTGCCTGGGCAGAGCAAGACCACATAGTCAACTACATCTGAGTCACTGTTATCCTCTCCGACCACACTTGGCCCCGTTGCCCCCTCGCTCCACTTTGCACTTATTTGCCAACTGACAACTTGTAAACAAACTTGGTGAAAGAGGTCGCTCAGCACCCACTTCTCCCTCGTATCCCCTCTTCACCCCTGTCATGCCTCATTTTGGCGTGTCGGTCATTTAGGTTTGTTTGGAGTAATAACATGTGGAGACTCCCGCCCTTGGAGAGGTTTAGCTCACTGGAACGACTGAATATGTCTTCGTGAAGGTATACCTTTCACTCTGTCTTCTTTATTAATGTTCCATATTAGACCCTTTATGTGTCATGCTGCACTGGAGTTTTCTTGTGCCTGAAGGAATGTACAGTAATTAAGTTTTGTGTGCCCCCTTAAAGCTGCAGGAACAGGTTTTTTTAGGCCACTAGGGGGCAGTGGAAACCAGCTGTGAATTGATAGACTATCATCTTTCAAATATGGCTGATTTGTCTGCATCTATTAACACTATTTGCACCTTACAGACTTAGTATTTTAGCTGTTTTGGTTCTGAGCAGGCAGCCTGACTGTTGAGTGTTGGTGTTTCAGTCAGCTGCACCTGAACACACCACAAGGACCACAAGCCGACGGCCAGCTTTCTATTTGTTCTGTGCCTGCGGGAAAGGAGACAACTCTTCATGTCACAGGGTGGCAGTCTTCTGTATTTTTTAAGGCAGATAAAGCAGCTGATAAAGCCACTTCGTATTGAGAAATTGCATGATTGAAAGTTCCGAATGGCACTGGGGCAGAGGACACATGTAGAATATAAGGAGCAACATCTTGAAATGGGTGAATTCATAGATTTTAAGGAGCTTTTCCATTCCTTGGCTAGTTCTCTCCCTGTGCACTGATTTGCTGAGCTGATCAACCAGTCAAAGCGATTTCCCCTCACAGATGGTTTCCGGTACAGATTCAATTCAATCAGATGAAAAGCTGCAAACAAGGTTTGACTGGTCCCAACAGTGGACACACTGAACAACTGAACAGACCTGAACAGATGCTCACTGGCGGCCCTGTCACTGTCCATCGGCTAACTGTGATGTGTACAATATTTACTCAGTTTATCTTTGGTGTGTCTTGAGGGAAATGTCTGTTTGTTGGCTTGCTACGCGCTTCACTTTACTCACCTTTACTGTCTCTACTCAGGTACAAATTAGCCGTCTGCTATGGGGCCAGAAAAAACAAAACAATGAACTGAAAGTGGCCATGAGGGTAACCTTAATCTGTATGAGCGACACTTTCCACAAACAAGTAGTGGTGTGATCTATCATTGATGGAAGAAGTGACTACAGCAGCTTCAAAGAGGAACATTTCAGACAGAACAGCTGCATCACGCAGATGTTTGAAAAGGTCAAAAGTGTTTTTGAGGAACACGTGCACCTTGTGCTGCCTGTACAGACAACAGCATCATCCTCCGTGTCTGCTTTGATTTATTTGCTCAGGATAGGCTTTGTTTAAGGAGCCTGGCCTCCCAGCGATGCTCCGTCCTCCCCCTCCGCTCCTCCACTGTCCAAGGATGTGTCTCATTCTCATGTCTGTGGTGTAAGTTTTATTCCTCTCTAACTCTCATATTCCTCCCACCAATCCTCCCGTCCCCTCCAGCTGCCAAGTGGAGACAAAGAAGCTGCTTCAGCCCTCCTTTGGTCTGGTGATTATCTAAGCGAAGGCCCATCAATCTAAACTCACTCCAGACTCTCAAGAATGTCCTCTTCTCCTGGCTGCCAGGTTGGAGATAAACACATATCTGATCTTGAGAATCAGCCCTTAATGAACCATTAGATGCATGTAAACTGATGTAGCCTCCGTCAAGCTTATCATAAACTCCCAAATTGTGCTCCGTCGTGCCAGATAGATCCGATAAAAGATCCCACCATTCAAAAACACTGAGAAAATGCCTCAGCGTTTCTCTATTTCCACTTAATTTCACCCATTTGCAGCATAATGCATAATGAGCAGGTTATTATTGCGTCTAGCCTCGCAAAGGTTGAATGTGCCGTTTTATTGACTCTTGGCAGCGCCACAGGAATTCCATGAGGCAGGTGAACAAGGAAATGGAGTTCATTCAACACTACACAATTATCTGAATGTTTGTTGTCATTAAAAAGCTCTTTCAGTTTCTTTCCCCTCCTCCTTCCCGATGAACAGCGCTCAAACTTGACATTCTGGGGAGCAGACCAGACACTTTTACAGCCCATTAACTGTGAATTTGTCCAGATTTTTTCTTTTCTTTTTTTTTTTTGGTGTTTACAGTCGCAACAGATGTGCAAATAATTCCTTTTCACTACATTGAATCATGCCCAGGATATACAGTCTCTCATACTGGCCTGCAGGCATCTTGAAGGGACTTAAAAAGTCACAAAAGATTATATAAGTTTGCAAAAACGTTAAGCAGCCGGCGTTCGGTCAACCTCAGCTGTCCCACACTGACAATGTCGACTCCTGCTGCCTTTGATCGTCGTTGTTATATCTTGTCTCTTAGCAACTGGGACATTCCACCGTGTGTCTCTGATCACCTCCCGATGACTGGGATGTGGAGATAAGAGAGAGAGGGATCTGGTTTTAATATAAAAAGGAGCCCTGATGAAATCAATCACACAATAGGGAACTGAACAGGGAGTCACCCCGATCGCGATTAGTGTCAAGAGAGTGGAGGGGTGTTGACAGGACGGGTGGGAAGGTCAGAGGGAGAAACAGTGTCAGGGGGAGAGGGAGACGGAGAGATAAGGGGGGGCGTCTTCTTTTCAGTCCGCGTCGTACGTTTTTTCAGGGAGGAAATATTGAGTTAACCTCCATATCTGAGAGGCACGCTTCACCCATCCTGCTCCGAGCTCGAACTGATTTATTCCTCCTCTCCTACCTCCATCACTCCTCGCTCCTATATCTTCACTTTCCCCGACGATGCACCGGACACGACAGATGAGAGGGAAAGTCCAGACAGTTGTACATGTATTATAAAGGCTACTGTGGGTTCTGTTGGTGCCTTTATTTTCAACCAAACTGCCCATGTTTCTGCCGACAACTGAACAAGGTTTAAATTTTATTACGGGTTTTATGCCCTGAACAAAGTTCAGCTTAGTTCTAGGTTTCGGACCCTACAAAAAACACTTTTGGTAAGATGAAGATCATGCTTTGTCCTACCTGGCTCTGGATCAGCTGAACATGGCTGGAAATTGTCCCGACTTCTATTTAAAAGCCTGTTTTGTTGCCACAAATGCGGCTGGAACGCGTCTCGAGGTCTCATTAAACACACCCTGCGGTTTCATGGTTACAGATGTTGAACACAGTCTTGAACAGTGGTCTCTTGCTTGGCAGTCCAGCTGTCACACCACTCACATCTGGTCCGACCCCCGACATGAAAGTCAGCTCATATACACTTAATGTGAAGGTGATATGACACGTAATGTAGAAATGTTGATATGATACAAACGTGCACATTTTGATTGATCAGAGTTTTGCAGGAACGCGTCCTGTTGTCTCTGCTCGGCTGCAGAGCTGCAGCATCTTTTCTTCTTCCTCTTCTTCCGTGTACAAGGTTCACGTATCGAAACAAAACAGAGCGCTTCTGGCTAACCCACCCACCCGCACACCCCGTCTCCTCTCCTTCCTTGATATTTAACAAACCCGCCTGCCGTACTGGATCACAAGCAAACAGCACGCTCAATTTGTCCTCTGTCTAAAATCAGGACTATCTCAGCTAATGACAATAAATAATCTTAAACTGATTTCAGATATTTTAATGACCGTGTTGGCGCTGGCTAGTGGGTTTTTTTATTTTACTTTTCCTTTGGCAGTTTATTGACATAATATTGCCAAGTTTACATGTCGGCCTGTTTCTAATTGACTGACCTTGAGAACACGATGTACTTCCACGAGGAAATGTCTGTTATTACTTCTGCGAGGTAGCTGCTCGCGGCGTTTGTGTGTTGAGGGATTGTTGAATGAGTCAGAAACCTCAGGAGCTCATTCTCTATTTAATATTATATATTTTCAATTTGTAGTAGCCTATCTATTAATTCATCTCACGATCATTAAACCATGATATTGTGTATTTTTTTGGGGGGGATGTGACTAAGTACATTAACTCAAGTAATGTACTTAAGTGCAGTTCTGAGACACTTGTACTTTATTGAGTATTTCCATTAGACTGCATTCTGCAGACAAATATTTTACTCCACTATTTATTTGACAACTTTAGTCACTAGTTACTTTGCAGATTATATTTTGAAATTTAAAAACAAATAAATAATTCTGATATTCAGAAAATCAGATCCAATAATCTGGCGACCTGATCATACATACACCTGCAGATATGTGCATCATTTTCTTGTACTTTTGATACTTGAGTACATTTGATATCGGATACTTTAAACTTTGACTCAATTACTAGTTCCTGTGGGTGATTTTCAGTATTTTAACACAATATCTTTACTTTAACTGAAGTATGAACTTTATACACTTTTCACCACACTGTTTATTAAGAACTAAAGCTTTTGTTCACTAAATAAGATTTATTAAATGTACTTCTATCACTCAGAACAGTATTACACTTCTACATACAGTATCTGTGCTCATGTATACAGTATGATATGTGTGTATGACTTGAGGATTTATCTCAAACTCTATCAGACATCCAGTAAGAAGCAGATTGTGGTGTGTTCGCTGCCCTCCCCTCCAGAGTGTGTTCGCTCCCGGAGCTCCTCACACTGTCTGGTCTGACCGGTGCTGCTCTCTGGTGGCTCTTATAGCCGTCATGAGGCCTGGCGTGGGCCCACTGCACACTGCTCCAACGGGACGTATCACTTAGTCTCCTCGCAGCTTTTACACGGCCTCGCGGGTGCACGTCAACGGCCAAATAACTTCTTTTATGCGTTTCATACTAGAAAAGCAGAACGATGATGACTGCGCAGATGTAGCCACAGTTAAAGAACCCACTCATCACGTGCTCGCCGCGCTGCTGTTTTAACAACCTTACAGGAAGCTGTTTGGAAAGAAAAAAAAAGAAAAGAAAAATGATTGCATTATGTGAGTAATAAGACTGGAGTCATCGTCCGCTGATGCCATGATGGCTCCTTTCTGTTCCTCTGAATCTTAAAACTTCACAACAGAGATTTGCACACACACACACACACACACACACACACACACACACACACACACACACACACAGAGCCATGTTTGTACAGCCCAGCAGTGGATTTTTGGGGAGGTGTGAGGCCAGAACTGGCAGGGTCCTCTTACACAGCCAGCACTCTAAGCCAGCAGCTAATAAAGACTTGCATTGATCCTGATGGGTGGGGTGGGCTTCAGCGAGGACCACAGTCAGAGGGGGCTACGCACTGTACGCTGGTGGTCTGGTTAATATGCATGCATGTGTGTGTGTGTGTGTGTGTGTGTGTCTGAGGTGCTTTGTGGGCTCTTTTCAGCTGGCAACGGCCTGGAGACAGAACACTCAGCTGGGGACGGCAGCGCTTTAAGTGAGCGATCAATCAAACGGAGGCCAATGAACAATTAATGGCTCTCAACTGGGATTCAAAGCATCCAATGAATTCTCATTTAAAACGCAGTGTGAGGTGGAACAGGGGAACACAAGTGATTTCTGAGCAGGGACTGCCTGCGTGACCTGATATCCTCAACTATGTTAGGTGTTACATAAAGGCTCCCAAGTGCAAACACGCCACTCGCATTACGCTAACTCAGGGCCGCTGCACAGACAGCAACATAACTGCGATGGTGTCCAAGAGCTCACAGCACATCAGTTTATGTCATCCCGTCCCACCTCATCGTCCTCCGGTGGCCCTGCGTCACACAGTCTGAGGCTTTAAAGCCCACAATGTGTTTAGTTAATCCTTTTTTATTTTAGACTGTCAGGAGGAGCTTGTGCTCTCTAGGCACGAGCTTCAGGCTGCACATCGGCCTGAGATGAAGTGATGAAGAATCTTCACTTGCTCAAATCTTGTGGTTTGCTTGTGTGTGTGTGTTTTTTTTAAATACCAGCTTTAAATGGAGACTGTGTGATCTGTTCTTCTTAAGAATAAATATGTGGATTCATAAGTACAAAGATTCACTCTTGTTAGGCATTTTGCTTCAGTCTTCATGAAGCTGATAGCGTCATAGCTGATGCTAATATTTGTGTGTTACTCAGTGTGCCACATCTCCTGTTCCTCTTACTCTCAGTTGGTCAGTGAAACACAGAGAGATCCACAAGTTTACTCAAGGTGATGGTCACATGATGGTTTATGAATGTTTACCACCAGACAAGCAAGGCTGACCATTTGTGTTTCTCATCTTTTTATCCGCCCCAAACAGTCAGATCACTTTACTGTACATTAGCTGTGAACTAGCATGTAGCAACAAGCTGAGGGTGTGTGTATCTGTGGGGTTTAATTCAGCTCAGTCATTCAGACAGTTCAGTTTCCCTCTCTTCTTTTCACTGCTCCTCTCTGTAACATTAGGGTCATGAAGTAAAGTGACATTTCCCCTGCAGCTCCAGTGGACAGTCAACATGACAGGATGTAAACACAACAATGGCCGCCCCTTCACAGACTGTTGCTGCAGTCAGATAAAGGGGAATTAAGTTTTAACGCCCTGACATCGTCCTTATTGGAGGGCCCAATATTGGACCAGTGCTGTGGCATCATTTATCTTGTTTTCACTTGTATTTGCTAATTATGCTAAAACCCTCAAGGTGTCACTTCCTGTTTGTCACAAGTTAATAACACAGGTGTTCAGTGTACAAGGTTAGGATCCGGCCAAGATGTGTCTGTATGAACAAGATCGAGTTCCGAATGTTAGCATCAAACACTCATGTCCATTTTTATACTTAACATCAATTTGCCAGTTTGTATACGATTCTCTTCTGGCTGCTTGCGTTTTGGCTTGTGTGAAACAAAAAGGGGGTTAAAAAAAAGTCTAATTGAGTTACATAAGAGGCAAAACTGCCATATAAAATGTGGATTAGTACTTCTTGAATGAGCCTTATTAACTTTCATGCTAACCGCAAAATTCATCAGCGTGGATCCAGCAGGAATCACACAGCTAAGACTGCGGATTTATAAATTGCTGGTTCAATATTTTAGAAGGGAAAATGGCTCCAAACCATGGTATAGTGGGATTTCTCTCTTCCTGGTCTATTGTCTGCTCTTTTGGTTGTCTGCCCTGCTGCCTGTGCCAGAGAAGCCCATTCAGATGGAGCCCAGTCAGTCTGTAGTCCAGTAGCCTCCAGCACGGAGGCATTTCAGCTCCTTCAGGGGGATTTGACCAAGATTTCCTGCCCCTTATTAAATTATAATCTCCCTTCTACCTCTCTTTCTTTCTCCCCCCTTCTCTCCATTTCGGACAGAAAAATAGGCCTCCCTCTCTGTTTCGCTGCCAACTGATGTGTGTGTTTGTGTGTGCGCGACGCGTGCATGTACGTGTGAAGCTGTCTCGGCTGCCAGCGGAAGAAGTGTGTGAGATGATTGGCGGGGCACGCATCTGAAGTGGGTCAACAGGGAGATCAAGAGCTAAAGCTTTCACTCTCTGCTCCCTTTCATTTTTCCTCCTCCATCTCCCTGTTTTTCTTTTTGCCTGTCGTAATGACTTCATGTCTCCTTCGCAGCTTCTTGCTCGCTCCTCCCGTTCCGTCGCTTCGTTTTCATTTACCGTTCATAAGTCGCTTTCCCTCCTCTTCTCCCCCGTCCCTTGACACAAGTTTCCATCTGCCTCTGTCGCCACGAGTAGTAGCCTCTGACAATGTGATCTGTATTAGCGTAGTGTTTTCATGGAGTGTCAAACTGTGGAATCCTTTGATAGAAACAGACTACGAGAGGACTTTTCTGGGCTTTTCCCTCCTGGACGTTTGCCCCGGCTACGTGCAGCTTGGGACTTTATCCAGTCCTGGCAAAAAAGAATGGAACAATTGATGGTGTGTGATTGTTCCGGCTTTAGTTGCCTTAATTCAGCACCCCAGAGCATTTCTCACCTTCGGAGCGCTGAATCATAAATAGACCCATGCACACACACTCTCCAAATGGGCTTGAGCGCTCGCCACAGCCAGCTTTGCCTTTGGATGAACTGCCACCATGAATATTTTGACACATAGTCAGGAAATAACAAAGCCGTGTTGCAAAAAAGATCACTGCAAAACTCGTTATGAGGGATCTTGTGATTCATTTGCGAGGTGGCTTGTTGTGAGCTCTAGTCTTTGTCTCACTTGTGTCGGTTTACTGTGTGTTCCCTGGCCTGTGTGTCCGTCTCCTGCACATTTCAGAGGCCCCATTCTGGCAGACGCAAAGCCACCCACCCAGTGAAAGGGAACAAGGTAACAGCTACTTGGAGACTTGGAGACATGGCACAGAAACACAAGACATAACACAGACCAAACCCAACCCAGCACATTAGAGCCCCTCAGAGTCCTGCATCCAATGAGTGATCCTGCACAGCACCGTCCAACCCAGCTACTGAACAATTGGCCATTTTCTAAAATGCTGCCCAACCCCTGAGCAGTTGTCCAGTTTTACAGAGATTGCACAAGTACGCTGTGACAGGAAATGCATGTTTACCTGCTGCAACATGAGCTGCAAAAGTTAGCATGAATAGCTAACTACTTACAGTTGGGGCATGGGATTAGCTAACTAGTTACTAACTAGTGTTGGATGAAAAATGTCTGGGACAACAGAAGCCTATCGAGTGTGCTGGAGCCATAACATAAAGTAGCTCATGTTAGCATTGTGTTGCTGCTATTTATGTACACTCAGGCTAAAACCAGACAATCTTGATTCAGATAAGAATATTAAGATGGTGTCACATTTAAGTTACATTAAGATTCTTCATCGTCATCCTCAAACAATTTTCATTCACAAAAGAGAAGGATAGTTTTGGAAAATAGAGCAAAAACTGGCGGTCCAAGTATGTCTTTCCATAGCAAGCATCATCCAAGGGTTATGTGAAGTTTATTAATATATTATATGTATAGGCCTACAGTTTTTCCTGGTGATAGACAGACAGATAGATAGATAGATTTTAGACTGATGTAGCCACGATGTGCATATTGAAGACCCGTTCTTTTTTAAAACGAACATGCTGGAAGCATTGAAATGTCAGCTGGGGAGGAGTTTTTAAAACAGTTTCAGGGTTTTCAAGGTTCATGTTAGTCTAACATATGTAAGCTAGCCAGCAACAGCTCTCATTTTAGCAACAAAGTCCAATGTCCAATGTCAATTTTGTTCATTTGTAGGTGTAATTCAAATTGATTTGTTTCATAATTTTTGTAGCATACTATGATAAAGAGGACGCCACGGCGTCAGTTTTACTCCCTGTTGCCTTCGCTGTCCTCGCTCACTTTTCTCTTTTCTGTTCCTCCTCCTGGACTCTTACTGTTATGTTAATCAAGAATAACATAGACGTGAGCATATGACAGTACCAGTGAACTTACAAGGGAAAGACCCGCCTTGCTTGGTCGGGCCTTGGCAGCACACAATAAAAGCATTCACACCAGCAATGAGCAGTGCGGCGAGCCGGAGGCTTAAGGAGGAGAGAATAAGAGGAACAGGAGAGGGAGAGGAAAGAGCTGAGTGTGCCAGTCGAGACCAAGGCAAGGAGTGATCGTCCTGATTTACAGGAGCTTATTTTACTGGGTGTCCTCAAAGTTTTCCCTCTGAGGTGAGGTCATCTCCACAGTACCCTCCGACACGCCATTCCCTTTATGGTTATAAATCCCAATCCATAAATCTCAATCTATGTGTTCATTTCTCACTTTTAGGAAAAGACTCAAAGCCGGTAATGTCAGTTTTCAGAGTGGTGATGTGTGTTTTCAGCGGCCTGTCTCGCAGCATTGAAAAGCAGAACATGTTCAGCTCTTATTGCTCTGGAAAGGTGGAAGCAGATCGGCTTTTATGAGATTATTTTGTTTTACTCGTTTCTCTCGATTACCTAATCAGCTGCTCATATTGAGTTTAGGTGCACCAACGGGTCAGGCGGAAAAAAGGTATAGCCGTGTCTGTCTGCCCACAGGCTCTCGCTTCCTCAGCTCCCCAGTGCTGCAAACAGTTTCTTGGCAGGTGTACGGGTTAGTCTGGATGTTTTGCAGCCTTTCAATACATCTCCCTTCCCTTGGCTGTATCCTGATCTGAAATGCTTCACAGAGAGATGAGGTGATAGAGCATGCAGGGAGCCAGAACAGCTAACATCGCAATTAATGCCTTTTCACTGGCCTGAAACAGTTCCTGCGAGGGGCGGAAGAGCAAATAGCCTCTCATTAAGGCTCGCATGCAACTGTACATGTGTGAGGTCGCGCAGGTTAATAATCCTGTGACTGATTAGTCTCACTTTGACAGCTTTGTCCGTGAGCACACGTCTGCTTCTGCACTTAGATTAATGCCCAGGGGTTTTAAACGTGTTCTTCTGAATGAAGTCATCGTGAAATGAGAACCCGCAGTCTGACCCCTCTCGCTCATTCCCCCTCCCCATGTTTTCTTCACAACCTGTCTCACTCCCGGCACTTCACACCACCTACACCCTCCATTTCTGTTTGCTCTCATTCGTTCCCTCTTAAACCTCCTCCATCAGCATAAACTCACCCCTCTCCGACCGTCTCGCAGCCCTTCTCTCACCCACCTCAGTCTGCAGGGATGTTAGGAAAACACAGCCCTGCGCCACAGGTACCGTTTCCTGAATTGATGGGGCTCTTCTCTTTTACTTCATCTCCTCTGTTTTTATGAGTTTTTTTTCTCTCTCTCCTGAAGCAAAGTAAGGCCTTTTTCTTCAGTAAATGTTTGACCACCATCTTCTGTTCTAAAGATACATCTGAGAACTTGATTGAAAACAAGCAAGACAGATGATAGACGCCGGCAGGCATGACAGATTCACATAAAAACATGGATGTGATTGTATGCACATGTACCTGCGCTGCATGTGTAAAAACAAAAAGTGCCCGTGGTGTCATCTGCAGTGCACATATATATCATCATCCTCACTGAGGGAGCAGAGATGGATGATGTCTGTGTGTAGATGGCCTCCTGAGAGAAAGCTCCTGTTGACTTGCCATCATTTTCACTATCTCCTCAGATGAATTACCCCAAGTTCAGACATAACTACGTCTGAAGAATATATATTAACTGCACTGGCCAAAAGTATGTGGACACCCAAACATGGAACCCATATGTGAGCATGTTACGATGCTGTTTGGTACCTAGCTTCAGAGATTTGCTTGCATTCCGACCCAATCACCAGAGTAAATGTCGCAATATACATTTCTGCAAACTAAGGATATATTGAAACTTCACATTTGTGTTTGTTGCAACTTTTGTTTAGGTTAAGTTTTCAAATGTATGTTGTCACAATGCTGTGCTTGTGATCTAGTTAGCTTTAGGCACAAATCCACTTGGTTAAGGTTAAGAAAAGATCATGTTTTGGCCTGAAACACTTGCGTTGGTCATCAGAAAACGCGGCTGAAGATGTCCTTATGCTTCATTAAGAATATCTGTTTTTTATTGCCACAAACTTGGCTGCAAATTGTCCCAACATCCGCTTCAAAATACGATTGTATATATGTGTTGATATATGTATTGTCTTGGTTACAAATGCTGAAACTTAGTCTTGAACTGAGGTCACCAGCAGGCCAACCTTCCCCTCCACCTCCCCAACACGAAAGTCAGGTCCTAAACATGTAATGTGAGTGTGATATGACACATATTCTTGATATGTTGATGTGATACTTGGCCTGTGACACAAGCCAATGTGAATATATCAGTGGTTTGCAGAAACATCTACTGCTAGCATTTTATCCTGGTGACTGGGCAGCCCATTCAGCCACAGGAACATTTTTGAGGCCGAGCACTGCTCGCAGTCAGCGTTCCAATATATCCCCAAAGTTACTGGATGGGGTCGAGGTCAGGGCTCCGTGTAAGACCAGTTAAGTTCTTCAGCACCAAACTCTTGTGGACCTGGCTTTGTGCATGGAGTCTGTGTCATGATGAATCAAGCCCCAATAATGTCTAAAATGTCTTTTTAGAGCTGGAATTATCAGTCGATTAGTCGATTTAAACAACATTTGGTTGTTCAAGCTTCTAAATTGTCACCATTTTCTGCTTTTCTTTGTCTTCTGGAATGCTAAACTGAATGTTTTGGGGTTTTAGCATGTTAGTCATGGAAAACAAGCAACTTCAGTACTCCACTTTAGGCTTTATAAACTTGTGATTAACATCATTGTCACCATTTAATGGTAGGGAAGGTGATAGTTGATTATTGAGCCTGGGGACTAGCTTTTCTGAAACAGAAGAGGCTCAGGGACCAGGGGAGTCCATATGCTTTTGGTCATATAGTGTAAGAGCCCATTTGCGGTTGATTAAAGGGTGGAAAATTTGAGTTAAAATGCTGTATAGTGTATTTGTCTGTGAATAAAATCTGTGCCCACAAACATGGCATGATGGAAGTGTAAACAGTATACATCACGTCTCGACATTTAAAATAATACTTTACAGTATTTCTAATGACTAACATGCTAATGATTCATTGGAAACACTAAAACTAAGGGCATAAGAGCTTTTATTGTGGCGGTGCTTTCCTGAGGAGCAACCAAACAAAACCTTCAGCGCAGTTTTCCAGCCGGCGGTGACTGACGTCAGGGTCTCATCGTATATGCATTAGGTTTGCGGCCACCCTTATACACTCACATGGATGCGGTATGTGAAGGGCCATGCTGTTTCCCCCGGTGCTTATTTGCACAGTGTTGAGTCATACAGAGTGCGTTCAAAGCTACCAACAACTGTGACTGCTACTCGAATACAACGCAGCTGACACCAGAAAAAGGCGTAATGGCCCGAGTGCCGCTCAGGCTGAAAGAGAGATTACCTCACTCGAGAGGAGGTGATTCTCTAAATAAAACCCCACACGCTCAATTTCCTCTCCCCCACACGCACACACGCCATCGGACCCGGTCAGAACTGTGCGGCTCTGGTTCTCCAGCATGTTGTGTAACTGCTGTACTCACTTCATCCCTCCTGTGTCTGTTCCTCGGCCTCTTATAGGTTTTCAGAGCGAGGCGTAAACACAGGTCAATGGAGCTCTGTGTTGTCTGGAAGTGATACCTTTACAATATCCGAGCCTGTTTGTGTTACTTTTAAGAGTTTGCTTAATGTTTGCAGGTGCATGACTCCTAACAGCAAATCTGTAAAATCCGTTAATACTCGCATGTCTAGACGACAGATTGAATAATAAACCGCAGATGTATAAGTTCATTTTAAGTGTGCCTCTCTTCTTGCTGGAAATTCGTTCTCACCATAAAAAAGAGGGAAGTTTCCAACATTCCCTCGCTGAATTAACAAGGAGAGGGTTTGGTAAAAGAAGATGGCTGTGGTTTGGATAACAGCTGGCCACCCATGTGGGTTCATGGTAGCAGTCAGGAATGGTTCTGGTTTAAGGTTTGTCAGAATTGGATGAATCAGCAAAAATATGCGGTCGGGTCTTAAGTGCACTTCTACAGAATTTTTGCGGTTGTAACCAAACTGTCTAACGCTCAGGATGGAGCTCGGTCGTTGTTGAACCATTTGGTTCGAATGCTGGCATGTTGCAGTGCGTGACGTTCAGGTGATGATTCTCCCACTCAAGCAGCGGCTTGAATGTTCACCACAAAAACCACCACCTCCTCCGTGACACAGACCCCTCACACTTGGTGCACCTATAATCTCTCTGTGGCACGTGGTTTAGGAAATGCCAGGCAGTCTGGATCCACACATGCACCGCTTAAGGGAAGTGGAGGCAGAGCACCTTCAACCTCAGCTCCCCAGCGCTGTTGATTTCATTAGCGGGCAGATGGAGCAGTTAGGGAAGTGTGTGCTTGGCTCGCAGTCAGCCGTGGTGTCTGTGTCTCTTCTGCCTGTCTGAGCAGGCCACTTGAGATACTGCTGAGTTTGGGTTTGGAGGCTGTTGAGTCTGCTCTGGCGAGCCCAAAGCCTTTCGCAGATTAATGTTAAGGCTCTGTTAAAATGGCATCCAACACATGTTCGAGAAAGAAGGGCGAGCTCCACGTTCGGTTTGTGTCCGTGAATCAGATTACCAGGCGGTTTGGAGACAGATCTGTGAGGAGGACCGAATGTTCATTACGAGCACTTGCCAGCATTTGTCTCTGCGTTTGATGTGGACATGGATGGTTTTCTGAGGGGGGCACACCAGACACAGGTCTGGAGGTCCAAGGACTCAGGGAGCAGCCTCTGTTTGAAGTGACTGTTAACATTTCTTGTTGGAAAGATACGGAGATGCCCCGATTGTTCTTTGTTCTTTGTTTTGTTCCACTGAGGCCAAAGTAACATTAAAGGTCCACTTTGTAAGAATGAGTCTCATTCCCAACTTGTCAAACACTGACGCTTTGGGATTGCAGGTAGGGTCAGTTGCCAGCCTAAATCATCAGTACTTAATGATACAAAAAAATCAGATTTCTTAAAATTTGGACCTTTAACTACAGTGACATTGGTAGAGCAATTTAAAGCAAAGCACCGTCTCTCTGGCAGGAACAGTTTTTGAGCCAACAGCAGCACCTGTTCAGAGATAAACTGCTTCCAAGCATGCAAAGCAACTACTAAGAGACTAAAACAACCAAAAAGCAAGAAAAAACAACTAAAAAGAGGCAGAAACCAGCTTCAAAGAGACAGAATAATGTTCTACAAAGGCACGAAAAATAACCAAAAACAGACATCAGATGACAACTAAAGAGAGACACAGAACAAATACAAAAAGGCTAAACTACTTCAAAGTGACACAGAAAGACTACAAGATGCAAAATAACAACAAAGACAGACATAATTACAACACAGGCGTGCAATAAGGCTATAAAGAAATATCAAATGACAATGAATAGAAATAAAACAACCTAAAAGAGACACTAAACAACCACAATGAGATACAAAGAGACTCTCTCTCGGTCCGGATGGTCTTGCTCCTTTGCATGAGGGGCGGGGGTCTGTTACATGTCTGTGCCCAGGGGCCCATTTTCTCATAATCTGTCCATGTGGTCATCAGACATAGCGGTTATTTGACAGCTGTCTGGAGGTGGGAACAGCCAAGCAGCCATTATAGGCTAAGTCATGATGGATTTGGCGGTGCCCTTTTACAGCCGAGGGTCAGACTCTCAACTTATTTCATTAATGCTGCGTTTCTGTTCTGCACTTTCTGTTTTTCTCTTTGTGTATTTTTGGGATCTGTTGCCGTGATGTGTGCGGTGATGTTCTTTCTTCGGTTAAATCTGTTTTATATAAAGCGTCATTCGGCCTGCCAGACGAGGCTCCCTGGCCGTAACTTTGGATGCCGCTCACGTTTAATGACCGAGGGAAGGCTTTGATTCACCATTAGCTCTTCTCCCCTCTCGAACCCGGGGTTTGTGTTATGGTTTGTTTGGAATGGACAGGTTTTGTGGGGTAAAACCGAGGTTAACGAGCTTGAGTGTCCTGCATGACCACTTGTTCGAGGTATATTGTGTTATGGTGCATGCCGAGAGAGCGTTACGTGGGTGTTCTTGTGTTAGAGAGCATGTTCGAGTCTCGCTCCAGCAGTGGCTCATGGTGGCCAGCCAGAGAGGATTGCGTGAGATTTTTTAACAGCGTCTGCTGAGCTTTTCAACAAAAACACTTGATAAACAGATTATGGAGGTCTATAAACCACCCGCCTGTGTCTGATCCCTGTTCGTACACAGTCTCTGTGTTTGAGTGCGTGTCGCTTTGCTTCTTCAGAGAGTTTGACGCCTGCTGAACGGTGGGCATCCAGAGCTGCCTGTTAAATTACATCTGCACCAAAACCACAGGCCTCCATACCAGACGAGCTTCCCTTCCAGCCAGCCAGCAAGTCGGCCAACCACCATACTGCCCTACCAGTGCTGCTCTCTCTTTCTTCTGTTTATTTCTTTTCACATCTTTGTCTTTGCCTCCTTCATTTTTCATAGACAGAGCTTTGGTGTTAATAATTTGAGAAGCGACCTTTGATGCTTCCTGGCAAAGGCAACATGCCGCGGCATAAACAAGCTTGAACAGATACCGCAGACACACACACACACTTACACACACACTTATGACTAATCACACTGACTGAAAAAATAGCTCAAAAACCCAGAGAAACACTTTGGTAAATGGCTGTAAAACAAGAATTTGACTGCTGAGCTATGTGGCTGCTAAACAATCACAGACGACTGCAAAAGGCAAAGCTGTAAAACAGTCCTGATCTCTGCACACACAGTGGGAGTGAGTGCACCTTTTTCTAAGTGCTTGTCAGTAGAAAGTCTGCAGTGAAACTCCCAGATTACTCCCAATCCCTGCTCCCAATTAAGGGCAGTGTATAATTCAATGCACTTCTTCACTTTCAAGTCAGAAAGTGTCAACTCGTGTTTGCCTCGTCGTAAAACTTCCAGAGGGAACTCGCAATCCAATCTGAGTCCGTATCTGCAGACGAGCAGGGCCTGTCACACACACACACACACACACACACACACACACACACACACACACACACACACACACACACACACACACACACACAGTGACAATATGAGTATGAGATGAGGCAGGATAAATCAAAGAGGAAAGGGGCTGCCTGCAAACATATGCAGATTGAGTTCTTGATATGGCTGTGGCGATGACATGCAGAACGAGGAGCCAGAGACTGTGACTGTATGATCAGGATCCGAGTGGAGCTTCATGCTGCTCCATAATTAGGGCCTGAAATGAGGCAGAGGTGATTATCAGATTACATTTTCCAGAGTGATGAAGTATGTCTCCCATGTCTCATTTAGTTTGCCAAATGTCACCTTTCTCATTATGGCAACACTTGCAAAGACACGTTTCCGCCGCAGGATTTTTCCCAAGGGACGGGGAACTGTTTCCTCTGCAGGGTCATTTTAACCCCCTTAAAGTTCCTGCTCTGTGGGTAGTGCGATTCAATTGTACATTTGCAACTAGAACGACAGGTAAAAACAGTTGTCACGTTGGCCTTTGCGGGTCTTTAAACCATGATGGCGCCTATTAATACCTTGAAAAGTAGTTTTTGAGATAAAAAGTTCCAGTTAGTTCTATTTTCTTACATAAGCTCAACAGTTTTGGCATTTAAACATGAGCAGGCTGAAACTGAGACAACATTTTGCATCCCACTCTATCACAAAACAACTCCTGACAGTCAGCAGTCCAAAGAGAGCTGATGAAAAACAACTCAGTTGAGAGCTGGAGTGGCAATTTATGCCTTTTTCACACACCAGCTACAGCCAGTCCCTGGACACCTACGGTTGCACACTTATGATACAAAAACACACTAACTGTCCTCTGGTGGTTTCCTGTTCGCACCTGAGCATGGTTGTGAAAATATTTGGCAGGGAGTGATGCGGTCATGTCTTCCCCAAGTAAATTAAAGTCAACAGATCTGCCTGTCACAGTCCGAGGACAGCGTAGCAGCAGCTGAGAGCACAGACGTACATTAGCAGTGGGCTTATAGGTTATATTTGCACGTGGTTGCACATTTAAACGTTTATGGGAGGATTCTTGTGTGACAGTGCTGAAGACAGTGTCTGTGTTGAAGTGAGCCCATGATGTACACACTTTCACTTACACGCTTTAATGTTCAAAAACACGTTCTTTTTCCGTACTGTCCATGACTGCAGCACCGCTATTCAACCTCATCAGCTCTGTTTTGGTTTTTGAGCTGTTTGAAACTCTTTCAGTATTTATTCAGCACCTTACCCTGCTTTATGATTTAAAAAAGAATATATGGGACCTTTAAATAAATCTGTGCATGCGTTAACAGATTTAAGTCAACCTCCCACCTCAACAAACTAAAAGCACTTCAATAAATATAATTTTTCTTCCTCTGTTTTTTCCTCCAGTTCTTTGTGTGTGACATCTGAAGCCTGGGATGATGGTGACCATGCTGTTAGCTCCTGTCTGTGTGCTGCTGATGCTGGGGGCGCGAGCTCTTGCCGGAGGCTATCCCCCCATTCCTCACATGAAGTACATGCAGCCCATGATGAAAGGGCCGATTGGACCCCCATTCAGAGAGGGCAAGGGACATTATGTTGGTAAGTAATTCCTGCGGGTGCAGTCTCTTTCACCTTTATGCCTCACTCAGCCCTGCGTAAGTCCACTCACTCTTTTGCAACAGTCCACTGGGTCAGTGGAAGCACTGGTGAATGCAATTTTTGACTTTGAATCCTGTATTAATGATATAATCCCCATGGTGAGGACATTTTAAATATGAGAAACTGCAAATTAGCAACAGAAGGAACTCAAAACTCAAAACTATGCAGTGAGTCACACACTCAAAAATAAGTTCCTATGAACAAAAGTAGTCTCCAGCATTACAGACTGATATGTGATGGATGTGGAGACCGTCCCAGGAACCAGGACTTGTGCACTGGTTCTCTTCAGGCAGTCACGGGGCTCACTGAAGTGTGTGTCCTTCCCATGTGGGTTCAGCGGCATTTGGCTGGTCCTCAGTTGGGGCCGAATGGAGGCCTCATTGCCCACTGTTCTCTGAGCTCCACTGGGCCAGTTGTTCCTCCTGCCATCTGGATGCTGTTACCCCTCTGTTTATCACATACTCTTCAGCTGTGGGATGAAGGGGAGAGTGCGAAGGAAATAAAAATAGATGAAATAAAAGTCTGAGGCCAAGGAACTGGGAGAGGGAGGGGAAATGTGCATACTGTCATCATTAGCAGATTTGACCCTAACTACAAAAACAAGGTCTTGATCATGTGAGATGAGATGAGATGAGCCTTGTGTCATCAGAGGCCAGCAGGCTTCAGAAGCTGCATTTTGTGCAAATCTGATGTTGATATTTTGCATTTGAATAACTCACGGAAGAAATAAAGATGTGCTCAACAAGTTACGCCTTGTAGAGATTTCAACGTGTGGTGGAAACAAGATACAGATTTGGAGGAGTGAAGCTCACGCTGTCTGTGACTCACCTGAATACAATGCCTCTACTGCCACTCAGTGGTCATATGTCCACATTGCATCACCACTGGAACAACATAAGAGTTACTAGTTAACCAAATACTCTACATGTGACTGTTTGACTGTCATGAGATATGAGGTATAAGATTTTCTAAATGTTCTCAACATTCCAGATTGTATAGTAATAAATATCTATATCTAAATCATTAAATGTCATGCATCATTGTGAAGCAGTAAAGTGAAGCAAGTGATCCATAGCTGTATCCTTCCTTTACGCATATTAACTCTAAAACTGTTCTGCTTGTAATTTTATGGACATGGACAGGCTGTAGTCAGTCTCTATACACTTGTTCATACATCATTTAATCTCAATTCATGTTAAATTCTTTGAAATGGACACGACAATTAGGTGAATGAATACATAATTCCTGCACTTCGTCTTTTTAGGGCCATTTCATCATTCATTCAGACAGATATAATGATGCATTGTGAGATGATTGTTTTGCAATGTGTTGTTTATGGCAGAATCACTGTGTCAGGATACCACAATGGTTATTGTAGGCAATGTATCGTGAATCATCTCGTATCATGAGTTATGCTGTGATTCCCACCTCTAGTCTTAGCTTCATAGGAGTCGGTACTTCTGCAGGTTTGCTTTTACAAGAGAAGATTTCATCGTAGTTTGACTCTGTCCTTTCAAATGTATTCAAAAGTACAAGTTAGGTCTGAATCCTGGAGGGCACTACATCAAGTGATGAAGAAGCCGTTACCTCTCGAGCGTGAAACATGTTATTTCTTCTCTGTGGGTGATATATTCAGGTGGTCAACAGTGCAGCTGTGGACCACAACTAAACAACAAAACGGACTTGTTGTTATTATTAGATCCACTAATGCTGTTAGAAAAAAAACATAGTTTTGGCCAAGGGTGCCACCTTTAGGGATAAAGACGAACGTCAAGTGTAAATGTTTCTGATAAATCATTTATTTGTGGTGCAGGGCCTAAAGTGAGCACACTTTGTGTAGTTCCTTCTCCAAAATAGATTGCATCCACTTAAAATTCAACCTAGATGTCAGCCGGGAAGCTAAAAAATGGACGGTGACAATGCATAGACGTGGTGTACATTTTTTTTTAATCAATTTTCTTTGTCATAGAATGGTAAAACAGGTAAAAGTTTACCTGATTATCTGACCACTTGTGTTCCTCAGCCTGTTGGGCTTGTCGAGCACCGCTGCAGCCACAGGTCTGGTTTCATCTCAGTTTTGAATCCACCTCTTGATAGGCCCCATGGTCCGAAATGTATTGCATATATAATATAAATGTGATTTAGATACATAGATTTCCATAGACAGTGCTCACAAAATTGTTGTAGAGTGTCGTCTTGATTTTTGGACTGGAATAATAGAATATTATGCTGTTCATCAATATTAAGCTTCTCTCATCGTTGTGGTTGCATTCTCATCAAGTGCCACTAGGGGGGAGTAGTTGCTTATGGTTACATTTCCACATAGTACTCACTTTGTCACTGTCAAGCTGCCCTTGAATTAGTTATAGTTTCAGTGATCCCAAATATATTGCAGGTGTGTTATAATAATCCAGTTTTAAGAGGTCTTGCATCATATAATGCTTTGTTATTCTGGTTTAAAATGAGGATAACTGATTCACAATACTAAAGAAATAAACTGGCTAGGATTGGTTTCACAATAGGAGAGGCCGAAGCATATCAAAACATATGCCATACTTTTTAAAAATTGAATACTGGGTGAGCAGCCCTCTGGTCTATGACCCACAGAGAACAGCAACACACAGGAAAGGTATCGCTGAGACGAGGCAACAGAGCCACAAACCAGCTGAAATTGGTTTATGAGTGTTTGAGGTCTTCTGCAGATCAAACTTGTGTTTCTGCTCTTTGTGACCTGGCAGTTCAGCTTCACTCTGCTGGGAAAGAATAATGAGACAGTTTGTGTCATTCTTCTTTGGTCTACTTCTCTCTCTGTTACACAATCAAAAATGTGCATTTTTTTTACATGATCACTCCCAAGATCTCTCAATCAATCTGCTGTAAAACAGACATGTTAAGTACCATCCAATTGTACTATAAAAGAACAACTGCTAAGACCAGGAGCATGTAGAGTACTGGTTTAATGCTTTGGAGACCTTCCTGCCTCTCAATCTAGATTGAAACAAAGAAATAATGACCATACCCCTGATGGAACAGGTTATCGGGTCACAATAAGATATCTTTCTAACATGCTACAACACAATCAGTGTCTAATTTGGAGATTGAATTTGAAATGATTTTGTGATTTTCTCCTTATGATTTTCAGCATATAACCAGTCAATAGATTATTTTAGGACATATCTCTTTTAACAGTCTGAAATGTTATGGTAAATTAAACGTAATGATCTTATAAAGAAGTAACTTTGGTGACTAAATTGATTAATAATTTGAGACATTATTTGTACTCAAGCCCAGTCATTATGAAGCTACCAAGGTGTCAGAGATCGAACAACACATGGTATAGGTAGCAAATCCATTTAAAAACTTTAGTCCTTCAGTCCGGCCTTTAGTGTCAGACGATCTTCTGCAACACGTGTAAGGTTGATTACAAACTCCTGTCTGTACCCTGTGCACCATGGCTCTTTATCCAACCCAATGAAAATATATTTGGTATCTATTTGACATACACTGTCACAATTACAGAAATTTGATTTGTTGATCTGTTTCTTTTT
Organism: Acanthopagrus latus; assembly: GCF_904848185.1. NCBI lineage: Eukaryota > Metazoa > Chordata > Actinopteri > Spariformes > Sparidae > Acanthopagrus > Acanthopagrus latus. The sequence goes on from NC_051041.1 coordinate 18,448,830, forward strand.
TGTTTTGAAATGCTTTGATATTAATACCATCATCATCTCTTTTTAGATATGCCACCCATGATGGAGGTGAAGGGGGAACCAGGCCCTCAAGGGAAACCTGGACTAAGAGGTCCACCTGGGCCACCAGGACTTCCAGGAAAACCTGGACTGGGCAAGCCGGGTCTCAATGGCCAACCAGGCCCTCAGGGACCTGCCGGGTTTCCAGGGATTGGTAAACCTGGACTTCCAGGTCTCCCAGGAAAGATTGGGCCAAAGGGGATGCCAGGGTTTAATGGCGAGGTTGGCCCTCGTGGTGAACCAGGTCCAAGAGGTCCTCCAGGGCAGCCTGGCCTCCCTGGTCCAGCTGGCCTGTCTCTGAATGGGAAACCTGGTCTTCCAGGCATCAGAGGCCCCCCTGGGACTCGGGGTGAGCCAGGAATAAAGGGTGGTGCTGGCCCACCAGGTGAGCGTGGGATTAAGGGCGAGAATGGAAATGGAAAGCCAGGGCCCGCAGGTATAAGGGGTCCTCCTGGACTGAAAGGCAGTTCAGGACCACCTGGTCTTCCAGGAATTGGTAAACCAGGACTAAAAGGTTTGCCTGGACTGCCTGGCCTGAAGGGTGACCAAGGCCTCCCAGGGGATCGAGGAGAACCAGGAGAGCCTGGGGCTCCAGGTTCACAAGGTCTGCCAGGTCCCATTGGGATAGGGAAGCCTGGGATAGATGGACTTCCTGGAGCACCAGGCCTACATGGCCCAAAAGGTGAGGCAGGGCTCCGAGGTCCTCCTGGATTTCCTGGGACTCCTGGCTATGGAAAACCTGGTCTGAGTGGGCCAAAAGGAGACAAGGGCCATGGTGGGTTGCCTGGACTCCCAGGGGACAAAGGAGAGCAAGGAATGATGGGTCCAATTGGGGAACCAGGCCTTGATGGACAATCAGGACCACCAGGACTTCAAGGCCCAATGGGACTCCCAGGGAAACATGGAATGCCAGGACAGAAGGGAGATCTGGGACCCCAGGGCCCTCCAGGACTGCCTGGTCTTAGAGGTGACCAGGGCCCCAGCGGACCCTTTGGAAAACCTGGCATCCCTGGGGAAAAAGGAATCCCTGGGTCTGTTGGTGCAATCGGAAAACCTGGACCAAAAGGTGAGGCAGGGCATATTGGCCTACCCGGGAATCCAGGGCTGACAGGTGCCCCAGGGCCTAAAGGTGAAACAGGGTTTATAGGGTCTCCAGGCCCCAGGGGCCAGTCAGGCATTCCTGGTCTTCAGGGCCCCATGGGTCCAATGGGGCCACAGGGTGTCCCTGGCCTGAAAGGTGAACCTGGACTCACAGGGCCTCCAGGTCTGGGTAAGTTTGGGGAGAAGGGAGCTATCGGTCCCCAGGGTCCTCCAGGGAAACCAGGCCCTTCTGGACTTAATGGTAACCCTGGTCTTCCTGGGCCTCCGGGGCCCCCCGGTCCTCCAGGAAATGGCCAAACAGTTGTTGCAGGGCCAACAGATTCACAGTTGGAAGGAGATGAAGTACCAGGGGACAGGAAGGGGCCTGCTTACAGCCAAGTACTCTCTGCCTCTGTGGCACCAGCCTTTACTGCCATCCTCACAACACCTTTCCCTCCTTCTGCCATGCCAATCAAATTTGACAGGACTCTGTACAATGGGCAAAATGCCTACAGCTCTGCTACTGGCATGTTCACGGCTCCTCTCTCTGGTGTCTACTACTTTGCATACCACATGCATGTGAAGGGAACTAGCTTGTGGGTGGCACTGTACAAGAACAATGTACCAGCCACTTACACCTATGATGAATACAAGAAAGGCTACATGGACCAGGCGTCCGGTAGTGCTGTCCTAGAGCTGAAGGAGGGTGACCAGGTATGGGTCCAGATGCCCTCGGATCAGGCAAATGGCCTCTACTCTACCGAGTACATCCACTCCTCCTTCTCAGGATTCCTGCTCTGTCCCACATAACCCTGTACTTTTACTCAAACATGTACCTGTATTGGCACCTCAGAGCAGCCCTAAACCTAAAATACCTGCAGCCATAATAGAAACACAAAACCCATTCTCAATATTATTGCCACCATGTTTATCTGTGTCACCCTCAACATCATCAGTGAAAGAAAAAACAAACTTTGTGAATGAAATATGGAAAGTTTTTCAAGGCAGGGGTTAGGAATTTCATACTGTGTTCTTTGTTTCAATGTCCATCAAATGTGTGTTTTGGGTTGTATTTTATGTTGGTGTTGTTTTAGCTTATATTATTTTAATTATTATATTGTCATAATTTTATTGTTATTATTTTGTCCTTGTCATCATTGTTGTTGTTGGATTCAGACTATTAAGTGCCTTACTTTGTAATGTGCTAGTAACAGACCTTCCCATGTGACTGCACATCCTGCCCTCATGCTCTGACATCATAAGAACCAGACCCTGGGGGGTGATTGGTTCCTCTGGCTGCAGTCACGTCCCCCTCGTGTTCTTATTTAAACCGTGAATGGCAATACTGACATAAAGAGCAACAACGCAACACAGAACATATAAAACAAACAATAGCAAAACAAGGCATGTGGTGCTATAAAAACATTACTTCTCACATTTATTTTGTTTGACCCTTTGGTACTCTAAACAATTGCTACGTAAAAACATATTCTTAATAGGATTGAATCTTTGTTTTTAGATTGAGATATATATTTTGACCATTAGTTGGCATAAGCATCTGTTGGATGCTTACTTCTCCGCCTCGCTTTGAATTTAGCAGTATCATTTAAAATGATTGATCTTTGTCTTTTTCTTTTCTTTTTAATTATAATTTATTGAACTGTCCAGAAATGCAATCCAAGAAATACAATCTTAGAATAAATACATCCTTGCAGTATTAGAATTGTTAAACTGCCCCTTTAAAGAGAATGACATCATGCAAAGACAGTGCCTTCTTTACATTTTCAGGATGATATTCAATGAGGATGATGTGCATGCATATGGTCGATGTTTACGTGCCATAGACTATATACTGAGAGCAAGTGCAAAATGGACAATAAGGACACAACCATAACTGGATCGATGGCACGTTTCCTTGTATTGATCTGATTTTCCCATTTGCACTGCAAATCCCATCACGGGGTCACAGGCATGCTCTGACCATGACATCACTGCTTTCTAATGGTATACTACCTATTAATAAATCAGTATCACATTAACATTCCAAGTGAGCAATCTGTACTACCATACTATGAAAGCCCCTCATACCACATATCGCAAAATCTGTGATGCTGTAAACTTGTTTCTGTTTTGGAGAATATGCCGGCAAATTAATGATGGAAAAAAAAGACATTCACGTCTTCTCTCAGTGCCAGTTTCCTTCTGAGGTGTTGCTGAGCAATTGAGAGCAATTCTGAATTGTTTGCATGTCTGAATTAAAAGACGTTCGCTTAATTTTCCACTGGTATCAAAAATAGCTGAATTATTCTTTGGCATTATGGAACATCCACGGCTTCAAGGACAAGTTCTTTTCAGAATCCAATCATGTCAGGTGGAAATGAAAATCGATCTGCATTCGCTCCATGAATAACTAAAGGGACTGACTGAGGCCCACAGGTTGTGAAATACAGGTTGTGTAACACTTAACAAACCCCTGCCAGATTTCTGAGAGAGGTGGTGGGCAGGAGGTGAGAGTTGTGTATTCACTCGTTTCCGTTGGATGAGGCATTAAAAACACATGCTGTGTGTGTATGCATGTGTTTGTGTGTTCTAGTAGGTGTGCCTTTCTGTCTGTCACTGTGTGTGTGTGTGTGTGTGTGTGTGTGTGTGTGAGAAGTTGTGTCACATTGTCCCCTTGGCATTCAGGTCATGGACACTCAGAGTGGATATTAACAAACTTGCTGAAGTTACAACAGGAAAAAGCTTGCAGTCCTGTCAATGTTCCACAAGAAATCTGACTTCAAAATGTTTCTGCATCCTTTTGGGTTTTTAAACAGTAATTTAACTCCACCTATTTTACACATCAAAGTGTGTTTACGGGTCTTTGGGAGTACAGCGACATATTTAAAAATAGAAATATAACGTCTTTTGTGGCTCCAGAGGAAGATGCATGTAATCTGATAAATTGCTTCCAATGATGTTCCTGTGTGGCTAAATTGCATTGTGGGTAATGTAGGGGCCAGGTTTGGAAAGGCAGCCCCCTGGTTTACCACTGCACGCCTGTAAGACTGTTGGACTCTATATGGACAGTTTAAAAACACAGCAGAACCAGAGATATCACTTTCTTTTATTCTGTGCAGTTTTTTTTTTTTTCCAGTTTTTGAAGAGACATCTACTGAAGTTAGCATTCTATCCAGCTAACCCCAGGCCTGAAAACCTCCCACTTTCTCTCAGCAGCCCAAAGATCCTGTGCCAGCGGTGTAAACACCAGCATTCCCCTGCTAGCCTGGCTAGCTGCACGGCTAACTGAGCCAACAAACTAACCATAGCTGCAGTCATGGATGTATAAAAATATACATTTAGCTGCAGTTAGCAATTATTTAGCTGGGAGAATGAATTCAAGGTGACTAATTCTTACATATTGCACCTTTAATGTATAAAATTGGTGGGTACCCTTTAATAGAATTGAACACAATCTAATGGTGCCTTTTTAAGAAAGGGAACAAAGTTATAGAATAGGTGAATGGTGAATGTAATTAAGAAATTACCGGAGACAGAGAAAACTGAAATCAAAACATAATGATAACATTTAACACTGAACATTGATATGAATATGCTGCATATTGGTTAAATGGGAGACATAGTGGTGTGCAATAATTGATGTGTTCTATCAAGTTGTGAACAAAAGGAGACACTCGTAATCTTTTACCGATGGTTGCAGTTACAGAAGACAGGAGATCAAGAGTTTTGGGCAAAAATCTTATTTTACCGACTCCATGCTTTACTCCGCCACAACTCCCACAGATTTCCATTCAATTGCTATTATTACACTGAATTTGGGACTACCTTACACCTTAATGGAGGAATGTCAATGTACAGGAGAATTGTGCCAAATAATGAGCTTTGCAGTCAGAATGAATGTATACTGTTTGACTGATTAACAATAGCCTCTATGCATCATCTACACATAGACAGTAACATAAACAGTTACTCTAGTGCTAGAATAAGGCCTAATCAGTATTTTACATCTATGTAATGCAAACAATGCACTTGCTCTCGCCCGTTCTGTTTCATAACATTTTCATAACACACCTACAACCGCTTTGTATCATTATCATTATGTGAGTCTACACGGCAGTCTGAGGCTCGTTATGTACTGTATGTTGCCTTTTTTTGTTTTTTTTTCATCGTCGACTTCTCTTTCTGGACATATGAAACGGTGATGTGAGTTACATGTGGCCATTCCTCTCTGTCCTTGTGTTTTTTTTATTCATAGACAATGTCACTTGCTTGCAGAGTTTGCCCTGTGTGCAAATCATTTAACAAGTGTCAGTAAGATCCATGTACCGTCTCAATCACAAATTGCTTTCGAAGTGTTTTTTCTGTTTTTCTTTAAAAATAAAAAATAAAAAAAAAACAACAACAAAAAAAGACAATTTTAAAAAAGCCTTGCTTCGGTTTCGTAAGGGATATTTGTTTGTTTTAGTTTCAATGAATACAAACGGCCATTCCCATTTGCACATGAAATTAATGAAGATGTATTTATACATTTATGATAATTTAATAGGGATGCCAAAACCGACCACCGAAGCCTAGAACGTATAAATGGTATTTAACAACATTGATGAGTTAAGAGCATTTACAACATGTAGTTAGCATTCTAGCGTTGTATGTGAAGGATTATTTGTGGACTTTTATTTTCTATTTGTGTAATGTTCAATGTATCAACCTATAGGATTTTTGTCATACAAGGCTATTGCGTGCACTCTATGCAATAGAAGTTGGGTATAAATGCACTCTTTTTGATTGAAAATGTTTGTCTGCTTATAAAAAATCTACAGTACTTGATTGTATTGATACCACATCAATAAAAACTTTCTTGTATGTTGGTGTCAGGCTCCCATTTCTGTTTACTGTGTATGCATTTGGATTATTAAAAATATATAAATATGCATGAGTTAGTTGTATTAGAGGCCTGTGAGTAGCCCACTTGTTATTATAGTGATTTAAATGTTTATTTTTAAAGGGTAACTCCACCCATTTTACACATTCAAGTGTGTTTACAGGTCTTGGGGAGTAGTACAACATATGTGAAAAAAGCAGTATAACGCATTTTGTGGCTTCAGAGGAAGATGCATGTAATCTGATAAATTGCCTTGTTCCTATATGGCTAAATTGCACTGTGGGCAATGTAGGCGTCAGGTTTTGAAAAGCAGTCCACTGGTCTAGCATCACTCTCCTGTAACACTGCTGGACTCTACATATTGACATATATCACCTTCTTGTATCCCAGGGAGTCTTGTTCCTGGTGCCTACATTACCCACAATGCAATTTATGAGATTACATGCCACTTCCTCTGAAGCCACACATGGCTTCATACTACCTTTTTCATTCAGCCATTCAGGGGCTACTTTGCATCGTGGGTAATATAAGCACTGGGTTTTGTAAGAGAAGTAAAATTTGTGGGATTAAAAAAGGTTACATCTCTGCTGTATTGATTTCATCATTTGTTTTTAATGTTTCCATAATAAGTGCAAAACCTACATTACCCATGATGCAATTTTGCCGTTTATCAGATTATATGCAGCTTCCTCTGGATCCACAAAAGGCTTTGCACATATGAGGTAGTGCTCCCCGAGACCTGTAACCACACTGTAATGGGTAAAGTTGGTGGAGTTACCCTTTAAGAAAATCTGCACGGAGGAGAAATCCCCTGCAGAAAAAAGGACGAACACTAGAGGGAGATGTACATTTAAAGTAAAACATTATTTGAGGCCTCTACATTTTGAAAGATCCTTGACTGATCTGAGTTCAGTTAACTGACAACAAACATGTGTCAGATACTTGGAATGTCCATTCATTACAGATGATACAAGTGGACTCTATTTAAAATGAACTATACTGTAAAAAAAGATTGATATTTCACTATTTGTATTATTTTGTTTTTCTTTTTTTAGATGCCATCATAAAAGGAGCTCACTCAAAGTGTTACATGACCTCAGGGGGACTTCAGGAACAAGGAATGTGTGTCTTTCCTTTTCATGATAGACAGGAATTACATGTTTACTCCTGTTTTACATGATTTTACACGACTATTAGACAAGGTGCTTATACAGGGCTATTTTTTTACATTGATACTTGTATTCATCTAAAATGATCCAATCATTAATATGCCTGTATTTTTGGTAAAAAAAAAATAAAAAAAATAAAAATTACATAAAGACACACTAAATCAACTTTAGATCAATACAGCCACTGGACCCACCCTGAATATAAAGGCCTTTGCATGTAACTCTAACAGATCTAATTGAAACGTGATTGGCTGAAGATGGTGGAGGAGGAAAAAAAATGGTTGTTGTAAAACAACCTCACGGGCACATTGCATGAAATCGTGCGGTTATTTTCTGGAACTATCGTCACCACGGTGTGCTGTCATCGTGCACCCGGATTCTTCTTACGTCGTACTGACGCCAGACCCTCCATGCCACATTCACGTGATCCCGGTAAACTCGGACATCTAAAAGGTGTGTACTTGAGAATCCGAGTTGACGCGCTCACGCGCTCTCAAAGAAAGGGAACAGCCGCTACTTCCAATTTCTCGATCTTTTATTGAGTACACTGACTCAGATGCACACCAACTAAAGTGGTGACATAAGAAAATAAAAAATAACGTCCAGGGGATTTCTACTATATACCGTACTTGTTTCCCAGACACGACTCGCAGTCCATAATTGCAAAGCGCTTGCCTCCTGACGAGAAAGTCGCATGCCCGACGGTCCGTGAAGGCGTCCACGAACCGAGGAGCTCCTCCCCGATAACAGTTCCCGACCTCCGACGAGAATTCAAGCTGCCACATTGAAGAGGAACAAAAAGGCGACCTGGCAGCGGTTTCTACACTCCCTCCACTTTCTCCGGTGTAGTCACGGGATTTCAATGTTCAGCCTGCTCTTCGTAAGTAGCTAATAACCTCAATAACTAAAACTGAACTCCTGGAACTTGTCTCTGATTTGATCGCACACGATTGCAGCGCCCTAAATCCAGGACAGCCTGATTAAAAAGTTAGCTTGCATGTTGTCAGAAGATTAGTGCAACAGAATGGAGCTGGAGGAAGTTTCATGAGGGGTTGTCAGCGTAGAAGATCCAGTATGTAGCCACGTTAACGTTAGCTCGCAGAGAAAAGCTTGGATGGTTGGCTACGTACACTGTTGAAAAACGTGTTAACGTGAGCTAATATGAACTCTTAATTGTTTTCCCAGTCGATGTTACCCAACCTCAAGGTAGTAAACTCTTACATGGTGGTTCTTGACATGTCTCTGGACTGGTTAATAAATGGTTGTGGAAAATACAAAGTGACGGATCTGAGCTAGCCTGCTAGCTGCTGTAGCTATGCTAGCTTGCTGGTGCGGCTAAGGCTATTTCCTAGAACAAGAAGAGGCAACATATGTGACTAACGTTATGAGCACCAGTGTGCAGTCTCTGGGTTTTATTTATATGTAGAAACACAACACATGAGGTGTCTTACACGCCATGTTATTGTTCTAACTGAACGTCGACTGCATTTTTTCCCCCCATAAAAGAAGAGCTAACGCAACCCTTAGCTGTACATTAAGCTCCTGGTGGATCAGTAAAGGCAGCATTTCTCTTGGTCAACATCTAGCTTAACGTTAACGATGCTTTGGTTAACGTTTCAATTGCTGGTTTGGCTACTGTTCACGACAGTGGCACCATTTTAGATGTTTAAAATATAACCAGTGGTCGGGATTTCCAGCATTTTCCAGTTTCTTTCGGCTGTGAAGCGGTGGTCTCACAGGCTGATGGCGATTGAGCTTGCTAGCTGCCTTCCGCCCTTTGTGACAAATCTTGACCCAGAGCATGGTTGACCTATTTATTCGAAGCCATATGCCAAGCTGACATTTTAATAACAAAGCGAACTGGTCGGCAACCCGATATTTCCTGTCTGTCGCTTCTTATCGTGTCTTAGGTTCCAGGCTGTATTGTGCAACTACTATTATTATTGTCAGCTAGCCGGTTCGACTCACCAAATTCGTCAGCCTGCCATGTTAGAAATGCAGCAAACACTGGGGTTAGGTGGGGTCTATAATTTGGCCGTGTCTGGTTTCCTAAAACAGAAAAGCACCCAACCATTTAGCCATGTTGGATGAAGTGAAATGAGGAAATGCACTTGGGGAGGAAGTTGAGCAGAGCAGCTGTGACACTAAAGGCCGCAGCACATTCCCATGCCTCTCAGTTTTCAATTTATGACCTTCCAATGGTTTCCGTCTCTCCACTGATAATAAATTCTAGCAGGCTACTAACACAGATGAATGGCTGTGCACACTCCCCACCAACATGGGTGGATGAGTCAATGAGTAACTGGTGTCACAGGTAAGCTAATTATACATTCCTGCATGAGTCACTGCAAGGTGACCTAATTTGCCTCACAGAGTGTAAGAGGTGAGGTGCACTCATACCATCAGTTATCACAACAAACCGAGGGTGTGGAAATGTATAGTGGAAGTAACAGAAGCAGCTCTCGTCATAATCCGCGTATGTCTATTAATGCTTATCCCAGAATTGTACCAGTTTAAGTAATGCTGACGAGAATGACGCACTTGCTTTTTTTTTCTTCTAAAGAAAAGGTTTTCACAACTCTTACAGAGTGGCATTGTGAGTCTTTATGCTCTATTTGCATTTTATTGAAAAAAAGTAGGTCACTCGGACTGGTGACCTGCTTTATATTATAGCTAATTGACACATGATGCACACACAGTCCAATCTAGAAATAGCGCTGGGTCCACTCAGAGCACAGCCTGCAGCTGAAGGCAGGCATGTACAGTGGGAAGCCCTCATTCATGAGATACCACAATGCACATCAGATTCCTGATACCTGTTGGTCCAGTCTCTAAGAGTAGCATTTTTGTTGACGTATGTGAAGCGAAACTGCAAGGCCAATCCTCGCTTTATTTTGCTTCAGAATCTCTGTGTTTGATGGAAATAGTATCTTAAAATTAATAAGTATTCTAAGATATATCATTTTAGATATCTGTGTTTCCTGTCTGTGATAAGCAGTACAGGATCCTTTTTAAAATTGCTGACTTCTGCTTACAATAAATTTGGTCTGTGTTACGATTAATGTTAGTGGTAGTTCATCTAAATCTAGCTGTATGCCAGCATGATATTTTACACCATCAACAGGGTGGTTCGGCTGTCTACAGGCAGCATTAAAAAAGGCAAAGTGACAAGGGAAGTTCTCAGCCTTGGTTACCGTAATTGTGAAAGGCGAGCCCAGTGTACAGTAACATGACGCCAGCTTACCAAGGAGGTTACTGGGGGAGAAGAACACCTATGTTGTAGCCTGCTGGCGTTTGGCCCATCGAGCCACAGGGTGGCTGTGAGTGTTGAAAGGTGGGGTTGAAGAGGTCCACTCCGCTGTGACTGGCTTAACAGATCTGGCTAATTTAAAATCTAGTTTTGCCCCTGGGCGTTGGGCTGTGGTGAGAACGGAACACAAGTGTTGGTTTTACTGTGCACCCGCTTGCTAAGATCCCTGGCTCCAGAGCAAGTTTGTTGTGTTGAAATCAGCCCAAAGTGGAAACCTAGGATTAGTTACCCACACTGTTTTATTCTCATTTCAAGCCATTAAGCGTAAAGCCATATATAATTATGCGTTAGTAGCCATGGGCACCATGTGTGTTTCTTGTGCTGTGTATTGGTTAATGAATCATGCCCCGGTCGGCACAGTGTTCGTTTACTGTTGTTGCCACAGCGCCGGGATAAAGCGAAGGCACAGGCTCTGGAGCACTGGCAGTGTCTGACAGATTGACACCTCCTCTAGATGCTGCTGCAAGGCTGCCTACTGAAACTATAGCAACAGGTAGGAATAGGATTTTGCTTTGTGATTTGTGTTTACAGCTACCTTGTGTAGTTACAGCTGCCAGAGCTGCAGTTAGCAGGGGAAAACACTGTCCTTTGCCAAAAACATGCTATAGTAAAGGGTGTTGTTATTGTTATTAGAGCTGTTGTTTGTAGGCGTACGTACGTAGCTGCTCACTTTTACTGATCCAGAAAGTGTTTTAGTATTGAAGCAACTATAGACCAGAAAACACTGGGTTTTTTGCACATAAACAAGCTCACTGTGTTTTCCCATTACCTAGGCACTGTTTTGTTTCTCAATGGAGCTTGGCAGCTTTTTCTTAATTTCCTTAAGCGGCTTATTAAACGCATGAAATGTGTGTCAAAATATGACCTCAAACTAATGCTTTCATTGAGGCCATAATCATAAAAAGATGGCTCTGGTACCTGAAGCTGATCTGAGATCACAGGGTGTGCTTTAGGCCTCTGCTGACTAAGTTGTATTTCATAGGTTAAAAAGTACTTTGATGAGTGTATTTGGATCTGCTCTGAACCATGACCCTCTTTTAAGCTGCACCTCCTGCTGCGTCTTCAGCTTTGCCTTGTGAATGTTTAAAGAGAGCACCATTGCTCTTCTCTGATCTCTTCACAAGGGACACCAAAACTCCCTACAGGAGCACTTGTTGCTACTGCTGAGATAATTGTTGGCATGGCAACAGGCATCCCCTGATGCTGCTGTCAGAAGGCCGAGCTAGTCTCCAAATGTCAGAAGAATTGATGTCGCAGTGGGGCTTTGCACCTCTCGGCAGAAATGCGAGCAGACATTCTCATGTCTGAGTCTGTCTGTTGCTGAGTGTCGGCCTCCTGCACTCAACGCTACTGTATGTTTATTTTAGACGGTCGTGGAAATATGCCCATGTATTTTTTTTTTCTTCTTCCACAGGTCGCAATAAACTTGTCTTCAAATGACTCCAGTAAGTCGTTCTGACATCCGAATAATTACATGCACAATAGTAAAACAAGTTAAACTAGCTCCACAGGAAGTGTCTGTCAGTTATTTGCCAGAATGGAAGTAAAATGTAAGTCGACTGCGATGTTGAAGGAACACCTCATATTCTTTCCGACTAATTAGCACTGCAGCTGTGAAGATCTTTGTTGTACTTGTTAATTTCTTGTTTTAGTTGTTTTTAGTTCTTACTGTCCTTGTGTACTTGTACTGTTGGCAAACAGGCAGAGGTGTGGATCGTTGCCATGTGTCCGTCTAAGCAGGGAGAGTTTGTCCTGGAGGTGATTTGAGGATTGTGACATGAGATTATGACTTATAAGGGAGCTCAGAGATGGCCGAATATAGTCCCTTGATCCACATACCTGAACAAAATCACCTGTCTTGTCTGGATTATTGCATTGCTATTGGAAAAATAGTAATCGTGATACACACAAATACAGGCTGCTGTGTTAATGGAACAACATATCTGAAAAGTGCATGTGGTCATTTCAGACAGTTGAAGTCTGTCTTAACTTAAACTGTGACTTCATTGTGAAATCTTATCCATGGTTGTTCCGAGTGGATGAGTTTCAGAAGTCATTTAGTGATCCATTGAAACATTAATGTTTAAACGATGGTGGCTCAAACAAGTTCCAGCTTCCTTCATCATGTGGCCTCTAACTGAGGTTTTCCCATGAAATTTCTTCATCTCTTTTTTTTTCTTCTGAATGAAAACAAATCGTTTCATACCAGCTCAACTCTATGGGAATAGCATAAAATGATTAGCTTCCTCCAAAACACAGTGCCAACATTTTGACGACAGAGTCTTCTCCTCCTCCTGTCTCTCCCACTTGCTTGTTTATTGTCATTAACGGCTGCAATTTCCAAGCTGCAATTACTCCTGAACAAGCAGTTGTAGTCTGCAATTTTCTGCAATTGAAAAGGTGAGACTGCAACAACTGGTCCAGAAGCTCATCATTAGATTTAAGAAAGTGTCCTTCAAATGGCTTGAAAATATATATATATTTCTTAAGATAATTGCAGTCATAACAATGCGTCTGTACTACAAAACTATCACAGTTACATAGTAAATATTACATATTTTGTCCAGTGTTTGTTGGAGCACAGGTTTGGCAGGAACACTTGTTTGTGTTGAGAGCCTATCTTACCCCCTTTGGCTTCTTTGTCAGCAGAGAGTAAGTTACCCTTTGTGTCCCAACTCTTAATCCTTATTCAAATTATAGTCAAATGTCAGTGTTCTGTCTGACTGTGTTCCTCTTTCAAATGTGATTGTTTGGATGCTGGTGTTATGTTTTGAGTAAAGTGTAATTAAAAGTGCAACTAGGCCACAGTGAGGACAGAACGGGCCTTTGTTTGGACATGTTTTCCTCTTTTCATTCCCATTTCTAAGGTACTGAGCCCTGGTCTCTTTCAGTCCTTTCCAGAGACGGATCAGTCCTTGTCCCCCCGCCCTCCCCCCAAGCGCTATCAGAGGCCTTTGATCGTCACACTGTTTATCTGTGCTCACTCAGAGGCTGCAAAGCAGTGTGATAAGTGGGCTTTGCCATGTGCGAGTGCGTGCGTAGGGGGTGTTTGCCTGTTCATGGAAATGTGAGGGTTACGTATCCTCTCCCCTCTCCGACCACGTCTACACGGACACAAGAAGCCAGAACAACAAGTGCTCTGCAGGGAAGACGAGCTCCTGTCCTCTGGGAGCAGAGAGAGGTAACCTGTTGTGCTGAATAGTGGAGAGAATGATCTCCATTTATCAAAATGTCCACATCATTTAGATGGGCAGTTAAAACCAGTGCCTCCATGATCCTTCGTCATTCTAAACTTCTGACATTGTTGCTTAAAACGGCCCGTGTGGATGTGGACAACAAATAACTGTGCTTGGCTCAGCACCACAAGGACTAAAAGCCACATATGGCACACTCACACCCATCTGCAACAGCGTACAGTAGCATACTGAGCTACTGTGGACAAAGAATACAGTAAGAGATAAGTGCATCTAATCAAGAGGAAGAAGCGCACATCACAGTAGCGTTTCACAGCCTCTATCATGCAGACAGTTCTGCTGTCTCAGTTCTGACAAACCACAGAGCCAAACGGTGCATAATACTCAGATGGCAGGGGCTTAACAAGCACATTGATTTTAAGTTGATCTCTAATGTTCTTGGCACCCTGTTTGTAAAAAGTTATGCTACCCATGCGTTATTGTCCTTGAGTTGTTAGGCAGCAGGATGTATGTTGAAAAGATGCAGGTTTGTTATTTTAAACCTGCTTTCATCAAGTTCTCTCCAACTGAATTAAAAGCTGTTGCTTGCAAGAGTAACTTCTGCAAATTCACCATGCTTAACCAAATGGTTTCCAGAAAAGAAAACACCAGCGTGAGCTGCATTTAGACTGCTAGTAAACTTTAAAGCTCATGAATATTTCAAGCTTGTCAACTTACAGTATGGTCTATATCAGTATTTCAAGTTCAAGTTATAACTTTATCAAGTTGTATTCCGGCCTGTGCTGTCTGTTTACAGCCATCTGTATGTGAACATTTATATTTAAGTTGGATTTAATTTGAACATTACTCAACCAAGTCTTTTGTGTTTTGTCTGAAACAAAATACTTGTAAAATTGAAAATGGAGCACTAGTAAATGTGGTCAATATACAATCAGATTTGCCCTACAACCACATTCTTATTTAAAGCCTCATCCACACTGCAGTAGAGCGTTCCTCTTGTCTCAGTAGGCACGCCAGTGTTGAGCCATTTGCCGGTAAAGTTACCTTTTGATGTTTCTCTCATTTTTGTTGCGTGCCCTCTCTACAGACTGTCAGTACTGTTGTGAACAGATGAGAATGTGCGTGCAAGGTTGGGTTAGACGTTGTGGTGAGACTCTAACCCTTCAAAGAGGTCGGCCTTACTGGTGAAAGGATCTATTTTGTAGGCACTGGTGAGGATTTGTGTGAGCTGGGTTGGAGTGTTGCATTCATGGAGGGTCATTCTGTACCCCCATCCTATTTCTAGCCTTGATCAAACACAGTCCACCCACATACAGGCTATAACAGGAAGGATGTTTTTCTCTGTGCAAGTTTAGAAGGAAAGTCTTCGTTACTAGTCTTTGTAAAGTACTACTACCCAAGGTGTGGAGTCTGTTTATCTTAGGGGTCTGTGGTAACAGCCCCGTGAGAAAAAAATACAGGTTTATTATATTTCAAAGCAAGACGACCGCAAGCCTGAGTCAGACTGTCTGCAGTGAGCACAGTTTCACCTTGATGCAGGTAAACACAGACATGACCAGTTGTGACTCATGTCCCAATAAGGCTCTGATTAGGTGACTAGTATGCAAATAATTTTTTGTTTTGCTCATATTGACTGATTGAGTTATTCTGTGATGCTTTTGTCCATCCTTCCAGTCAAACAGAGGACATTTTCTATAAGGCGTTGTAAATTCCTCCTATTTATTTCTGATATGAACTTTATATTAATAAATCTGTGGATAATTATTATTTGTTCAGACATCATTTTACAAAGGGGCAAGATGTAAGACTTAACTTAATGTAATTTCTTCACATTCTGTTGATGATTTTAGTTCATTTTTTAATGTTTTTAAGCAGTTTTGACATGAATGCCCCCTTTTTATTATGTTGCAGAGGAATTAGCATGCTAAGTGGCTGAAGTTAAGACGTCCCAGTCTAATACTCCTGTGCTAGTGGTGCAGACGCCAGTACACATCTGGTCCCTGAGCTCTCAGTCCAGACTGCTAGCTGCATGGCTAATTGAGTTAATTAGCTAACGGCAGCTCCAGTTAGAGGCAGTAAGCGTCTGTATAACTTACTCTACAGCATTTTTGTTTGGCAAAGTAATGAGAATGCACTAGCATACATTTGTAGTCACTATTTAACTTATTTAACTATAGACAGCAAGGTGTTGCAACATCCAACTTGAACTGGACAAACAACATTCCATGTCTGAGGTTTGGTCAGGATGCTAGTATTGGTGGCGATGCGTCACACACAGCTATGATTATGTTTTGCCTCGCTGACCCTTCCCTACCCTCAACTATGCAGGTGAAGTAAAGGTGCTGTTCTAAGAAAGGTTCCTCCCGGATCTAGGACTTCATTCTGAGAAACGCGTAGGTGGGCCCATTATCAGAATTCAGTTCAACAAAGCACAAGAACTTACTGACTTGATGTATCACTTTCATCCTGAGACTCCTGTTTCGAAACCTCAGGAGTGTGCAGCTCATGGGAGGAACGGCAACAGTTGAGTATCTCTGTTGGAGTTCACTTTAGCCTACGCATCTCTGCCGTCTTGTCCCAACACGCCTGGGGATTTGATTGTCTTGGTTGTTACACTAGATAAACTGGTAAGGCTCAGAAAAAGGATTAGAAGCTCAACCATTGTATCTTGTTGTAGTGATTGTGTGTGTGTGTATTTTCCTACTTGCCTGCTGTGTGTGTTTTTACGAATGACTGTTGAGGGAGAGTTTAGCACACTACCTTCCTTTATGTGTGCACTGTTTGCTGAATGGTGTGGTGACCTGTCGCTGTACCCCACATTGACAGGCCCCTTCAGTCTTGGACTGGGTCCCGAGAGTCCACAACATGCTTTTGTTTTTATTGATAATGAAGTTAATTCTCTTATCTTGTGACCTACGACGGGCTTTGAATGTTGCACTCAAACTTCTCACGATGCTGGGTTATGTTACTGAAGGTATGCTTTCATACCAAGATTTCTAACATCCAAACTGATTTTGCAACTGGCATTCATAGCAACAAAGTATGCAAACCACGTCACACTTGTAAACTTTGAAAACCCAAGAGTCCTTTAATGTTACCATGTTTCTTCGGTCCCACTGAGATGAAAACCAGTCATGCCTGTGTGTTTGGCAGCTGCACCTTCACACTAGGCTAATTTCTTGTTTCTCAGAACAGTGCAGGCCTTCACCCGATGTTATTTATTTGTGGTGTATAGAGTTTAGATTCTCTGCCCGAGCCTGACCCGACCTGGCCCATGGTCCGGGTCGGCTTGATATTTCCCGCCACTATCCTCGGGTCAGGCTGGGGCTTTGATCAAGCATTTGTGTGTGTGTGTGTGTGTGTGTGTGTGTGTGTGTGTGTGTGTGTGTGTGTGTCTGTGTGTGTTTTAATAACTCTAAGTAATGTGACTGGATTTCCTGCCAGAAAGTGCGCATCTCTCTCTGTTGCTGCATGGTGTTACATGTGAGTTGTTCCCATGATGAGAACGTGACTTGTATCATACGTGACATCTCTCCCAGAAATGCAAGAAGAAAGCAAAAATGTATATTTTTACTAAGGAAAATGATAAAAATAATTGTAACGCACAGTGACTTGAATAAGTAATTTTAATCTGATTACTGGTTTGGAAATATTAACTCATTATTGAAAAAAGTGGTCAGATTAGAGCAACGCATTACTGGCATCACTGATTGTATAGCTTAAGTGCAACAGGGAGCTTGAAGATGTGAAGGAAAAAAAAACAGGAGAATTGACTTTGAGCAAGTTTGGAGGAAAGTCAGAGGTATGGAACCATTTTAAACAAGTCGTGGGCAGTGACAACATATGTGTCAGCTTTGTCGAGTGCATTAAGTGCGGCACTTGTTGCATTATTCATTAAGATAATTCTAAACAGATTTCAGTAGTATTCTGGGTTGACATAACTTGCTTTGACTCGGCATGTCAGCCCAGCACAGAAGGGGTGTGAATTTACATCGAAACAGGGCGAAGCTTTGCTAATTCAGTGATATACATGTTTCACTTCCTATGAATTCTTCCCAATAGAAGTTCCCCAGTTATTTAGTTGTACAAACAGGGTTGCAGGAGGGCATCTCATGGGGAGAAGGGGGGGTGAAAGGGTCGGTAGTGGTCTCGAGACCCACACTTTGTGCTCACTGCAGCGAGGGTCCATCTTGGGCAGGTTAAACTTGGGATGGTTAGACTGGCAACTGGGTGCCAATAAGAAGCCCCCCTCACCTGAGCTCGCTGAGGGTCACCCTGTCCCACTGTTTTGTGGTGGGCCAGAGACTGCTTGTCTGGCCCACACCCAAGTTTGACACCGACTTTCACACTAGGCCAGTGTCTGCGAAATTGCCCTCATGTTCATTTAAACTGCACCAAGTGTGAAAAACACCCTAAAAGTAGGCGTGTGTGTCTGTCACTAGGTCTACTGGGGCAAGAATTGAGCAGAGGCACACTTTGTTACCATCACAAAGTCGATGAGATCCCAACCCTCATGTCCCAGCTTTCATTTTAAGTGAATGGATATTAGTTTCTTCATCCTTTCGTTGGTGTGAGCAGCCAGGTTGAGTCGAGATTCGACCACCCTGCCTCTCAACAGCACTGACGTCACTGCAAGGAACCAGCTGGAGCATTGGGCAGGTGTGATCCTCTGTTGAATGTCAGCCACAGTCAACGCCAAGCTCTTTTTTTTTTTTTTTTGCACTTACCCCCTCCCTTGTTTCATCTTGCTTATCTATTGTTATGTCCTCTTAATTATTTTCTTCAACAACTTACCAATTTCTTCCTGTTAGGATTCCTTTGTCCCTGTTCTCTTTGACATTGCCAGGCATATCTGTTATCTTTTATTTGGAACTCACAAAGGCCACAGGAATGAAGACATGCCTCTGTGACACATGGCGCTGGATCTGTTCCCGCTGGTTCTCGGTTTCTGTTAAGTTTGATTGCAGCTGTCGACGGTTTCCTCCTGCAGATCAATACAAGCTTTATCACAAAAAGGAAACAATTAGAAGGAGAATGTTCTACTTTACCGTCACCTCGTATTGATGCTTATTTGTTTTTATGAAGAGTAAACAAGACATGAAAAGGAGAAGTGTGTGCACTGGGTGTAGCCGACAGGTGGGTGTTATCTTTCTCAGGCTGTCCGTGCTCCTCTCACTCAGAGGAGAACAGGGCTTTCCTCCCTCCTCGCTGCACTGTCCATCCTGCCACGGATGACAGGCGCTCCCCCCGCTCCCTGAATCTGCTCCCACACAGCCAAGTATCCCTCCAGCTGCTTCAAGGCAGAACAGTCTGGTCATGCCCAGTCTGGCTGCAGACAAAACACCAGCGAGACTCGGGCACAACCTCAGACCACCAGACAGGCCTGTCACAAGGGGGGAAGAAGGTGGCGTCAGACGTTCCACATTTTGGACGAAGCTCTTGACGTTTTGCCACCCTGCCCTCCCAGCCTGTATAGTCGATGTCCAGACATTTGGGCTCACTCACTTGTGTGCGAGTGTGTGTTTTTCTTTCTAATTTTAGAACCACCCCCTCACCCTTGTGGCAGATGTATTGCCCAAGCCAGCTTGTGACTATCACCATGCCTATACACTGGGTGTACATAGTGTATGTATACAGAAGTGGTGCTGCGAGAGTGATGAAGATTGGCCACCTGACGGCTATCAGGTGTCGGCAAGAGCTGCCCACGGCCTCAGCTCTACAGATACAGAGTCCCGTGGCAGTAAATCCTTTCAATTAGCACCCCCACTGTAGCAATTTCCATGTCTCCATGCACTTTAGCTGTGATACATTAACAGTTCTCCAAAGTATTGTTGATATTATGAGCGCACTCTTTTTTTTCTTCTTCAATTTTCTAATAAGCTTTACATAATTTTAGACTCTGAATCATCCTAAAATGATGAGTTGGTAGTTTGAGGATACCCCTGCCCTGATTCCCATTCTTTTTTTCAGCTTAATCACCTGTTTAGCTTTCCATGTCCTTCTCTGTTCCGAGATATCGCGGCCCTTATCAACTTGCACAGCTGCTCCCTGCTCTCTCACACTAGCGTCTCCCTCTCTCTTCTTCTTCTTCTTCTTTCCTTTCTCCTGAGTCACTGTAGGAGATTTCTTGGAGAGGCCAGCTGATTTGGGAAGTTCTCTCTCCCTCCATCCTCTCCCAGTGCTACTTCAGCAGGAGACCACGTGATGAGGAAAAGGGCACCAAGGGAGCTTTCTCTGGGCCACTGCATGGGCCTCTGCATTTACTCCATGACCTTTCTCCTAGTTTTGTAGTGTATATATACTTGCACATGGACAGACATGCACCAAAGGCAGGATGCAACTTTTAACATAAGTACATCAGAGTTTCTGTGCAACTCATTTGTTTTGGATGTACCTGCTGCAGCTTGTGGAAGGTGGCATCGATGGCACCTGTTGCTGTAACTCCACCGTTCTCCATGGCGTCATGCTAAAGATTGATTCTGGATTTGTTCTTGTTGTTTAATGCATTCAGCCTGATAGTGGCGGTGAAATCATTTAGTCTGTGTATATTTATACGGAGACTGGGATTTGGTCAGATAAATTGGAATTGGTCACTGAAATTTGGGACGATGAGTCATTTAGCTTCATGCAGCTGTGCCCAGATAATCATTGTGATGGGTTTCTGACTCTTCTATTTTAGTAAACAGACTATAAATGAAACAAGCAAGTGTCTGCAGCGTTCTCTCTATTTTATTTAGACATTTTAAGACTGAGCTATGAATCTGTAATGAAAAACTGTCAGTCTCCAAATGACCTGTGTAGTTAGTTATCTTTAGTTATTACAGTAAAGCAATGTTCACCCATTCATGTTTGACTCATCTGAAGGTTGCAGACTTGCTCGACAGTTGTCAAGCCTTTGTATACACTGCGTCTTGCTTCCTGTGTGGTTAAGCATGTTTTTTGCGTCTACAAACAGATTTGGTGTGTACGTATCCCCGTTTGTTTTGTTCCCCTTGCATCTGTGCTGCGGAACCAGTTTGCAAATTTCAGAGCGATTTGCATGCCTTCCCGCGCTCGGCAGTCAGCTGGCAGCCTGACACTACCACAGTTTACTCACTTCTCTATTGACAAGCTCCCACAAGACTGCCGATGAGGGATCGGTTGTTTGCAGTAGATTTTTCAATTACATTACTGCAGTCTGTGTGATTATACAGTTTCTGAAGTGTCAGCCATTAAGCCTGACATGTCTATTGTTACGTGTATTGTTTCCTCTGTCTTCATCAGATGACGGCAGGAGAGGATTAAACATTTAATCCTGGTGAGATAATGGCGACCGATAGTGATGTGGTTGATTTTGAAATGGCCAGTGGCCAAAGCCCTTTAAAAAAGAAATAAAATAATAATGTATATGACACACACACACACACACACACACACACACACAGCGAATCTTCTGCCAGCGAAATAAAGACAATCTTCATTCTGAAAAGTCAAAAGTCCTCCTTCACTACACTGTACTTGAAAGAGCACAAATTCAGTTGAACACATTTGTGAAACAACCTTTTAATACAGCCATACTTTTTCCCCTGGTGAAAGGAAACTCCTTCAAAAGCATTTTTTATCTGCTATACCTAATTAATGTGAATATTTTTTCAGTTCTTGCAGAGCCATACAAACTGACAGCTTTTATGTCAGCAGTCAGCAAGGCAAATATTAGTTGATACCGATGTCTTGCAGATAAATCGATGGTTCACTAGCAACCAATGCAGTGTTGTGATTACTCTCGTGCACACTGCATGCAGTGTAATGGTGATTTTTCATAATGACTGCTTGTGCTTTCCAACCTATCCCAGATCTTTTTCAGTTCGTGTGTCCCGGTGTTGACTTTGAAATGGTGTTTTGGTCTGCCTTCGTGCCTCTTGGTTAACCCTACTATTGGCTGCAATTAAAATGCAGATGTTATGAAGTCACTGCATCTGGGCAACTGTCCATAATGCCGTTGCTTTTCATCTTTTAGCAAAAGCTGTCATTGTGGTGTCCTTGGTGTGTCTGTGGGCTCTTTTGTCCTTCAATGTTTCCTCCATGATTCAGTCTCTCTTAACAGTTGCTGTCTGTTGTCAGTCAGGTTTTACAGGTGTTAACTTCCCCCTCAGGCCCCTTGTCCATCCTTTTCCTTTCTGGGGGATTAAAAGCAAGGGAGCCTCTAAAGTCAGGTAACCGCTTTTCAGTCGTCTGCTTGCAGCAATGCCACATTGTATTCAGTGCTGCTCAGAGGTGGTAATTAAAGGCGTCACGGAGGATCCCGGCCACCACACGAGAAAAAGAAAACCTCAGGGCTGTTTTTAGTGCCCTTGTGGCAGTTGCCAAGTATAAAAGATGGAGAAGAGGAAAGAAATGTATATAGGAGAGTGCGTTGATGAATCCCTTTTGACAATGGCTCTGTGGATGGCGTTTAGATAAGACGATAAGTGACAGTGGGGTAAAGTGGAAGGAGGGAGAGGTGGCTGTCTGGAACTGGTACTTTTCACAAAACTGCACTAGAAATCAATCAGGTGAGGTTGAGACAAAGTTAAAACGGTTACAGTTAAGTGTCCTGAGTAAATTGTGAGTGAAATAGGAACAGAGAGAGAGTCAGAGTACAGAGAGTCTTGTGTCAGTCTCAAGGAGGTGAAAAGAGGGAGCGTGGGACTGAAAAGCTCGGCCTGTTTGAAGCTTTACCCACCCTGCAATCCTCACCTTGTGACTGCTGCCTGTGACACGGTGCTGAAGTCCAAGCCCTTTTCTCAGTTCGCCGCCCACTACTTTGTGTACGTAGTGTGCGTAGTGAGCTGCCACCCTCCCTCCTCCCCTCCTATGTTGCTCTGAGACGGTTCTAGCCAGTTTGTGGCGGCTGGATTTAGACTGTCAAGGTCTTGGCAGAGTTTGACAGTATGCTCCCTGGCTAGTTACAGACCAGACATTACCTGTTCTGTAAGACACCATTGTGAAGTGTGTGTCTGCTTCATCCTGCATATTATTAGTTTCCATTTTGGTGACTAACATTGGCAATGTCAGACCTTTATTGGTGCTCAAGCACACCTAACTTTAATAACAGAACCTCTAAAAGTAATAATAATCTTTATCACTGCAATACATTTAGCCCTCTCTAATGTTGCCAAGTGAGAATCAGCACCATTCTTTTTTTAAGCTGAGCTTTTGTGATGTAGCTTGAATGTGAATTTAGGACTTCATGGGAAACAAAAACACAAGTTGAATTTGGTGCAATGCAAACAGCTTTACTGTGCTTTACTGTGGTGATGTATCCATGTCATTTTAGCGCACTCATGAGCTAGCCAGGTAGCTAACAGCTAACATTAGATCATGGTGAGCTAGCTTGCCTGTATGTTTCTTATTTTCAGATATTAAACATTGGCAGTGCATGAATGCAGATTGTGTGCGTGTTGTTGATGGTGACGACGGTCATGTGGGTGATAGTTTTACACTCAGTTGAACACTCAGTTCAAGGTGTACTTTAGACTTTCAAAGTAAACCCTCCTGTCAAAAATGTGTTTTTCCTGTTCTTTCAGTTGAAGGATTGAACTTCACTGTGTAGCATGACATACGCAGTGTTTTAACAGCTGGTTCTGCAAGCATGATTTGTGACATCACAAAGTATTAGACATGTCTGTGTATGACTGAACCAAAATGTGTCATCGTGATTTTTGTCGTCATTAACATCATGCAATTGTTTCACTTTATATGTAGAAATGAGAGTCGAGATTATATTTATTAATGGCTGCAATATGGCAGTGATGTTTTGTAGATAGGTCACATCTTACAAAGTGTTAAATACCCGACTGATGAACCTTAACACTGATGTCGCCAGCCCGGTAGTGCAGCTGATAAAGATAATGTTAATGATGAGCTTAAAGTTTGACAGCTTAAATCTGTCTTCCAGTGCACAGAATTAAGTTAATGAACCACCGCTGAGTTAATTTACCAGTTAAGGAGTCTAGCCGGTGAAATCAATAGCTAAACTTGTTACGGCACTGGTCATTACCTAATTCTGGCTCTTGCAATTTGAAAACGTCACTCCTTCGATTTTCCCTGTACAAACACGTTTATCAGCCGTAGATGCAGATGTGTGACGTCGTCTCTTTCCCTCTCTCGACAGGGTTTCTGTGTTGACTTGAGCCACACCTATATGGCGTGTTTGAGCGGAGAATTTTGCCAGGCACAGCACCTCACCTCCGTGGAGAAGTGAATCGGCCGCCCCCCGAGGGACTACGCTACCCAGAAACCCCCCTGACTGCCAGCACGCTAGGAACTGCTGACTCCTCCAAAGGCCCCCTGGGATATTGCGTAGTCCTTGGCCCGACTGCCCTGCCCTGTCCCAACCAATACGAAAAACCTTTGCTTTCCACTTTCTCCTCGAACAGCCAATCACAAACAGCTCTCCTGAATGGGGTAAACTGATTGGATGACTCCTGGATAGTCTCTCCATCTTTTTCTTTTTTTTTTTATTCTTTTAAATTTTTTTGGTTTTGTGTTAATTCATTTTTTACATCCCGGAGTACTGTGGACTAGTTCATCCCTTTTGTTACCTTTTCATTGTGTACATCATTCTATAGTTGAACACCTGTTGACCCATCCTTCTCCCACGTGTTGTCATTTTTATTTATTCAACCCTTTCCTGAACACATAAATCTCCTAGCAGTCTTTGCTGACTTCTGAGCCAAAAGTCGCTTTTGTTTTGTAAGAGTATTGTATTGTAATTGTTTTTTAAGCCGTCTCGCCAACATGAACCGCCCCGCTGCAGTCGAGATTGCCTACGAGTGCATGAGGTTCCTCATCACCCACAACCCCACCAACGCCACGCTCAACAAGTTCACCGAGGTAGGCCCGCACCTGTCTGTGTTGTTAT
Source organism: Acanthopagrus latus (assembly GCF_904848185.1). NCBI lineage: Eukaryota > Metazoa > Chordata > Actinopteri > Spariformes > Sparidae > Acanthopagrus > Acanthopagrus latus. The sequence continues at coordinate 18,473,404 of NC_051041.1, forward strand.
CTGTGTGTGTTCGTTTGCACTTCCCGTGTCTAAAATCCTCTGTTTTGATGCCTGCCAGGAGCTGAAGAGGTTTCACGTGAACACACTGGTGAGAGTGTGTGATGCTACCTATGATAAGGCTCCAGTAGAGAAGGAAGGGATACAGGTTGTGGTGAGTGTTGACACATATGCACATTAGTGGAAGCTTTCTCTAACTTTTATGTTAATCCTTTCCAAAGTACACACTCTTCACACAGTCTTATTTGGTCTCCTCTAGGACTGGCCCTTCGATGATGGTGCCCCTCCTCCCACCCAGATTGTGGACGAGTGGCTCAAGCTGCTCAACACCAAGTTTCGAGAGGAGCCTGGCTGCTGCATCGCTGTGCACTGTGTTGCAGGGCTTGGCCGGTGAGTAGCTAGCTGTATTGTTTTCTCCAGAGATGTGACAGTGACAGCGCTGGTTGTCTGTTTTGCTTTATCGTCGGTCTGTCTTCTACCATCTGGACCATTTTGTAACCTCAATTGCGATGCAGTATATTAGGGTACATCAGGGTATATATTAAATCCCTGTCTTGGATACAACATCTCCAGTGGCAGATATGTCAGGTCTAAAGGAAAATGAGTGTGTGGACATTTCATCCAAAGATTCTCTATCCACCTGTTTCCACCTGCCGACCCAGTGGCTGAGGGACGGTGGTGCAGGCTCACTCAGACATTGTTCTTTCCAGTGATGCCCTTCAGCTACTCAGGGGTGATACTGAGTTCCTCCCAGACCAACTGGAATATTTAATCCCTTCAGTTGGATGTGTCTGGAATACCTCGAGAGGGTTCCCTGGGCTGCTAAAGTCGCCTTAACTGGCCCCTTTAGTGTGTAATTTAATTTAATGTTACGTTAAGACGAACAATGTAGAAAGAGGCAGTGTGACGAGCTTGTGTAATCTCAGTTGTAGCATTAATGGTTTTAACGTGTTAAATAAATCATATACATGTGCAGTGGGGCCATACTTGATTTTATTTTATGCTTTGAGGTCAGAAACTACAGTTGGAAAGCAGCAACACACTATCAGCTTCTCAGCAGAAGCCAGAGGGTGTTCATGGTCCCATCTGTTTCCTGGTGTAGTCCCACCTATTTGACGTAATCTCTCCCATTCTTGTTAGTATCGTCTGTTTAGTGTGACACTGCTGTTTGCAGGGTCTGTTTCATCACCCCTGCACCAAAGCCTCTGAGAGAGACGAGTGTCAGATTAACACGTTTTTTCTTCTGTTCTCCCTTTTAACACTTGTTGCTTCTTCAGCATCGACCACACAGCCTCCTCTGTGTGTGAAACTGAAGGTGTTGCTCCGTCCATAAACTTTGGTTCCTTTTTCTTCCGTGTCTTATCTTAAATATTCACCGGCAATCGATTCATCATCTCAAATTGTCACCCTCACTTCCTCCTCTGTAACTAGATCAGCTGGCATTTACATTTGCATGTGATCTGTGTGTTGGTCATGAGGGTTACTTAGGCAGTGCACAGTTGTGCACAGTCATATTCACGGCCCGATGTGACAGTAAATTACAGGCGACTTAACCCGAATAACAACACAAGTGCAAAGAGAAAGAAGGCAGAAGCACATGACGTGGGCAGGCGAGTGTGAAAATGTCTTTCCTGACCACAATCGCATAATAAGCCAATGATTTCTCAATGGCTCCCAGCGTTTTGCATTGCTGTGGCATTCCAGAGGTTGTATAATTACCAGTGCTGGTTAGACAGGCATTTTTTGAATTCATGTCTTCTTTAGCGTCCTGTGTTTACTGCAGTCAGCTGGGTTTTCTGTACAGCTTTGCAGTCTGATCCTCAGTGTGGGAGGCTGCAGCTATGTGCCTTGTTGTTGTTGGTCCTTTCTTTGACAATATTCTCACCCCTCCGTCCACACTATCGCACTGTTTTGTTTTTTCTCTTCCCTCTAGTTTTCTTTCAATCCCTCTGTTCTCACATACTGTCCCTCGTGATTTTTGTGTGAGAGAAAAGCCACTCGAGGAAATGCTGTGTCAGCACTGAGATCTGACCCGCCGAGCAGCATAGAAAGTTTTCATATTTCTTTATTTTTCCTCACTCTGTCTCATCTGGTGAGAAGAGTGGGGGTTGTCTTACTGTGACTTATCACAGATTAGTGTGTGTGTGAGAGGCTCAGGTGGTGCCCTGCTGGGCCAACAGTGAACTTGTGCACCCCTGTTGATTTCCCAGGCCTGTTTCCCAGGTTTGACCCCCCCTCCCCTCCCGTTCCCTCCACCATATTACTATGGAAGCATGTGAACCATGGCATTTAATCTTCTGTTCTCCTTCTCTCCTCCTTTTGATTCTCTCACTGTCTCCTTGAACTGGTCCACTGGATTTCTTCTACCTCTCAGAGCTCCAGTCTTGGTGGCCTTAGCCCTCATTGAGAGTGGGATGAAGTACGAGGATGCTGTGCAGTTCATAAGGCAGTGAGTACCCTCCCTATGTCTGAGCTTTTCAGGTTAAGAGTCTGAATCAGTCAATGGTGCAGTCTGTTTGAATGTGAATGAGGTTGTTAATGTGCTAAATCAGTGATGCATTTTTGTTTCTTGAGTTTGTTGGTGTAGACAACTCATGAATTTTGGTATTTATCTGTGTGAATAAGGTCATTATAGAGTCTGGCTGTACAACTCAAACAAAGATTATACCCTGAAAGATGTCTGGAATAGTTCAGTATTTTGTGAAATGCATCTTTTTTTTTTTTTTTTCACAAATGCACTTCACAAAATGTTCCAGGAAGTTACTGCTCCCTGCCAAGAAATAGTCTGGCACGCAAATACTGGAAAGTGGCAGATTTATTAAACACTTTATTTATTTGTACAGATTAAATGAACAAGACGTAACGCGGTAATCCTTAAAGGTGCAAGCAGGTAGATTTCAAAGTTTTAAGTGTACTCCCAGACAGATATGAGAGTGGGATTGATCCTAGTGCAATGTGTAAGAATTGGCATCTTGTCACGTTCTATTAAAAACAAAGATGGAGCAGAATATCACCAGAATGACAGCTAGCTGGTTAGCATCTTTAAATGTACCTTTTAACTATATTCACTCTCTTCTGCTGTTACTGTCATTTTAATCATTTTCCTCGTGTTCTTTTTCCGTTCTGCTTTTCGTAGGAAGAGACGTGGAGCCTTCAACTCCAAACAGCTTCTTTACCTCGAGAAATACAGACCCAAAATGCGTCTGCGGTTCAAGGATACCAACGGCCACAACTGCTGTGTGCAGTAGGCTGCCTGTCAATGCATCTTTCTTATGCGCATCTAGTGGGGAATCTTCCAACATGGGGAGATAAAAAAAAAAAAAAAAAAAAAATGAAGAGAGTGCTATCAGTAATTATTGTGATGATTTGTTAACACTGAGTCATGGTTAATTGATCAGAGAGCAAGCAAGTGATCGAATGAATGAATCCAGATCTGGGGATCCACCAGCTGAACCAATGAATGGAAGGTCAAAGCACACAGATAGGCCCGCCTCCCGGTTATACTGTTCAACCACGGGCCAGAATTTTTTTTTTTTTGCAACTTGAGTCCATCCTGTTCTTCTTTTACTTTTTTTTTTTTTTCGTTTCAGTTGTAATCATGGGATAACATTTTCCATTTTGTGAACTTTTATTTTTACACAAACAATGGTGATGAGAAGATGAAATGTTAAACGATATATTGATTTTTATTTCCACTAATTATTGATATTAAGATTAGGCCAGAATGATGTATCTTTTTAAAAAACAAACAAACAAGAAGACATTTTTAAACCTTGAACACACATTGCGACTGTCCAGTTTGGTATTGGGGTGTGTCCTTTTTTTTATTTCTTTTATTTTTTTGCACACAAAACTCAAAAAGTTCACCTGAAAATGCAGTAATGCTTTCCTTTTTACCCTTCACTTGCTTAAAGTCACTTTCAGTTTAGGGGTTCACTGAGTTTGAGTATGTCTGCAATATTTATTCACAAGATATGATATGTGTGGCAGTTATGAGTTTGGCAGGGGCAAGGACACTTTGTTATCCAATAGTTTTGTTATTTTCTTTTATCCTTCAAGAGCCATGTTTTTTTTTCTTTCTTCTATTTTTTATTTTTATTAAATCTTGTTGGAGTGCAATAATCAGTCCACCTCAGATAAAAGCCCACCAAACCCTGCTGAGCATCCTACACACACACAAACACACACACACATATACATACATACACACCTCAGACACTCATCCAGGCAGTTAAACAGGAAAACATTTAACAACTCTTACAACAGGTACTTCTCCTGCTTTCATTCATGAAAATGGGCTACAATAGGACTTCCCTGAATATGCATATTTAAACTCATACACACAGAGCCTAAGATCCAATCTGAAAGACAACGTGGAGAAGAATGAAAATGGTCAGTTTTTTATCATTGTACCCATTTTGAAAACATCCCCAATTCGTATTGGTTCTTTAAAGATAAATAAATTGAAATAAAAAGCATATACGTGTCTTTCTTTTCCTCCCCGTCTTCTCACTGGCTTTGTAGGTTGAATGTTGTTGCTGATTCTATTTCCAATAAGGGTGGGTAAATATTACCGGATGTTCTGCTCTGTTCCAGTAGAAATGTGTTATCGGTCTTCCTATTCATGCCTGAAATCAATTTCCTTAAGAGCAGGGATGTGTTGTACCAGCCTTCATAACAAAATGTCATCTTTGATCCTTTTTTTTTTTTTCCCCTGAAGATGAGCAACAACGCTCGTCACCCTTCACTTGGTGATAAACGCACTCGGTGTTCCCCAGACGGTGTGCTCATTAGCCATGTCTGTCTACATGTCCTGTCTCTGACTCAGCACCACGTGGAAGGCACAGGACACCGTGGTACTGAGAGATGACTCAACCTCAACCGGTAATCACGACTTCAGCCAATACCTGATCCAACTGAAAGTGCCCCCTCTGCTGCTCGAGTGCTGCCATGACTGAAGCCACACTCATTTAAGTGAAGTGAGAGATGTGCAGCAGGAAGGCAACAACGTCTACAACATGTCTGACATTGTGATTTTGGGGGATTTAGCTCATTCAGTAGTTTTACCAATTTAATAAGGTGTTTAATTTGAGATGAATCAAAGTCCAACAGTTGGACACGGCGGTGAAGTTTGGCTTTGACTGAACGAGCTCTGGGACCGACACACTCGTCATAGTCTCTGCCTGCAACAATGCAGCGGAACCACAAACAAATTAGCTTGTGTTACCAGTTCAGTGTAGCTTCACAGCTTCAATTTGAATAATATGAATCTAGTCTGCAGTGGTAATGTTTGACAGTGAAAGCCTCTGATTTAAATCTAATTTTGCAGTCATCGTTCCAGCTGACGAGATTCTTTCATTGCGGTGTGTTGGACTCAACTGGAGAGGGAACTGTTCAGACACTGCTGTGAGACTGCAGACAATCCTCACCCTGTACTTTATTACTTTTACCAGAGTCTTTCTCCACACGTATCTGTACTTCTGCTCGAGTAAAGAATGTGTGTACTTCTGCCACCTCTGGTAGGAAGGAACATGAATATTTGGAAACGTAGAAATGGGCTGAAGAGTGCAAACGTGGTGTGAGCTGGGAGCTGAACTACATTACTGGCAGAACTTTGAATGAAGACGCAGCTGGAGGAGAAGATGGAGACATGAGTTTCATAAAATGTGCAAATGATATGAAAAACTTAAGAAGCGTGGAAGCTCTGAGTGTCAGGAGCGTTCATGTTTGGGTGGAGTTTCTAGCTGCAAGTATGAGTAAAGAGGATGGACGTTGAAAAATCGTCCCCACCCATTATGAGCGGTATGAATGAAACCAGTTTAACTTGAAGGTTTTGACGTTTGAGTGAAGTATCGATGCTGAAAACTGGAAGTGTTTTGTTCGTAGAAGGAGATGCACTGTGAATACTTCCAGCACTTACACCCATAAGATATAGGTTCATGCAAAGAGCAGATTGTTTCATCACAAATAGCAATAAAAGGATCTTAATTCTCCTCCTGACTGTCATGACATGTCATATTACAGAGCGGTAGTGAAGAGGAGCATCTCTGTGGGAGACAGAGGAGATGTGTTAATTCTCTCCACCAATAGATGTCAGTAAGAGCTAACGGGATCTCGGTGGTGCAGTGATTGATGTAACCCAGTAGATAAATGACTCAGTATGTGGTCATTGCCGGGTACGACGGATCAAAGCCATTAAAACCTGTTGTGTGCTGAGATGAAAGCGTCAGGACAGCCGCCTGCTGCGCGTCTCCATCAGCAGGCTCATAAGATCCACCACGTACTTACACTGCGGATTATCCACAGTCTTGGACCAGGACTGGCCTCGTCCTGCGGCCCGTCTGGCCTAAAATGATCCTATCTGAGGGGGAGATGGGTCGCAGGCACCACACTTTGCACGGTCACTCAAACTTGTATCCAACACATCTAATCTTACTGTAACGTAACATAATGAAGGTGAATTTGCCGCTATTTATGCTCTCAAATCTCCTGTGATTCAGCCTAAACACATTGTTCTGCACCTTACTGAAGGCAGTGTGGAAGGAAAATAAGATTCATATATACATAATCATGCTAATGGCTGTAGTCATACACTGGCAGCCATCTTAGAATTGTAGCAAGTGAAGGTAAAAGGCAGGTTAAACTCTGTCAGACCCACATCCTGTCCCGATGCCTCGCTGGTTACAGAAGGTTGTTGGGACAAATTGATTAGATTAGCCACAAGCTGAGGAGTCGTCTGAAGTTTGACACCATCGACAGGAGCTTGAAGGAAGGACAGGAAAGACGGACGGACAGCTCTGGACGTTTCTAGTCCAAATAAATGACTTATAAATGTCGAGAGATGAGGAGACGGTTGTAAGTATTGTTTTGCAGATAAAATGTGGGAACTATTAAACGAAGAAAACTGACTAATATTCATATTTTAGATGCAGGAAACAGAATTTGAGGCATTTTTAACTTCAAAATCATGAATCAGTAATTATTATTAGTAATGCTGATGGATTTTCGAGAGTGTTGGTCTAGCTGTTGAGTTAGATTTAACTAAGTGGACGTCAGTGTGGATCCACAGTCTGACACTGCCTCCCCGCTGTACTGTCCTCCAACATTAACTACAGAAGATTCACCAAAGGCGATGCTGTAATTGTGGTAATGCTCGGCCTGTTTTCTAAACTTACCCTGCAGATTCATTGGGTCAGAGCCGCTCTTAAACCTACGTGAATTGTTTTTTAACTGGACATCAGTGCCCGAGGACGCCTTTTATATTTGCTGTAAAAGACGTAGCGGGGAAAAGGTTCAGATTCTTTTACGAGACGAGCCTGGATCTGGCGCCGCCTCTCAGCCCTCTGCATGGCTGATCTAGGCCGCGGCGCTCAGCAGCCAACTCTGCCGCACCCCATTGTGAATCGTGGCCCTTTAAAAATGCATGTTCGCTCTCGGCTCTGTATCTTTAATGAGGTGTGTCTGAAATATTTGATAGCCTCGTGCTCATTTGAAAAACAAATACGTTTATTTTCATTAATATTTGATACGGAAATGAATATATGTAAAACACATACATTAATTAGTCTGTTTTGATCAATTGTCTGTGTCTAAGGCAGACCGAATATTTCCGCACAGTAACTCCCCACAGGCTACACTGGTGCATATCATTCTGCGGTGCTTCAGAGCAAAGCCATTTAATTTTCAAAGAGGGGTTTTAGCATCTTTTAAAACTGTGCAAACACAAAGAAATTATCAATTTTCACACAGTGTTGAGGCGCGTTTGTAAAATGTTTGTCACATTGGATTATGTTGCTGGAGGGCTGAACGGGTAGAGATGTGAGGCTCACACACGTGGCGTCGCAGATTGGAACTGTGACAAGTGACAACTGATTTTGCCCTGGAGATCCACAACAAGGACCGGAGAGTCAGCTGAGGTCAATGAAGTCGGGGAATTTAGTAGCCAGAAGGGAAGTTCATTCTCGACAGGCCCAGTGTGGCATCAAAAGGTGGAATATTTACTGTCCCGACAGACAGAGCGCAAACACCTCACACCATCGCTTACACCTTTTGAACTTAGCAACAGAACCAGTCCACCAGTCCCTTCATTGGTATTTTGGTCTTATCGCCAATATTAGTGGATATTTTGCTTGTTGTGATGTCTTGTGAAGCATCTTAAAATGCTTCATAACCCCAAACCCCAAGCAAACAGGCCAATAAACCATCATAAATGATACAAGTATTGAAATTATGTCATAAATTAAAGAGGAAAACATCAGATTTTAGTAAAGAACATCACATAACATGCTCGTCCAAAAGATTTCTAATGTAAAATCATGAACAAACACTTCATTACTTATTTGAACTACTTTATTTACACTTATAGTTTTCATAGGGTTAAAGGTGCACTATGTTGTTTTGACACAGATATTTTAATCAGAGGAAAAAGGTCTTCATTACCTTCGTCTAGCTTAAACAGCTAAATAAACAAACTCTTCATTTCCATGGCTGAATGAACAAACTGACCTTAAAGGACAACACAGTCTCATACTGTGGATGTGTACGGGAACCTTATTTTCCTCTGAGAACAGCTTGTTTACTCAGTTATGGAAGAGATAAGTATTTCTGAGTTTGTATTATTACCTTATTATATTGTAAATATCTACATGCAGATTTTGAAATGCCTCCAAAACTTCAGAGAGCCTCTTTAACCTTTAGAATTGACCATCTCAGGGACAATAATGGAGGATTATGGTGCTTTATCTCTACCAGAGGAGAATATTCTTGTTCACTCCAAAACAAACACAAGAACAACCTCTTTTGGGGTGAGGTGTGTTGGGGTGAGGTGAGTTGGGGTGAGTTGTGTTGGGGTGAGGTGCGTTGGGGTGAGTTGTGTTGGGGTGAGGTGAGTTGGGGTGAGGTGTGTTGGGGTGAGGTGCGTTGGGGTGAGTTGTGTTGGGGTAAGGTGTGTTGGGGTGAGGTGTGTTGGGGTGAGGTGCGTTGGGGTGAGGTGAGTTGGGGTGAGGTGAGTTGGGGTGAAGGTTATTTCTACAATGCTAACACTGAAAGCAGTTCTGCTGGCACTTCACCTGACGTGTTCTTTCCTTCACTCCGCTCACTTTAACTTGCACTTTCAGCTCAATTCATCATCTGAACTGAGACTTCAACAGAATCTTCATCTCCTTCCAGCACTGACCAGGTCACACTGCAACGCTTACACAAACTCCCAGACAACTGTGGTCGTGCAAAGCAAAAAAAAAAAAAAAAAAAAAAACTTGATCCACAGCCTGTTTCATTTTATATAACACTGTGCCTGTACAGCATTTTGGAAAATGTTTTCTCCTGGCAGTAATGCTGCAGCAGAGACGCTGCTCGACTGAAGACAGATCGATGGCACAACACACAGCAGCGAGGCCCTTTCTGGCCTCTCCCCTCTTTCTGCAGGACACAAACATCAACTTCTGTTTTTTTGCACACAGCTTTTACAAGTGTTCTTTCACTTCATTATTCTCATTGAAAATGAGGAGACCATAACGTGGGTTCGAATTAATGCAGATCGCATTCTTAAATTTTAAAAAAGCTCCAGTCACAAGTAACCTTGATAAAGACCAGTTAGCTTGACTGTCGGTCATGTTTCATGTTGCGTTTCAGACCCTCTCCTGTTCGTCCCGCTGAGAATCAGATCTTGAATTTTCTGGTTTCATGTCTCGACTGTTCATCGTTTCACTGCGATGCAGTGATGAATGACGCGTGTTAAAGACATTAAAACTTGTCTCACATCAGCTGATAGAACGATCTTAACTTTGAGCTGACTTCTTGGATTATTTTCTCCTCCCTGCAGACACTGCCTCGCATCCTTCAGTGTCACAATCCTAGATGCACAGTGCATCCTTTCTGCAGCTAGGGTCTATTAATCAGGAACAAAACAATGAGCAGTGTGGGATCATGGGAGTTGCTGTCTTCATTGTTGAAAACACATCGTTACCTTGAATAGAACTGCAAAAGTTTGCGGTGAATGCTTGACAGACGTGACATATTGGGTGTAGAGACGCATTAACTCATTGTTTCTGTTGTTTCTAAGCACAGAACAGTGTAATACGTCCCCTCACCACCAGATGGTGACAGAGATCTGCATGAACAGTGATGTAATACACCTAATCACCACTAGAGAGCAGTGATAACACACCAACCTGCCCCCCGAGATGCTCCTGGTGGGCTGCAGTGTTGAGAAGTGTGATGTATTCTCGTTGGCAGCTCCTTGGACAGCGCCAATCTGGTGAGTCATACTGCCACTGTATTCAGGATGTTTGGATTCAGCAGCAGAGGCCGAGCCGTAATTAATAGCCACATATTGACTGGTGGTGGAACGAGGAGAGGGCTGGAAAATGGAGACTTGTGTGTAACTCACCCTCACCTAAATACAAGCATAGTGTTTCTGATTTACGGAAGAGCTGATTGAATTTTGTTTTTTATTTTTTTACAAGTCATAAAAGCAGTTTGCAGCCCATTTCTTTCAGACCCCCCTCCCGTCCTCGAGATGATATGGAATTAAATGTTGGTTTATTAGAAGTGGTTGACGCAGCTCTCAGATGTCCCGCCAGAATAACACGGATGATTGCTGAGAAAGAGCCGAAGACGGGGAGCGGAGGGGGGTTGCACATTTTTTTTTTAAAAGGCTCCTTTTATGCATGCATTGTGTGGGTGAGTCTCATTGTGCAGTGCCGCTTTTCTGCCCTTGGCTCCGTCGCAGGGAGCCCAGCCAGTTGTTGATGAGTGTGAGTGGATGGCGAATGACAGGCCGAGACGCTGCCAGTCAATCAGCGGGGTTGTCTGGCCTGCTCTCCTTCGCTCTCTAGGGGATAAGATATGTGTCATCCTCCCATGAGGCGTCTCAGCATGCCGCCGCCTCCGCCACCCCTCTCCTCCACGCCCCAACTCTGCTTTTCCTAGTTTGTCTACGCAATTCATCTCCTTTCCTGTCCTCTCCTTCTCCAGCTGCTTCCTTCCTCCTCCCCTCCTCCTGTGGATCTGCTGCTCTGCAGTACCTCGCAGCTTCACCCTCTAACCCCGTCTATCTCTGAGCCCATTTTCTCCCGCCTCCCCCCTCCAGCGCCATCTCCTCCGAGTCAGAAAACAGAAGCGAGCCAGCAGCAGATGAGCTGTTTGTGGTCGCTTTTTTTCGCCGGCTGACCTTCATTTATTCGCTCGCTGAAAAGTAAAACACCAGAGTGGAGAGACGGGGAGCTCGGTCGGGCTCAGTTCGTTTGTTAATGCACTCGTCAGCGGCCGTATCAATAGCCCCAAAGCAGCCGCGAAAAGGCCAATCCATCCTGACACAGCATGCGTTAAGCGCCCAGTTTAACAAGCACATCTGCTAATTGGCTTTGTATGAGCTCCCTCGTTCATTAGCAGTCCGGGTCACGCCATTCCAGCAGGCAGGTGTGTCCTCGCCGCTTTGTTTTTCATCTTTTGTCACATCTCCGTCTTCTAACTTTAGCTCCGACGCTCTCCGTGATTAGCAAGATGTGTTCCTGAGCCGCCTGAGTGTTTTCTCCACTTCAGCACGTATCCGATTAGCTTTGGAAAGGCGAGATGTGATGAAAAGTGTTCTGTGTCGTGCCCACACACACACACACTCTCAGGCTATATGTGCTACTTAATTAGCAACCATTAGCAGGTCTGTACTCACATCCACGCACACAGAATGCAGATGACATGAGTCTCAGTTCGAACAAGAGATGTGAAATGTAATACGTATGAAGTGAAGGAAGAGCAATTTTCAACTATTCGTCTGTTTTTTAGTTGTCACTCCTCTAAGGAGGTGATGCTTTCTGTGTCCGATTGTTTGTTGGTTTGTCGGCAGGATTACACAAAAGCTACTGAACAGATTTCCACAAGACTTGGCTGGAGGATGGATCTCAGCCCAGAATAGACCCGATTAACTTCTGCCGTGGACCTTATTTAAAGGACAGATCCACAAAGTTTTTTTTCTCTCTTTCTTTAAAGGGACACAATGTGGTATTGGAGAAAAAATTCAAACTCCAAATTTGATATATTTACAATATACAATCAGTATCAATACAAACTCCATAACTGGATTAACAAGCTGTCCTCAGAGAAAAATAAGCTCCATTTGAAGCTTGAAAGGTGGCAGGGTCTGCCACATATAAACAAAGTAAAAGAGTCAGTTTCTGGATCTTGATGAAAAGAATATCGTATATTTGGCTGGCAGGTGTCAATGAGAGAATACAATTTGATACAGATGTTCAGATGTTGTACAGATGCATGTGTGAGCTAACCAATCAGAGGAGACTGGGTCTTAAAGAGACAGGAGCTAAAACCATCTATGAAAAGACTGATGTGTTTTTGAGCATTGGAACATGTAAACTATTCTAATAGTAACTTATAATAAAATTATGAACCTGAAAATGAGCACGATTCGTCTCCTTTAAGTAAAGATTAATTAACTATATATTAACCTCTCATTAATGATGGTAATAATAAAGTGTTACCAGTAGAATAGCACAAGGTATCACACACCTGATGTAAAACATGTAAATTAATGCTGATGTTTAAGAATGTAGTCTTTCTTTCACTCCAGAATTTAATCTCAACATTCAGTTAATATTGAAGGGTGCGTTCAAGGCTCAGCACCTCTTGAATAGATTTATATGCTGTCCTCGCACTACAGCCAATATTAAACTTAATATGTATTAACTCTGCTCCGCTGTGGCACACTGGTGTTTCCATGAGAGATTTTTTTTTTTTTTTTTTTTTACCGGGGTCAGCTGTCAAAACACTCTCGAGAGACGGCGTCGGTATCCCAGGTGCAATCTGTTCTGGCAGGCAGCTGATCCCTGCTGAGTGAAACGGCTGCCAAGGAATCTGGTCTGAATGCCAACGCTCCCCTTCAGTTTCTCACTGACAACGAGCGAGCCAAGTCCGTCCCTGGGGTCAAACCGCTAATCAAAACAAAGGCATTAACTAGTCCTTCACAGCGCGCAACACATGCTCCGCCCACCGATTTACAACCTCGCTCCACAAGCGTGTGTCTCCGGGATGGCCCTTGTTTAGACTCAGCACTGCAGCACGTACTGCATGCAATGCTAATCTCACAGTAATGGTCAAATCATTGACTTGATAATGGTTTCTTTTCAAGGCTTCCCCTTTTTTCCTCTGTTGACTCCTGGTACAAATTGACTACTGTCAGAGTGATATTCCACGAGGTGGATGAGAGGGGGTTGGAGAGGTGATCTCACCATTATCCCTAAGCTACTCTTGTATTGTGGGCAGATCAAAGTGGTATTCATGCGAGGCCTCTGGATATGTCACATTTGGAGGAGTACACTCAAATGTATTACAGCCTCTCCATTAGAGGATGAAAGGTTGTTGGCACAGATCGTCAGGTGGAAGTTCAGAGGTCTAATCCGGCCCTGAGCGGTCCAATAACTCAGTGTTACTCCTGAGTGTCAGCACCATGTAGAAGGCTGCTCTGCTTGAAGAAACTATGCTTTTATCCTTCATTTATGGAAATATAGATGAGATGATGGATACCACTCTGATTTGTGTGCATTAATTATGTAGCTGCAGCTAACAGCTGGTTAGCTTAGCTTAGCATCAAGACTAGGGGGGGTAACATCTAGCCAGGGCAGGCTTGATTCAGAGGTTAAAGAGTAAAGTTGACCATATTTACATGGCGGCCATTTTCCTCTGACATCATGCTCAGGGTGTGACACTCAAATGTCACACTGTTGTATTCCAGGTTGCAAGTCCTGACAACATGCTCTCATTTCACCACATCCCGACTGATCAGTAATGAAAATGATGATAGATGATTGACAAGGAACATTTAGAGGGACAGTGAGTCATATTTCAAGATAAAACAACACATGTGAGAACCCATCAGCTAACGTTAGACAATGTTTACTAGAACGTGGCAACATAAAGTTATCCCAGCATGGAGCTTCCTGCCCTGACCGTGACGTCAGAGCACGCTGGCTGCCGTGTGATTGGTAGAGTCTCCACTGGTCGCTTGGCAACCGCAAGATGATGACAAGCATCCAGTAAATTACCGTGTACAGCCAAGAAATAGCGCCACATGAGTTAATTAGTGATCCTCTCAGATGCAGGTAGGCGGAATTCATCATCTTCGGACGGAGCCAGCTTAGCTATTCATCTGAGTTTCCAGTAAGTATGCTAAGATGAGGTAACTGGCTGCTGGTGATCACTTTATATTCATCACTCAGACATCACAGTATTATCCATCCTCTCAACTCAATCTGAGTTGAGAAGGAAAATATAATGTCCATGCAATCCTTTTAAAGGTGCATTATGTAGTTTAATTTAAATCAGAAGAGAAAGATCTTTACTGACTCCACTCAACAAACAGCCTGTCTTTGTTTTCATGACTAAATAATCAAGCTGACATGATGAAACGACACAGTTTCATACCGTTTATTTATTTATGTATTTATTTATTTTTTGTTAATGTGTGGCGGACCCTGCCACCTTTCCTGCCTCGAGCAGTGTTCTGGGGATCTTATTTTCCTCTGAGAACAGCAGCTTGTTTACTCAGTTGTGGAAAAATAAATATGTGTACCTCATTAATATTGTAATGAGTTTGGATTTCTTTTACAGTACTACATAAAACTAAATTTAAAGGCCAAGTGAGTGTGATTCCGGAGGATCTTTTGGCAGAAATGTACTCTAATATTCCTAATTATGTTTTGTACGTCCTACCACGGTGAAAGCCTTTCACGCTTTAAGAAGCGGCCGTCATCGTTGCTTTTGCTTTTACTTTGCCATCCAGAAGAAGCACATTAAATAAGTAAATGACTCCCTTAAGGAACAAAGAAAACTACTCAACTTCAAATTCAAATGCAGTCGCAGCCACAGCTGGAGGTGCATGTTGAGCTCGTCGCTGTGTGAGATCGAGGCATCGGTGGGTGCTGCGCAGCCTCTCAAGGTAGCTGTGATCATTAGTGACGTCTGAGATTAAAGAGCAGGCGCTGATGTTTTCATTAAATGACACGCGGCATGCGTCTGGGGCTGACACAAAAAAAATTCCTTTAATCTCCGAAAACTACCAGAATCTCTCTCGAGGTTGCGGTACGCTTCGTAACAGGGATTCAGACAGCAACCTTGTCAACCTGTCAAGAAACACACCTCTGCTTTTGTTGTTCGTTAGGAAAATGCCCAAAAGGCTTTTACAGTAAATTAGGGTAATTTGAGCATTGTTATAACAGCTCTGAAAAATGGGAAAGCCATGTTGGGTAAAGTCAAACGTTCATGAGTGCACAATACCTGTAACTTCAGCAGTGAAAGTGTTTCACAAAGGTCATGTAAAGTCAAGTCTGAAGATTCCTGAGGAACAGATTCAAGGCTGTGTATCGAGATAATGAGGCAACAGGGGGGTTTCTTCATTTTCAGCACCTGCACAAGGACAGGTGTGTGTTTGTGTGTAATTTTAATGGCACTCGTTGAAATCCGTTGCATTTTATTTCCCTCCCATCAGCGTTCAGTTTTTCTGTTCCGCTCAGCTTTCTGTCTTTATGAAAAAAAGGAGTCGGTGGCATTTGCTGATTGCTGATAGCGAATGCACCACATGCAGAAAGGCTTGCATACTTAATGGCAGAAGGCTGGAACTCCGATTGCAATCAGGGGGGGACGGGGCGAAGCGAGGCGATGGGAGGGAACAAACAATAATACATCCAAATCTAACAAGTGCAGTTGACAGAGGGCACCAGAGACAGGGAGAGGAGAGGGTGAATATGAGGCCAGTGTAATTGACAGCTGATTCTACATAACGGACCTTCGACCTCTGCGGCTTTGTTTTTCTCTCCATTTCCAAGCAAGTGATCTCAGATGCATGTATAATTCAACCCTGCATCTCTAGCAGAGCCCGTATAGAAAACAACGTATAAACCTGTTTAGTATTCGGATCATTTACCGCTCCGGCACACAGGCAAACACCCACCACTGTCAAGATGTATAACAGGTTTCCTGTTGGTGGTGGTAATAGGAGTGGCAGGGGAGGAAATCAGAAGGTTACGAGGGGTTGAGAAACTGATGAACTTGTCTTCATGCAAATGCATTTGTGCACTACTCTGTGTGTGCTTCCTCCGATGTGTTTGCGGGGCGACACCTTGACGGTAATACGCACAGGCCATTGTAGAAATGGAAGGCAATCTTCCAGGCAAACAAATGGCACGACATGCAAATAAACTGAAGGCAGGATCAGGAAATGCACGCCTGTGGGGCTGTTTGTATGCATGCATATAGATGGGAAAAAAACGTGAAGCAGTGTCCCCCGTAGTCCAGCGCTGGCTGTTCTACATTCAGGGCCGGACACTCGAGGCGTCCTCCTCAGCTGTCTCCAGCAGCGGGAGGAGCGAGACAGGAAAAGGTCTTGAGAGAGGTCCGCTGAGGGCTCGGCCTCTTGTACCTAATCAGCCTTTCTCTCCAGGCTGCTTGTCTAATCGAGGCCTTTGCCTCAATCTGACTACAAGACAAAGACTGGTAAGGACATAAACTCCTGGTGACAAACTGTGTTGTCACCCTGGGCAAGTGCACATGGAGCGTCGTGCTCTTGTTCGCACGCAGTACAGTCAGTCACGCTGAAAGGCAACGGTACAACCAGCGTTCTTTATCGTCACACAACCTTTTCTTCTTTACCTTGCTTTTATAGCGTTCTTAAGTCTCCCAGCGAAAAGGCTCAATCCTCCATTCTCTTTCTTTCCCCATCTATCGCCCTGAGGCACGCAGTCTATCCTCCTCCTGCCTCATCACAAGTGAAGCCAGAGTGGCACGCATTAATCTCGACTGACAGGATTCAGAGGCCTGAAATGCCCTTTACAGAACCTCCATAAAGGGACGGCACAGTTGGGATGTTGCCTTGATTAAGTGAGGCTCCGACAACTTTAATTAATTTGCTGACAAGGTGCAAACCGGTTGCTTTAAGGGACTTACTTTTGGGGAGAATGTTCAATTCAGGCTCGCTGTACGATAATGCGAACAGTATTGCATCACGTCTTGCGATGGCTATCTTCGTTTCATCGAGCTGAAAGTCAAATCCGACACAAGTTTGGAATTGCGGACACACGGGGCATGAAAGTTTCCTCTCCTGCTCGCAGCGTCGCGACTGCCTCCACAAGCGCTGCAGTCAATGAATATCTGAGACAATCTACCCGTTACTTTCACCTTTTATATCAGGCAGACTCTAAATCCAGTCTGGGATGCATTCACTGCTATCTGATCCCTCCTGTCACATTCCCCGCAACACACACACACACACACACACACACACATTTCACTGGCAATGCAGTACTGAACCCAGCTTGCATGGCTGCCTCTATATTTCATAATGCGTCATGTACCAGTGTGAGATATGGAGCCTGATTTCATTTATGTGGAGCAATGGTGGCTCTCTTATCTGTGCCCGAGTGAAATAGCTGTAGATCAATGTCGTTAACACGTCAGTCTCAAACTGATGGCGTGTTTACATGCTGTACAGCGGCGTCTGGAAGCTGCGGCTACACGGGAAAGTTCAGATAAATGTAGGCAATTGTTGGGTTTTACTGATACTCTGAATTGGTTTTGACTGTAGTTCTTCATTCAGTGTGAGGCGAGGGCTTCTGGGTGAGGCTGAGGCTCAGTATCTATCTTTTCATCTCTCCACACCATCCCGACTCCTCCCAGATGCGCACGGCATACGGCGGTTTCAAAAAAGAAAAGAAGCTGAGCTGCTGATGATGGACAGGACTAATACGGACACGTCTAAATACATATGGCCCGTAGAATAATGAATAGATTTAAATAAATGCACCCTGTGACCTGCCACTCACTGTGGCAGATACTGACACATCAGTGGGCTGAGCGGAGATGGTGTGTGGCAATATTTTCATGATTGATTGAAACATTGCACTGAAACATTTTGTGCAACTGTCCACTATGTCTCCAGGATGAACTGATGAGGATTTGATGGCAAAAGGTCAAAGATGTGACCTCACAACATTTTGTGGTGTTAATCTTAGAATTCATACGATAATAACGATCACATTTCACACAGATGTTTTATAGGATGAAACAATGAAGTTGTGACATTTTATATTTGAAAAGCTTGAAGTGCATCATGTTCTGCAAAAAATGTTCAAACTATTCAACTTTATTGATTAATAAAGTGTATAGTACAGTGTTATGAGGAGCCTCATGGTGGAGACGTTGCACTCATGACCGTGATTACAGACTAATATCAGTTTTTTTTAGTTCTGATCGTATTTAAGCTGCAGAAATCATAAAAGCAGCGTTCATCTGTGAATCTTATCTTACTGAACAAAACATGTGAGCAGCGTATTTTCTGTAATACACCAGAAACGCCATTGTAACATATTGACTGATAAGAGCGATGAATGTGTTTGCAAACACGCGACA
Organism: Acanthopagrus latus; assembly: GCF_904848185.1. Lineage (NCBI taxonomy): Eukaryota > Metazoa > Chordata > Actinopteri > Spariformes > Sparidae > Acanthopagrus > Acanthopagrus latus. The sequence goes on from NC_051041.1 coordinate 18,491,809, forward strand.
GAATCGATGCTCAGAGGATAAAGTTCTAGATTCCTGAAGTATTTTCACTCGGGCATTGGTGTTTTTCCATGTGAAAGGCTTCCACCTTGTCTTTTGTTCAAAAAAATATAAATTCAAAAGTTCTGAGCCACTGAGGAAAGTTTGGATTCAGTGTTGTTGTGTTTCCACACAGATTCGCAATGAAAAGCATAGCTGCCGTTCAGCCAGAAACGCAGCTGGTGACAAGTCTTTTCAAACTTTTCAACCCAATTTGTAATTCCCTTGATTAAAGTTACGTCCGATTCCGAAGAATTCACAGGGCTCGGGCTCTAGTCGTGTGTGTGTGAGCCCGTCTTTATTCTCTCACGTCTTCAGACGGCTGCAAATCACACAAAAACGAAACAGGACAGAAAGAGAGATTGAAAGCAATCAGCAGATACTTTTTAATCAAAATACCTCACGAGCCAATTCTGCTATCTTAGAGCTTCCTTTTCTTTTCTTCCCCCTTTTTTCTTATATAAAATCATATTATTTATTTCCATCTGTTGTTGAATTCTGCGGGCTTTGTGCTCAGTAATTGAATCTGATGGTCTGGTCCAGATGGAAACTTTGTATTCTGAGGAACAACAAGCTGAGCTGTTGGCTTATGGAGATAGCGAACAGAAAGCACAGACATCTAGCCAGCCATCCCAACCCCACGAGCATAACTAATCACCGCGCTGCGTACTGCCTCTCATCAAAGCAGCAGAAACATGTAGGGATTTCTAAGTTGACTGTACTTGAAGTGTAACTCTGTGGGATGTGCAGGCATCACTGTGAATGCCCAAATATAACCCGGCGCTGCTTGTGCCCGCTCTGAATCAGTCAGCTTTCAGATTTCAGATCCAGCCGGAGCGGGGGAGCGTCATGCTGCGACTATAAACATCTGGGCATGTTCTATCTGTCAGGATCAGCAGTAAGCTCACAAATGGATCAAAATCTTTGTAGTGCTTCAAACATGACAAAATGTCAGCGCGTATGTTGAGCTGGAAATCACTTCTGCTCCACACGGCCGCCGCCGTGCACTCATAACTCAACTTAAGAGACCTCTCCCGGCCACCTCTTGGTGTCTTGGCATTATAAACTCCCCTCCATTCACTCGTTGTCGTTCTTGTTCCACATAAGCAGTCCCCTCATTCCCTAAGGTTAAAGCAAACAGTATAATAATGACTCTGAATACCAGATATGGAGTTTTTAACATTTGAAATTATTCCATAATTTCTGACTAATGCGTGACTAATAGCTTTCTTGCTCTTTCCATCTTCTAGCCAAGCGCCATCCCCTCTTCCCTCCCCCACTTGGCTCTTGGTTTTCTAATAGCCTGCTTTCACTGCCTTCTTTTCCTGCCGTTTGTTAAGAGATGTGGCGAAGAGTGAGAGAGATAGAGAGAGAGAGAGAGAAAGAGAAAGAGTGAGGGAGAGAGAAAAAAAAACACATTGGGAAAGCGAGGGATAAAAAGCTGCCACTTTGCCAAAGGAAGTTTTAATTGGGGCCCAGGGGAAAAGCGAATTTGCAAATTCTCGCTGCTCTTTATGGACGAGATGAGCAGCAATCCGATGCCCAGTAGGGAAATGGGATGCAGTTACATTGACTGAAAATACAAAAAGAAAAAAAAAATTAAAAAAGGATGCCGCTGTGCACATTCGTTCACAAGACGACCGCTTGTGTTTGTATCTATAAAACAGCAGGGCTTTCTTTCCCCGACTAAATGATGCAGCGCTTTTGAAATCAGCCTGTCACTCAAAATATCATCACGCAGTCTGAGACGTCTCGGAGGACTTGCGCGGGGCTAACTGCGGGATAATATGTTGTGCATGTAAATAGAAATTAAAAGACACTGGCATGAATAAACCATGGCGACAAAGATTATTCCTCAAGTCCTTTTTTAAAAAAAAAAAAAAAAAAAAAAATCCCCCCCACCGTGTCACGTCTCCTTTCGTCCACGTCCTTCCCTCCTCCCTCCGCCTCTTCACATTCACACGAGTGCCGGCCTCCCGTATTGAGTTTCTGTCCAGCCGCAGCCACAAACTGCCAGCGACGCTCGGCCTAAACTCTAAAGAAATGTCTATCAAAAGTCAGGCGAGCCGGAGGAGCAGCGCGTAACAACAATGGCGACGGGAGTGACCCATTGACAGAGTGACATCACGGAAAGTAATTGCCTGTCATGTGCCGCACTGTTTCACGTTTCACATAAAGGCCCCCCCCCTGTTATTCATTTAAAGTTGAGCCGGGGTGGCCAAGGTCGCCGCACACGTCCTGTAAGGAGAGGGATAATTGAACGCCGCACCTTCTCTCCGGACTGCCACGGGACGGAGTGACAGCCGTGTCAAGAATGACTGGAGGTTAAGAAGGGACGCATTTGAATTTGAATACAGGTTGCGAGATGTGTCGCCGTCGCTGGAGTGTGTACACAGTGGTGGGAGGACTCGGGGTGACTCTTTATCCTGCTTGTCATTTCCTCTAACACTCTCTCTCTCTCTCAGGCCCTCATCGTTGTCCAGGGTCGTGCAATTGATCCAAATAGTGTTGAAATCAATATCCACAATCACAGAAGCTGCAATATTTTACATCGGGGTAAAATGTGTGACAAAGCAGGACAGAGATCCTACAAATCTTGTTTTCCAACATCCGTCAAAATAACTGAAGTGATTTGACCATATCATGCAGAGAAAACATGCACAAGTGGGGGATTTTCTACCCTCTCTGCTTTTTCTTCTTTTTCTCTCTTCTACGCCTAAGGCCCCAACCAGAGAGAGGCAAACACTTTACCGGCTCATTATACTCAAATTCCTGCTTTTAATAAAGCCTCTGCCCTGGCAATAGTGCAGTGATTTTCAGGAATGCCCCAAAGGGAAAAAAACTGGCTCCAGCATGAACTGTTAGAATCTGGTGATCAAAGGTCAAAGGTTGAGTTTTAACCACAACTCAGTAATTAACAAATCATACATACAAATGTCTAATTGACATTTGTGATGCGCTGCATTGATTCTACATCACATTCCTGTGAACTCACAGCCACCTTTATTTTCTTACATGAAAATACGATGTGAAACGCCTCAATTCAAATGTAAGTACCTGACATTCAGCCATACCTGCTGAAATGTTCTGTAGGATTACATGAATAAAAATGAAATCGTTAAGTTAAAATGTGTATTTAATATTCTAAAACAACATATCATACCCTCAAACCATTCATCAAGAGGTGTTTATGGGACGCAGGAGAGGCTTGTGAAAAATATCACTGAGAATAATCCAGGAAGGCAAAATGTTCTAATTCGAGGTCTATTTATTGGTTTAGTTTAATACATGTAGCTGATTCTCAATCTGTTAGTGGGCTGTCAGCAGTGTTTGTCATGGTTTTTTACTTTTAGTCGTTTCCTGTTTTATTTTGTAGATTCACCTGCATGTGTCTTATTGTCTTTGTCCCTTTGCCTTCCATTTGTTCAGCAGCCCTTGTGTCTGTCTTCATCCTGCGTCTCCGGCGTTCCTTGTGTCTCTGATTTATTCCCCTTGGCTTTTTTTTGTCTGTCCTTCATTTTTGTATCACGCTGTAATTTTCCTTGTCCTTGTTGCCTTTCGGCTGCCGGCTTTTGTTTGCATTTCCATTTGGCGCTTGGATTTTGGATGGTAGATATCAGATATCTGGTAGATAAAAGCCTGCTTTTTGTTACGTCTTGCTAAATGTCCAAATGTCCTCTTTTCATATTGATTATTTATTCTTTTTACAGTGTGAGGAGGCAGGGGAGAACGTGGGGGGGTTTTCTAGGTGGTGGTGGGGCTACGGGAGTGGAGCGCAACGGTTGCAGAGGTGATGTGATAAAAGATTCATAGCGCAGCAGAGCCCAGGTCAGCTGGGGCCTCTGCAGTCTCTCTATATCACCAGCAGCAGCTTACCCAGCTCTCCATGCAGAGGCAGGGAATTTGTGTACGTGTGTGTTTGTGTCAGAATAATATAGACGGGTGGAGAAAGAGACAGATATGGATGGGAAGACGGAGATGAGAATCTGTTTATGCCCGCAGCTACAGTAGATAGATCTGTGAGGCTCTAACACTCGTTCATTTCAGTCGTAACGTTAACTTGCTGCGAAAATGATCAATAATGTTTAAAGACACAAATGATAAATCAACGCCTGTGTGACCTGAGAGCCGCTGCATGAACATCCCATGCAGCGCTCTGCGTGCGAGAGACTCCACGGAAATGCCAGAGTTTGCACATGGGGCTCCGCAGATAAGAGCACGGAGGCAACTCTCCCCACCTTTAGCCCATAAAGCAGTGTGTCTGACAGCGCCAATGAATATGTTACCAAGTCTGTGAGATTAAGAGGGACAGGCAGAGCGTTCCATATCAAATCAGGTAGAAGCCATTTCCACCTCTGCCATACATTTATCATCCCATGTCAGGAGTTTTTTCTCCTCCCTCCCTCTCTCTGCCTCACACTGTCAAAACAACACCTTTGGCATCTATTGGATTTCAAGTATATTACTCTTTCTTCACTCTCCAGAGAGGAGCATGGAGTTTTATATATATATATATATATATATATATATATATATATATATATATATATATATATATAAAGACTGATATTGTGATGAGCTAGGTGTGATTTATAATAAGGTGTTCCAGAGCAAAGTGCAAAAAAGAAATTTCATTATTGGAACTTTTTTTTTTTTGCTCTGGGATTCCTGTAATGATGATATATCGCCGACATTACCTCCCCGCTCTGATTTGACGCAGGCGGAAGCAGCCATATTGAATATTGTTTTCAGGTTCTGTTCATCGCGGTACAGATGCACGCGGGGGGGAAATGTGCTCTACCGCCGCCGAATTCTCTGCGTTATTTTTAGGCCGACATAAAGGCTTGGATGGCAGGCGGGAGGGAAAATGTCACAGGATTTTTTTGTTGCTATTTTCCAGGAGGGAGAATACAACTGCATGCTCCCTCGCACTGCAGGAAAGTCGAGTTTGACATATTTTGATTAGAGGGAGGTGGAATAGTGCTGACACTGTCTGAAAATGTGCATCAAAATGTTTCAAAATGCACCTGGAACTTTTTTTTTTTGGGTGGGTGTTGTTGTAGATTCAGAAATAGAATTTCATGGCAAATCAACACTATTTGAAGTAGAATGTGTGTGTGTGTGTGTGTGTGTGTGTGTGCATCTCATATATTTGTAAACTTGAATTCATTCACGTGTGCGTTCCCGTGAGCGTGTGCATACTACATCTGTGGCCACGATCAAATATCCATAATGCCGACATTGTGCTGTCACTTGTGATTATGCTGAGAGCTCCTCGCGTTGCCTGCAGCCTTGTGTGTTTTCAACACCCCCCCGGTTCCTCTGCTGCCTGCTCCCACTCGTCGTCTTTCTCTTCATTACTTCGGAAATGCGGAGCGTTTCTCAGCGGAGCCGGCTCTGCTCGGGTTATTCCGCGGTGGCTCGCTGGGGTAAAAGTGAGGGAGAGATGTTGCACAGAGAGGAGAACTTGGTGTCCTCTCGTGGAGGAGGATGAGCAATACGAGGCCAGACGGTGTTTAATCATCCCGGCTACGTCGGCTGTATATAGTTCTGTTCAGGGCTTTTAAAAGGATTGCTTCTGTAGACACCAGACGGCGAGACAGCCAAATGAAACAGAGTTTATAAATTCTTACAGATTCACAAGACAATAATCTGAGAGCGGAGCTGGAGGCAGCTCGATGACGGAGGGCAGTTGCGCAGTTGGCGCAGCTGAAGAAAGACCTGGCATTTCACAAGTTCAGAAAAAAGCTTTCATCAGGGTGAAGAAACTCAGAGAAGTTTGGGAAGTTGAAGTTGGTTACCGGCAAACTGCCTTAAAAAAAAAAAAAAAAAAATCTAAAGACAGTCTGAATTGGGACAAAAGGAAATGATTCAGCTCTCACAGGAGAGCCAAACATCTCCGTCAGACTGAGCTGGTTTCATTATATCACGTTCGCTTTCCTTTCAAGCGTGCAGGTTTGTGTTTTTTGCAGTCCCCTTCACATTTTGTTTGCCTACTTAACCAGGCTTGAAAGTAATAAAAGTGATTCATTACTGCTTTTTTATTTAATGAGAGTCCAAGGACAGTTCTTCAAACTCTTCCTTTTGTCTAAGCAATAAACAACTCGAATACTTCAGATAGAGCAAGTTCGTTTGAGAGCCTGAGAGACGCTGGAAGAGTCCGGATGTTGAAGGCAGCTCACAGTTCAACAATAAATGCTATTTTCCAAAATTAAATAAGTGCATTTAAAGCCAAATGTCTTCTTTCTGCATTATGTCAAAAACAGTTTTCATATCAGCACATATACCGTATGCTGATACAGTTTATCTGTAAGTGGGCAACAGTGACCAGCTGTTACTTTAAATGACCATTAATCCATAAACTGAATATATATTCATGTTGTTCCAAACAAGCAAATCGTCACCCATGAAAAAAAGCTTCCAGTAGTGAATGTTTGGCATGTTGCTGACAGGTTAATCACCCAATCTGCTAAGTGCCTCATTGTTACGGCTCAAAAAATAATTTCTGATTGTTCAAATCTGCGGATGATGAATGAGCCGTCAGATGCTTAAATGTTTAAACATTTTTGCACCCTTGCTGGATATAAAACCTGTAGCTGTGACGCCTGTAGTTAAAGAAAAGCTCTCTGCTTTTGATGGAGGACAAAGTCAGAAAGGACCTGCAGGTTCCTGTGGTGAGCACGGAAATCCTGCACGTTCCACCTGGATGTAACTTTTAATGCTGTCAGTTTGTCAGAATACACTCGGAAGAAGGGCGTCCAGTCCAAAACGTCCCTCATGGCACGAATTAACAGTTTGACAGGAGTGCTGTCCTTTATTTATTACTTTGATTTAATGCCATTCTATAAGTCTAAGAAGCAACAGCCGCTGTAAACACAGGGGACGTAGACATGAAGAGACATGTTCAGACCAACATGAAGACTCACAGACACATGAGAGCACTCCTTCGCATTTGCGCCACTATCAAGATATAAAAACCTTTTTTATAGGTGCGTCTGACAGTGAATAGAGACGTTAATGACTACAGTATGTTTCCACGGTAATAAAAATCACACTTTCCTCTAGATGTGCCTATGGTAATTATTCTTCATGGGACAGAGGGAAACCACTTTGATATTGATTACTCTCATATTTCATTTTCATCTTATGAGACATCTCTAGAGGGAGAGAGTAAAATATGCCGGCAGATGAGGAGTGCGTCTTGAGCAGACTGTTTTTCCCAGCAGGCTTTGAGGTAATGGATCCCTGCAGCAATGATTAAAGGACCAGGAGTCATAGTGGTGTTCTGCACACACTCAAACTTAGGCATGAACTTAGACTGTGCGACTGAAGAAAAAAAAAGAGTTCTGAGGACGCCTCAGACAACCTGGGATTCTTTAAGATGTTATTATTGGATTTCTTTCTTCCTGTTGCAGGCGTGTCGGTGACTGATTTGTCTCGGCTGATCAGGTGAAGTCGTTCCCTCTGTGAACAACACTGTACGAGCAAACTTTTGTGATGACAGGAGGAGTTTATAAGGTTAACAAGAATAAGGTGAAACCCAGCACACGTGTAGTCAATGTGTTGATGTGGCTGAGAGAGGTATAAACAACTCATTTTGGAGCCAACAAACATTTATATTATTAATTCAGAATCATCATAATGTTTTTAGAGAAAAAAGAAACGATGCTCATAATGATACATGATAATGTTCATGAGCAGTTTCCTGTTGTAGTCCGAGCAGTATGAGCAGCGTCACATGACGTGGTTAAGCTACGCTGAAGTCAAATGCAGTTTTCAAGAACTGTAATTTCCAGCCATTTCTTAAGATGTAGGATTAGAAAGAGCACTTATTCTAATTTGAATTAGTTCTCTTCTAATGATCTAATCAACCCTCCCTGCCGCTGATGTGTCTGCAGAGTCGGTCTGTATCGAGGGTTGTGTCACACTGGTTGTTATTTGGGGCCTTTAACTGTGTGCTCTCTGATGCATGCAGAGCTGTTTGCTCTCTGATGGACTGTTCCAGTGTGTAACCATTGTTTTCGCTGCTCACAGCATGTTTCATTCTCTCATGGTGGGTCTCAGGTGCTGTAGTGTCTCTGTGCCACCTGTGTGCATGTGATATACTGCGATGTGCCTTTGTGCTGTGACACATCGGTGAGATATGGACTGGTTATTGATTTCATGTGAAGTGGGTTTTGTGTGGCTTTCCTTTCGGGTACCTGGCAGACTCAGTGGGGCACAGACTACATCCTGGCACAGAGCAGAACATTAGTTATGTGCAGTAACATTAGATTCTGAGTGCAGGCAGCGCTCTGTAAGCCGTGGACCCCACTGGTTCTCATAACTAGCTGAAGCAAAAAATAGAAGAAAAACTAATGTTTGCACCTTTTCATTTTGGAAGAGCGATGGCCAGTGAATCACAGCGACACACGCCCCCCCCGCCTCGTTGCTCTAAAAGCCTTTTTGTTTCGCTGAAAGTGACTCAGAGGAACTTTTATGTGTTTTTATCCTCTGATGATCAGAGATGACTTGTAACAGACCAGCAGTGAAGAAACTGCTATTTTTATGCAACAAATGCCTTCGTCACCGGCACACGCTCGCAAAGATCTGTACAACAGATCGTGGCTGTGGTTGGGAGGATTGCTTGAATCAACAAAAACTGAAAGTTCTTGTGCCCACTTTAAGGCGAATTTGGGTATTTTTACATGTTTTGATGATTCATTCTTGTCATGAACGTTTTGGAACCGTCAGTAGATCACTCACATGGCAGCAATGTAATCCTTCTGGGGAAACATCAGAGTTAGGTCCACTGAAAGTGCTTGTTTTAGCTGCCGGCAGGCTGAGGTTGTAGACATTTTGTTAAAGCTTAAGATCCATTTTGTAACCAGACAAGAAAATGTCTTGCTCTGAAGTCTCGCGGGGTGAGTCGTTGCCTGAGCTAGATTGTCAAAATAAGATAAATATTCAGCCGTGACTTTGAAAAATGAATTCTTGCTGGCAGTTCCTCCAAGTGAACTCCATGCTGCTGTCTGCGACTCCGACATACAGTTCCACCGTCGTCCTCCTGAAACTACTCACATCTCGTGGGACTTCAGAGTGAACCAGACGTGAATTTGTGGTGACAAAATTGATTCTAGTCATTTAACAACAAGGTTCATCTCCATCAGAATCATTTCCATAAGTTTTGCCAGATGAGGCACCTCCAAACTGTTGTGGTAAATATTAATCCTACACACGAAAACATTAAAATAAAAGAATTTCTCTATAAGACATAAAATGCATCTCTTCTAGAACGGTGTAAATCAGTGAGTTAGCTGTTCTGTTAGCCTGGTTTTAATAACCGGTCTTTGTTCTACCGTGTTTTCCCTCGTCATCGCCTCAATCATCTACTAATATTGATACTTTATTAATAAATGCACATTTTTGCATTCATTCCGTTCTGTTTCTCTGTTATGTCGTATTATTTCTTTCCTGGTTTATTTCACACTTGTGTTTTTCAGATCTCCTCTTCAATGCCGCCACCAGAAAACAAAATAATTCAGTGCTCAGAAAATGAAAAAGAAACAGAGCTCTCAATGTCGAATCATACTGAGGGTTCACTGTGATAAGCTCTGAATCAAAGAACCCTCTTCAGCCCTCATTTCTTTTCTTTTGGTTTACTTCTGGCTGCCAAGTGAACGTTGTTGACAAAATGATGAGAGAAACGTAACATTAAACATCCGGACGTCTTTGAAAAGAGACATTTTCAGCCATACAGAGCCATGGTGTAAAATACATGAACAGGGATTACTGTCAATACGGCTGACCTTTAACACAAGTGGTTTCTCATTATTTCTCACTGTTATGACCAGAGTTTAAAACATTTACACTGAAGGACAGTTAAGAAATGTCACGTCACTCACGCTTTGTTTTGAGCGGACTGTTTCCTTACAGCCTGCTCAACGACAGCAGCCGGGCTAAATCTGGCACATTTACATCACAGGACGGTGACGCTCATGCGTTCTGTCGCTGAAGAATACACAAAGTCAAAAAGCATCGCTGCTTTGTGTTCAAGGAGAAGGTGGATGAGTCAACGTGTGAAAAGAGTTCCACGTGTATTAGAAGAAGAAATTGCTCAAAATTCCTGAAAGAGACGATCGTTGCTTGAACAGAAAGTAAGTAATATCTTGAGACTGATGTCTTTGAAAAGTGAGACTCTCTGAGGCAGCGACAGTAGAGAGGAGGTGGGAACACAGTCATGTTTCATGAAACAGTTGGGGATTCATGTTTGAGTGATTAAACAACAATATTTGTGGTGTTGAGGCAACATTTGTCTACTGTGGTCTATACTGTAGTTTATACAAAGCACTTCCTGAATTGAGCTCCACTGAATGTTCAGAATGCAGGTTGTTTGTCAGGACTGTAACTAATCCTTAAATTTAGCTCAAACCCACATCATAAGATTTAATATATAACATATGGTATATACATGTCTGTATATGCCAGATGCAGAGACACAAAATAGCATATTTCACAGTCTTTTATCAGGTTATATGTTTTAATTTAGCCCACATTTTTTGGATAAAGCGGTCCTCGGATATCTCTTGAATAATCAGAAGTGGGTCTTGCAAGAGGTTGAGAAAATACAGTGTCTAATGTAGCCTGCAACCACGCTAGCATCTCTGTGTGGTCGTATTTGGTGCAGTTTCATAGCAATCCAACACCTCAACTCAACACCACAAATGTCAACCTCACGTCAGCCAGCACGAAAAAGTCACAAAGCACATCGAGTCATTAGAATTAACAATCTGGCCACCGAGGACGTCCAGTCCTTGTTGAGATATTTCACTATAAACTAAAAGATGTTCATCATCTAGGGACCATGATCGCATGCACCAAAATTCACAGCAAACCATCCAACAGTTGATGAGATATTTCAGTCAAACGGTGGAGTGACTGCAGGGACGGCAGACTGAGTCCCTGGAGTCACGCCGCTAAAAACTCAAATCTTCAGTTCATTTCCTGGAACAGACTCCAAGAGGACGTATCGCCATCAAGCGTCGGGCGACCCGGCGCTATGTCAGACGAGATGAATCATCTGGACGTGAAGTTAGTCCTCATTACAATCCCTCAGTTACAAAAACGCCATCCGGTTCTGATTGAAGCATTTGGCTGCACACTTATGAAAACCCATGTTTTTCAATGAGACACTTGTAATCAAATGAATTCCATGATTATTCCACCACAAAACAACCAGGGGAAGATAAGACCATGTGTCTAATCTACGGCGCGGCTGTTCTCTCTCTCTTCCTCTCCGTCTCTCCACCCCTCTTTCCCCCTCTCTATCCATCTCATTCTGCCTCCAATCTTTTCCCTCATTTGGCCTCTCGAACACGAGCCTCTCACGATATTTCTGACTAATCTCTGACTCACGTTTTCTCCCTGTCGCCTCTCTGCAGCTGTCTGCCCTCTCTCTTTCCCTCTTTTTTTTCTATCTCTTCTTGCATTCATCATTAATTCATGTGATGCGGTGCGGCAGAGCCTCACTGAGTGATACACTTCAACCATAACAAACATGCCCAAATATCTGCGCTCAGCAGGAATGATCTGCATCGGCGAGGACGGAGGAGGAGGGGGGAGATAGACGGGGCCACGACTGTCAAAAGAGCTTTTTTTTCTGTTTCATCAGAACCTGTTTTGATATTTAGATTAACCCTCAGTTTGATGAGAGGAAAATTTCAGACATTTGATTTTTAGAGAGCCGTGAAGGATATGTTAATGCAGAACAGAAAAGTAACTTTGCTGTTGACGCACTCTGCTAGTTTCAAACTTTAGAGATGCTCTTATGTCTTCAGACTGCGGCTTAATTAATGAGAAGTTTTGTAAATCAAAGTAAAATTGCATTAATTAATCATATACTGCAGATTAAAGCTAACAATACATGTCTTACACATTAACACGATTCATGCCTCTTCTTGGTTTTCTTATGGAAACCACTGAAGGTGCAGTACATAAGAATTGGAAATCTTGAATTCACCCTGACAAACAGGCGATCAGCTTGTTAGCTTGTTGGCTCAGTTAGCCGTGCAGCTAGCTGGACGGGCAGGGGAGTGTTGGTGTTTATATCGCTAACACTGGACCGCTGCGAGAAAGAGGTTTTCAGGCCTCAGACTAACAGGTTAGCATGCTTACTTCAATTTCTTCAACGCACTACAGAGACGATCATTTAAGTACATTTTGAATGTCTAAGCTTATGTACTGTACCTTTAAATGCTTTCAGATTCCCTGTCAAAGAATATAAGAGAGTAATTGTTCGATAAATCGGTACTGACGCTTAGTCATAACCACACAGACGAGTTCACAGCACATTGAGGTCATCCGAGCGATTAGCAGTTCACGTTAAATTACAGCTCCAGTGGAACAAAAAAAAAAAAACAAAAAAGTAATTCTTGCCCATTTACTGATAACTGCCTCATCAGCTTATCACGCCCCGTCCCCCGACAGGAAAACTCTAATTTTGGGTCACGGATTTGTCCACAGCAATGTTGAAAGTTCTGCTTCAGTCCGGATGCTCAGAACGAGGCTCGTCCTTGAAGTCGCGCAGCCTTCCAGGACGCCGAGCAGATCTCATCCCCAGAGGAGAGAGCTGCACGTTCTGCCGGCTACCGTCACCTCTCTGTGGACGGACCAGCTCTGGCAGGCTGTTTGTCAAAATGTCACAATATTGAGTGTAGGAATGTGTTCACCCTCACTGAGTGCCTCGTCATTACTGTCTGCGCAGCTCATGTCGGGTTTGTGAAAGTCTGAATTTTTCTTCTGTGTCCGTTCTTGTATTTCTCTCATCATTTGGACAGAAAAGTGTTGCATGTGCCTACGTGACGCTCACACATCGCCGTGGTCACGGAGTCGGTGAAAGGGTTTTTTTTTCTTCATGGACTCCTGCTGCCACACCTGTATAGCCTCCTCAGATATAAGAAGCCCTGCTGCCCACGTCCATTAATATTCCATTACTCCAACATATACCACAGGGTCATGCTGTTAAAGCTGGCCTGAAGAATGGCACACAAAAGCCTTCAAAGACAATGTTAGTGAGTGTTGACGCACTTTATTCCTCTGCTATTGTCAAGTTAGCAATTAGATGTAATATGACCAGTTAAACTTTCAACATAAAGCACACTGATGTACACTTATTATGACATATGTGACTTCTGGACCATTAATAACATGGTCAAATGGTTGCGGTTTGGTTAGGTTAAGGAAAAGATTACACTATGGGTTAAAATAACTACGTTCAGTCTTGCAAGTAATCTAATCAAAGTGATCTAAATTATGTTTAGTGTTAGTGACGTCTCTTACGTAACAATCGTTGTTGACCCTTACAGCACACGGGACGCAAACTGTGTCGCCGGAGGGAAAGTCAAGTCAACGACCCGTCCAGCCTCCCTGCAGGAGTGGAGGGGTGCTTCAGGATGATTCATGATGTGTGAGCAATAAATATAAAGCTACCAGCAGCAGACGATTAGCTTAGCTTAGCAAAATGAACAGGAGTGACAGAAAACTTGATAAATAGCAAAACATTTTGCAAACGTTTTGTGATACCGTCTATGACGTCATGTGCACAGTCTTCTTTGATATTACTTGTTATTATGTGAAGGGAACAGTGTCCAGTGTTTGTGCTAAGCTAACCCTAAGCTAACCAGCCTCATGTTTACCATACAGATGTGAGAGTGGTATCGACCTTCTCGTTTAACTCTCAGCAAGATCACTATTAAGTGTATTTCCATCAATGTCAAATCATTATTTTAAGGGAATAATAAGAATGTCTGAGAAACATCATCTTCAGCTCTCCATTGTTATGCCAACCAACCTCATACTCTTTCTTTTGCTCAAGGTTACCAAACGCAGATAGTTTCATGGCAACCTCGATAATGTAACACTCACAGCTGCGACCTGAGTTTGAGCAGGAGGAAAATGCGCTGTATGATTAGTGCCCAAGGTAACATAGTGGGCGTCTGTATTTCCTTTGATACACTGATAAAGTCTGAATGATTGCCTCTACATATTCTCGAGCCGTGAGCGTGGCCTTTTGTTTTGATTTCTATGATCAGAGGGACTATTTCTGGACATAATATCGAGGTATGAGGTACGGGTTATTTTTTCTTGAAGTATCATCAAGCTATACTTGCAGCCTGGAAAGTTGAAGCAAGCAAGAGGGTGCCTTTTTAAAATAATACTTTTCTTATCAGATAAGATTAAAGGTAATTCTTTTGTTTCAACAACAAAATTAGAGTGTATATGCAAGTTTTTTAAATGCAGGCACACCAACTGAAACTAGGCGTTTGACTCCCTTCTCCATTGCCTGATGATGAGTTTCCCTTTTCAGTTTGCTTCCTGGTTCAGTGTCACAGACGTGCCGGAGAACAGGGAACAGCACAGAGCAGAATAGGAGGTTACGCCAATCTCTCTTTCAAACACAGCACACAGACTGATGGGATGCTGGAGTGCAGCTCGAATGGAGACGGATGGAAAAGTATTTCAATGAGCATTATTACATTTCGCCAGAGAATGGGTGAAAGTTAGTTTGCCCACACAGGTGTCACAGGTTTGCAGGTCTCTAAATGTATCGCCTCTGCTGACACTGAATACCTGCAGTCTGTGTATTGATGTACTGATTTGAAGATGTAACTAAATATCTGATGACATGAATTCCAACAATATTGTAAAGTAATCTCAGCACTCTCACACGTTACATTACCCCAGCACTGTTTGTTATTTCGACAGAGCCCGTTGTTTTTAGCAGCCATGCTAAGCTAAGCTAGCCGGCTGCCGCTGGGAGCTTTACAAACAGACATCAGCATGATTTTAATGTTGTTATTGAACTCATGTTTCCCTAAATATTTAACAATTCCATTTTGTGGTGATGAAAGCACTATTGATCGCTTGAAAATGAGAAATATGGTTTTGGTTTTGACAAGTCGACCCATAATGTCACATTTATTAGACTGTGTGTGCAGCGATGCCAATGGAAATTACATTCGGTTTCGCTCAGTGGTCCTCCTGCCAATGAAAGATAAACTGATTTACAAACTCAAACTGTCTCCAGGCCAAACAGAGAACCTCATCTGAACTTTGTCTTAAGTAAAGCTAACCTCATCATTAGCTAAACGCTGGCAAGACAGATGTGGAAGTCACAGTTGTGGGCTGACCCGTTATCTTTAAAACATTTGTCTTCAGGTCCATTTAATACTCTGAGGATCGTTAATGGGAACTTGCCAATGGAAACTGTGCTCTAACAACTCCATTAGTCTTCTTCCACTTTTTGTTTGTTCCTAAACACACATATTTTTAGTTTGCAATTTGCCTAATCGCCCGTAAACAATCATTGTCCTGTCCCTTAGGAGGGCTGGACCGTGCGCACTGTGTTTGAACAGTTATTGTTATGGCTTAGCTCCAAAAAAGAAATGCTCAATTATCCAATCAGCACTTTACCCCTCCTCCTTCTGTTTATATTCCCTCTTTTTTATCCTTTTTTCAAACAGCATGCACACTTTACGCCCTCCCCCCATCCCGACCTCTTAGTCCCCCTTCAGCACATCGCATTCAGCGCTGCATTACACTTGCAAATAATCACATTATTTCCAAAGACACCCTCTGATAAACAGAGCATGTGTGCATGTCAATGAGTTGGTGCATAAACAGTGGCTTATTATTCTAATGAAGATATGTCACTGTTGTCAGCGTTGCTAAAGTGTGTATGTGTCTTTCTGCAAACTGCCTTTAATTTGCCACTACGGTGCCACTGGGGCCAGTGACAGAATAATTGAATGAGATAGAAATAATGAATTAATATAAATGCATTAAAAAGATCCTTCTGCAGAGAAAAAAAAAAATGTTTTCTTTAACAGCTTGATTAGTCAGGGCTAATTCGATTGAAAGGAAACTGTGGGCTGAAGGGAAATGCAGGGTTATGGAAAATAACATTTAAATCCTTATTTTTAAGATCTTTTTTTTTTTTTGCAATTGTAGCAAAGTCAGCAACGCCCCCGATTAATCACCCATCACACAGCCACAATGCTAATGAGCAACGCGCCGGCTAAATCTAATTTCTGCTTCAGTCATGTTGCAAAGTTCCTCCAATGACACACAAGAGAAGACGAAAGAGATCGAAAGTGTAATGGTTGGAGAAATGGTGGGCGAAGTGTCGTGAATGAGTTTTGATAAATAATTAGCCACTAATTATTCTGCAGGAACATTTGAGATGTGTGCATTGTGTTAATGGAGCAACAAATGTGAGCTTCTGATGCAATTTGATACGTTTTAAATCAAATTCTATGCTTTTGTGTTTATATTTTGAATTCTTTATATTTAAAGCACGTACCTCACTGTTTCACGTAATCACGTTGTGCACTGCAGCCTTAACTGCTGCATTATGGGTCTAATTTGACGAAACAATGTAATTCCAGTGTAATTTCTTTTCCAGCATCTTTCATTAAGCTTTCCAATCAGCCAAAGAAACAAAACACTTATTTACTTGACTTTTTTCCCCCACGGCATAAAGTTACTCCAGTTTATGAAACCACAGGTTGTGCGAGGCCGCCCATATTACACTGAAGATAAAAAGACTGACACTGTTCTGACTCCTAAGATTACACTTGTCAGGATGTGGGTGAGTCATGAGTAAAGGTTAACATATTTAACCTAATGTTTAATAAAATATCTCAATGAAATGTTCCATCCTCATTACAATAAATGCTCCTCCTGTGCTGATAAGTGGACTTTTAATGGAGACATAAATGGACCTTTTAAAAGTCCTTTTATTTGCCATACAATCCGTCTGAAAGGCAGATCACTCACATGCAATTATGAGTGTCAAGCACTCATTACAGTAACACAGACTTTTGTCAATAATGTTATGTAATTAGTGGTAATTCTCTGGAGCCTGGGTCTTTAACAGACACTGAGTTACTGCAGGGTACTGTGACATATTACTAATAATGCCATGAAAATTGTAATTTTTTGCAAACATAGAATTGTGTCCGAAAATTCACATTGACATGAGTCGAGTATATAAATTTGCAAAATTATATAGTAAAACCTTTCTGTAAAAAAGCATAATTAAGACGAGATCGATACTTCTCCACTGGCAGGACGACAGCGAGTGAAACAAGCTACTGCTGACGTGAGTTGTTCAAAAACTTTTTTTTTTAGTACTCTGTGTACACAAACAATGCTCTCAGTGCTGGTGTTGATGTGTAGAGACCCTGGTGATGCTGCCAGCAAAGTTTCATGTTGTGTCGAGCCTTCTTACTGTTTTAAAAAAAAGAGATTTTGAAGTTATTGTAAAAGTGCCCGTAGCACTCCCATTGAAAATGAGTTTGACCTGAAAACGAAAATACGGTAAATCTTAAAAGTGGCTGAAGGTTTGACTCATATACACTCACAGGAAAAAAGCCTAGGTTGCATTTTGGTGAGTGTTTTGCTTTAGTGCAGTCATGTTGTCTAGCTAACCTAACGTCAGGCTAAATCACTAGGCAGCACTCATCCACAAGAGCCAGTGAGTCACTTTATGATGTCATCAACATCAGAGGAGTTTAATCCCTGTGTTTGGGAGGGTGGACAAAAAAACATGCATGGTTTTTGAGTTTAGAAAACTTCTATCATCTCTGGCTTTTGCTGTCAGCAGCGCAAACATTCAGATGTCTAGACGCTAACCCCGAGGCTTTAACAAAAACAAGGGATAGTTTCTGTACTCTGAGCTCAGCCCTGAGCTGTGCCCGCCTTGAGTTAACTCCTCCACACTGACAGCTGACACACATATTTCTTGTGTCATTAGTCCGGTGTGAAGCGTTGAGATCCAACAGGTATGAAAATGAAGAAAAGCTGATCAGATCAAGAGCTAAGTTATGTGTAAAATGGATGCTTCCAAATACGACGAGTAAAAACTGCCAGGTGACGTATGACGGGGAGAGTCCAGGCAGGGTGGAGGTCGGGGTTGGTGGATGGGATATTTAAACGAAGGCCTCTCACCCTGGAGATACGTTAAACCGAAAGTCAGAAATTGACTTGCAAGCAGAACCGTAAACCCAATGTTGGGAGGTTGTAGCATCATCGAGGATTTACGTTCTGTTTGCTGCTGGATGGAAAGAACTCACTTTGCTTGTGGACGAGGCAGAAAGGAAACTGAAATGGCTGCGGGTTAAATTTATATTTGAAGTTTGAAATGAAATGGGTCGCAGTGCATTGAGTTTCGCTGGCACTGGGTTTTATTTGCAGACCTTTGTTGCGGCTATCTTTCTATCACCAGAATCACACAAAGGCCTGTACCTGGATGGAGCGAGGGGGGGGGGGGATCAGGACCTGGAGACAGACTCTTAGATAAAGAGCCGGAGGCCGCGGGGGGCTCAGGATTCAACAAAAGAGAGAGATTTATTTTCTGTTTTCTGTCATTTTGTTGTCTGCGGGCGAGAGGACCAACAAAGACTCAGAGTGACTCAGTGTCAGATAGCATTGGTGGTGCAATAGCATAGGTTGGTGTTTTCATTCATGTGTACTCCTTTCCTGTATATATCCAGTATGCGGCCTGACTAGACATGATATTGAGTCCATGTCTGCATGTGTGACTGTGCGTTTGCAGTGTACGGTGTGTGTGATATGTCAGCGTGGCCGCGGAGGTGGGAGGAGAGAGCGTCGGGAGCACAGAGGGGGAGCCGTGAGCGAGTATTTGTGTCTCAGGTGCACTACAGGAAATGAAAAATGAAAATGAAAGGAGGGGGAGGGAGGGATGGGATGGGATGGGATGCAAGGAGCACTTGTCATCGAGGGCAGCTGCCATTTCTGACGGGAAATTAATAATGTATTCTTGCAAATTTGCCGTGTTATTCTGGGTGGGAAGCTTGGACGAGAGCTTGCCGCGGACTGGAAGCGGGGCAGAAATGCTGATCGACTGAGGGAAAGAGAACTGAAATACAGTGCTCACATGTACGTGCATACAAATTGCAATTTATCGACTGATCTGTGCCTTCATACATAAAAAAAAACACACGAGCTGCAGCTGCTGCATTCACGCATGTCTGGATCTACAGTTTCCCTCTTGTGAAATACACAGCATTAATTGAAAGTAATGG
Source organism: Acanthopagrus latus (assembly GCF_904848185.1). Taxonomy (NCBI): domain Eukaryota; kingdom Metazoa; phylum Chordata; class Actinopteri; order Spariformes; family Sparidae; genus Acanthopagrus; species Acanthopagrus latus. The sequence continues at coordinate 18,510,930 of NC_051041.1, forward strand.
CTACTGTGTTCTGTAAGTGATTACAATCAATAGTAAATATGGATTTGCCAAATGCAGCGGGTAAATGAAGGCAAGTGAAGATATTGAGAGAGATGTGTTTCAGGGAACAAAGAGAAATTGATTGCGAGAGGCGGCGTGTGAATGTATTCCTTGATTTTGAGGCAACGTATCCATCAAGTAACTTACATTTGCATTAAAATTGACTTTTCAACTCACAAATCAGAGAACCAGCCACACACATGTGGACAATCATCGGGTGTATCACACTTTCATTAGCTCCTAAATGCATCTGGCAGCCGTAAGGTGCATTCGGTAAAGTGCAGCCAAATCAGTCACGTAATAGACACATGAATAAATGGGATTGTCCATGTAAGCTAAACAGCACACGGCTGAAGCTGCCTGGTTATTACTGAGGCTGTGGATTTACATTCTGCTCTGTCAGATGGATATTGCTTTCCCCAGCGTGGAAGGTCAGCTCTCATTGCTTTACTAATATCCTCAGGTCCTCTTCTCATCTTCCGAGGTATTCTCTTGTCCCTCCGACTGCATTTGCGTGGGTAAGTGCATGCATGGCCGGTCGTGGTGTGCGCAAGAGCTCTTAGAGCCTCTGTGTTCCGATCAATTTCATGGGTGGCTTCATCGAGCCTCCGTGTCTCTTTTAAACATCAGCTGCGCCGCAATGTAGTGGTATGGACACAGCAGTCGTCATAGACACCGATTGACTGACAACGACTGTTGCACATTCTCACACGTGTTGGCTTGGCTGGTCTTGGTTTGGGCTAACAGACAAGCCCCAGCAGGGTTGTAGAGTATCCCCCCTCTCACCGCCTCAAACAGGGGCAGATTAATCTAGACCAATCTAGACTCTTGACTCCTTTCATTAGCGCCTCTGGTTTTTTAAACCCCAATAGGAAAGTGTCTTCCTCTCTTTGCTTTCTTATTTCTTTTTCTGTTGCACTGCCACTCTGTCTCCCACTTCAGCCTGATGTGAGCCGTCCCTCAGATGACTGGCGAGGTGTTAAACACTGAGTGGGAGACTGGCTGCTTTCGGGGTCCTAGTGAGCCAGACCTCAAAATCTGAACCCCTGTGATTTAGAGAAAAGCAGTATGTGAAGGAGACGAGAAGAACAAACAAGACAGATGAAAGGGGTTACAACATCTTATCACTCTTGCACTAAATGGACACGTCCATTAATTATTGACATGGACGCCGTGTCCCAACATTTTATAGTCTCTTACGTGTCACAAGGGATGACACAATCTGCTGGGAAAAGAGAGATCAAGGACGGGGCGAAGCGTGACTCTCACTTTGATATCACCATCAACGCTGTCATGTAGAGGGAAGTATGGAGCTCAAACATCACACATGGTTTCATCTGAGACTTTTTAGATCTTACCATGCACGGCAAAACTGAATAAATATCTGGGTTTAATAAATTAGAGGTGGGGGATACAGCCATTTTATTTCAAGCCAGGGGAGCAATCAGATTCTTGATTTTTGTCTGCACAAACGCAGCGAGACTAAAACCTGATTTGAGTATCTATATTTAGTGTGCGCAACCTACAGCTCATTGTGAGGCTGGGGTTGTCATGCATATTTGAAAAGTTTGGGGCTAACCCAAACCGCTAACTTGAGCTAGCAAGAGCAAGGACATGCACTTTAATCATCTGTTATAGCGCCAACAAGGCAGAAACTGCACATCTGCTCTCTGATTCATCTGCTGTCACTGTTGGAACCGTCAAAACATTAGCCTCTTAGCACTAGACAGCGGTTAGCTAGCCTCAGCTGATGTGGCAGGAACAGATTGAACTAAGTAGAATCTGCACGCTCGTCAGTCCACTCCCCGGGCCTCAGCTCTCGTGCCCAGAGGTGATATTTCGTTAAGCACACAGCCGGAGAGACAGTTAGCCATCTTGAGTCATGACAAGTCCATAAAGCAGACTATGTATGTGTTGAGCCCAATTTTAGCCCTGAATTGCTCATCCCAGCTAATTTTAGATTCAAGTTCATGCCAGACAGTTCGTCAACGATCTGGCTCTCGGACGACTGAATTTCTGGCGTGTCAGAAATCTTTTCTCAGCCGTCGGGCAGTGTGAGCAGTCCGAGCAGTCCGAGGCTCCTCATGGACGCCTCATTAGCGTCCTTGTGTTTGACATGTTGTGGCTCAGACAATATTCTCAACTGTGCTGCAGAACACACATTGTTTGCATCTTCCCAGACATCCGCCACTCCATCTTTGTAATGCTGCCATTCCCTCTTTTTGCCAACATTGTTCAGTATGAGGTTTTCATTTCTGAGTATACTTTTTATTGTGATGGTCAACAGACAGAGCGCCAGCTGTTCCATACTAAAGCCCAGTGTCAGCAGGCACGCTGTGGCCGCCTGTACAGCTGAGCATTAAAGCTGCAGGTTCTGTCTGTGCAGACAGGCTGATTAAAATGTGTTAACACAACGTACAGCACACAGGCAGAGGGGTACAGTATAACTACTGGTGTCAGAGTAACACGGCTGTCCTGGCTTGAAATGGAAAATGCTGCCAGCAGCGATGTTACCTTGCGTCACCTCTCAATTTCCACTATATACACATTTTAAAGATCCTCACAAAGGCCAATGTTAAAAAAATAAGTTTCTCACCCTGCCATAGAATTTCAGTCTACTGATGGTAATGGTGCAGTGTGTTGACTGCCAAGTCAATTAAGGGTTCAGCATCTGCTCAAGGATACTTCAACATGCAGACTTTGAGTTGGAGAATCGAACCAGCAACGATGATTACTGACAACCTGCTCTACCGTCTGAGTCACAGCTGCCCTTTGCCAAAGAGAGTGATGAGGTGCCAGGCAATCTGACGCCACTAAAAATGCTAATTTGTAAGTCATCACTTTTTTCTGAAAGTGAAGCTTGAGGTCTGACTTCTGACTTCCAAGTTGATAAAAAGAGGGTGAGTGTACTTCAGCATGCAGAGGGTCACGTTCAGACTGAATCACCAACGTAAATGTTGGCAATTTGCTAAACCACAAACAATTCAACATTTCTTTTTTATGTTTCTTTACACTCAGTTCTTGATGTGACACTGTGCTCAGGGTCCGGTTATGGTTTAGGCACATGAAAAAACAATGAGACATGGTGCTTTACTGTAGGCCAACACATGATCTTGTTCTTGTGCACACAAGGCTCCAGACATAGCGATGTTTCATCAACAAATATCCTGGTTTTGTGCCACAAACATGGCTGAGATGTCCTGACGTCTTGTCAGAAAATATCTGGCTTCTGTTGCTAAAAAGCACTGCAGGAAAATGTTGTGACATCTCGTTAAAAATATCCAGTGGCTCCTCACAGATGTTCAAACGCAGTCTTGTCTCCGGCTCAGCACCACCACCACCACCATCTATCCACCTCTGGTCATGAAAGTCAGCTCATGTAGATGCGATATGACACGTACTGTACAAATATCGATACGGTGCGCTTGACACGTACAAATGTGCACTTGTGGTTTGCAGAAATGTAAAATGCCAGCATCTCCTCGTGGCGACTGGGCTGTGCTTTGTGGACGGAGAAGCTTTCTGCAGTCGACCGAGAGGAAGAAGCTTCACTCTGATCCGGACGCTCTCATGTCTGGCAATTATCGGGAAGACTCTGCATAATCTGATCTTTCCGTTTAAATCCCATTGTTCATTAAGTAGGTAAAAAGCAAACACCCATGGGCTCAGATTATTTCAGTTTAATTCAAGAGTTTTATTAAATCCATACGAAGCTTTCCCTGGATAAGTGTAGATGTTGCCAGAAATAAACTCTGCGCAGTGCCGTTGAAGATAAAAGGTGTCAAACGAAAGGCCAGCTGTATTAATGCCACTTCTCTGGAATCTTCTCACTGGCTCCATTAGTCTGCAACCCATTGATTTGATTTCACCTCTAATGCAAAGAGTGCATCAAGGTCAAATGTGGTATCTGCCCTTGAAATATCGGAGGATTTTACAGATCGCTCACGCTGAGAGGGTTCGTCCCTCTGCTTGCACGCGTTACCTACCGAGACGAGCGGAGGAGAAAGAAATGGTCTCGGGTGATTGGTTCCGTAATTTACAGTGAGGACTGCTATATGGAACAAATTGAGTTCGAAATGTCATGTGTCATTTTCTGTGATTGCACGGCTCGGGCTGCTTTTGCTTTTCCACACATATTCTCCACTTCCTCCTCTTTCTTCCCCCCCCTCTCTCTCGTACCAGCAGATCCTCGTGCTTCCCTGTAAATGTCTGCCTCTTCATAAGTCAGCGGCTCCCCGTCTCTCCACATAAACCTTCCATCAGAAACCCCTTTAACAATCATCGATCGCATCAGCAAAACCAAAGTTGAGAGCCTGGAATCATGCACGCGCGGCACACATCTTTAAATGTTCCTTTTTTTTTTTCTTTTTTCTGACCTTGACAGCCGAAATGTTCTTGTGCATCACAAACAATTGAACAATTCTTTGTTTCCCTCTTTTCTTTACGTGGAGAAGTTATTCACGCAAATGTTCGTTTTCCAGAGGCCTTTGATTGAGACATCACAGATCCTGTTCTCGCCTCTGTCATATGTTTGAATTCTTTGGCAGACTCAAAAGTACAATTAATGAAGCACATACGGAGTTTCATCAAACACACCTCGGGTGAATCAGGCAAATCAAAGACGTGTTCTTGAATAAACAAATAAGATGCAGGGAGACGATCACACAGAAACATCGGTTCCCATCTGTGATAAACAGCTAAATGGAGTTTTTAGTGTTCAGATTTGTTTTTCATTTTGAATGTGTAAAGAAAGTTTAAAGCCACTTGGAGCCTTTTTGACGGAGGAGCACAAACATCCGACTGGATTAAACTGCTCTGACTTTTAGAGTTCACTGTCAACGTGTGTGTGTTCTGCAAAACTGCACAAAACTGTGGCTGATGACTTTATAGATCCAAAGATTTACAGACGTAGAGAAGCACAGAGTACTTACCCTCTGTTGTCGGCACTTACACCCAGCAGGTTCCATTGTTGTCGTGCAGTGGCTCTGACGGCATTTCTGGTGCTAATATCAGCATCCTCATTTAGCTCCGACCCTGATTGGTCGTGATTTTCAGCCGGGTCTCAGCATGAAGTTAATTATCAGCTATAGTTAGCGGTTACCTTTGTGATATACTGCCCTTCTCCATTTGTTTTAAATATTAATCTGACAGGTGGTCGATTCTTCCACATTGCAACTTTAAAGCGAAGTCCAGCTTGCACTGAATCTCTGATCACAGAATAGAGAAAATGTAAAATACAAGAGGCTAACAGCCGGTCATGCATTCGCCATTTTATGATTCACCCGGCATCAGATTTTGTTTAGCACTCGAGGTCTGGCCGTGACTGAATCATGCCTCTCTGCCTTTGAAACCAAACTTCAAAGCTCTCCTGACTCTCAGACTGGACCTCAGATCACTGTCGCTCTGTTCATCATTCATGCGCTTTATTCAGCCCTTTTCTCCTCAGACTTACAGTCCAAAGCATTTAGGACAAATAACTGTTATCCATTAGGTGCCCCAGCGGTCAGACTGTCGTCTAGACAAGTCCTCCAAGTTAAATGACAGCATATGTTGTTTGTACGTGCCTTCTGGAAGGATTCAAGGAAGCATTTCATTTCTCAGTGCCCTCCAAAACTCTTACAAATCACTGCTGGAAACAAATAGCAATGCAATAGTTTGGTCTGGTTAGGTTTGGGTAAAGAAACATGAACATGAAAAAAAAAAAAATCACATTGGCTGCTGGTAAAATCCTGACATTGAGCATTTATTTCAAGCAGCATTGTCCTCCTCTTCCACTATCTGCCTGTTTGTAGTTTTTAAAATACCTACCGGGTCTTGATACAAACACAAACTCTCTTTTCCTCATAAAACGTGATCATGATCCGTGTTTCATCAGCCAACCAAAAGTCTTGGTAGTTGCCAGTTTGTGGTGGAAAAAAAAAACAACAACGTAAAAACGGAGTTCTACAGCATGCTCTGTGCATGCTACTGTAAGAAAATGAGTTAGCCTTAGCAATGTTTTTGGGGTTTTCTGGCCGCTGCACATGGCACGCTTGCTCTACCAACTGAGCTAATGGGCGCCCCGATGTTAGCAACGTTAGCTACTGCACACACTGGCGACCACTTGAGGGGGCAGACGATTCGAACAGCAGCAGTGTTTTTTGATGTGAACAGTGGAAGCAGAGAGACTGAATGCCACATTTAGCAGCTAAATGTTATCAACAGCATCTTTATCAACAATTATAACGGGCAGCAACTAATTAAAAAGGATCCAAGTAGAATTTTACTGAAATAAAGATCAACAAACTCTCAATAAATGACATTAATTCAGCTTAATTTCACTCCATGTTTCCCCTCTTCATCCTCCCATCGACCAGAACCACTGGTTTATGCCATCATGTGGACTCGATCTGCCGTTGCCAACCAAGAGGAGTTGCCAGTTCAGTCCCATCAGCCAAACCTTCCAAATGAGATTGTGTGGCCAAGGCGCCATTAGGAACTGAACATCATGCTCTGTAAATGGGATCACTGATTTTGATCTCTTCTATCATTCCAGTAAAATGACATATTCCCCTCGATGTCCTGATTTAAAACACACACAACACACACACACACACACACACATTTTTTGTTAAAGTTTTGCATTACTACAAATAGTGAAGATGGCCGTGAGTATTAAAACCTCTACCTACACAACTAATCAATAAAGACTGCCGAGATTAAGAGAAGTCACAACTATCCCACAAGCTGATTGTGTGGGAGGCTTGAGCAAAGTTGGATTGAAATTAATCTTTGACCAATCAGATCACACTACACACGCCGCCTTTGGCAGGTTTTCTCTATAAATACCCAGAGAACGTCAAGGATCTCACTGAGTTATTAGAAGTGCAGCACTCGAGTCAACTTAAGAGCAGAGGAGTGTTGCACTTTATTCAGGAAGGCTGGTTTCTTCTGCCGCCGTCTCTCTCTTCCTCCCCTTGCGTGATGGTAATAAAAGTAGAATTTCTCGTCGTAAGCGCGGCCTGTGATGGATGGCGTGAAATAATCCCCCACATTATGAGATCCATCAAGTACATTCAGACTTTTAGATCTCACATTTCAGCCATTTATCTGATGCTCTTATCACGGGTGAGCTACTGCAGCAATTTAAATCCTACATCACCAGTATTCCTCGCAATCAACAGCGGAGCCACGCAGCTCCGGCAACGCAATAATGATAAAACATTGGTGCCAAATGTAAGAATGAAACGTGTGTGTCAGAGGGTAGATGATTCTGTAACTATTAAGCTGGAGATGGTGAAAGCTAGCTGGGCTAGTCACCCCTCAGGGGAAAGGCTGCTGCGATTGGTTAAACAGCTGCACGCCACTGTGAGCTGGAGTGAATGATGCCGTGCTAAAGGTTAAGGGTTGCTGGATCTTTGCAGAGAGCCATCACACAGTCTGAGACAGGTTAACCTTTGCTTCTGCCGATTGATTCCCCCCACAAAAGGATCCATATTGATTCGGCCTGTAGACCTTCAGGAATCAGTGACTTTTCTGCAAAACAGAGCGGCCGATGCACCGTGCACACAGACACCCGAGCAGAATTCAATTTCACGGCGTGACGTGATCGCTCCGGTATGCGATTATTACCCACAGAAAATGAGGAGGCGTTCCTTCTGACACCTCCTATTAGTTTTTGTGAACGCGGAGCGCGGATGAGGTGGCGGCGGCGCTGTGGGAGGCGTGTTTCTGGGGCTGACACCAGACGGATGGCGTGAGCGGGTTGCCTGAGCTCATGTGTGTCGTCCCGACTTTCCTTGGTCTGATGCAACTTGTGTCTCACTGTGGAGCTGTGACAAAATGAAAGAAACAAAAGAAAAAGCAAATCGAAGGCCAGAAAAGCTCGCTATCTCATGTTAGCAGCTTCTGGCTTTTTATTTCACCTATCACTGGTGACAGAACTGGATGGATGTGAGCTTGACATGTCTGAGTGCAGTAGGTGTTTTTGGCTTCGCCCTCTAATTATTTTGTGGGGATTAAAATGCGTCGGTGAGACTCGACTCTTATTGGACCAAAATCTCTACAGATGCTAATTCTTTTAACTGCTGTAACCCTGTTTTAAGTCAACACAAAGAAAAAAGGAGGGTAGATTGTCAGGGTGTGAGGGTTTTCATCAGCTTTTGATTGCCCTTGTATTGAATCACTTCTCCCCCTGTAATTTCCTCTCGAAGTGCAGATGTTAGTGTTAGTGAATTAAATGTTTAATTGAAAGAGAAAATTAATCAGCAACCATTTATGATAATACAGCAATCAAGCAGAAAACGCTGCATGTTTTGACTGGCAAAGCTTCTCAAATGGCAGAAATTGCTGCTTTTTCTCATCGTACATCTACATCTTAAATTAAATATCTTAAAAGTTTTTGAATCCCCCTCGGCTCACAGTGGGGCGGCCCTCAGGAGGTACAGCAGGTGGTGTGCTTCTCTGAAAGTCGATTTAAGGAAACACAAAATGTTTTGGGAAAGTCGTTTTTTTTCCGGATATCTTTTCACCTCCAGGGCAACCTTGAGATACTGAATCCCAAATTGTGCCCAATGGCTATTTCCTCAGTCTTCACCATTAACCAACCAACCATTCACAACAACCATTCTTCTTAATTTTTGTTCGTCTGGGATTTCAGTAACATCAAAATAAGACTTTGGCTTGGTGCAACTTGAGAAAAGTTAAATTTCAAGTTCTCATGGAAGTCATTTTGCTGTTCGGCAAACTGTTCCCGCAAATGTTTCACAATAAAAGCTGCAAGCTGTCCACTGAAACGCTTGATGACTCTTCATTTTAAACACAAAGAGGACGTGCTGAGCTCATTACTAACGAGTCCTCGCTTGTTGCAGAGGTACAGGCACTCTGCGAACAAATCTCAATCAGATCGAACCCTAGCTGGTCGGATGTTAGAATCACCTCAAGTTGTTCTGGCAAATAAGTAACTGCCCACACATGGAGCCGTGTCGCTGTTCCCCTTCACATCTTTAAATCAAATCCTCACTCTCATTTTACCTCTTTTTCTTTAGCTGCTCTGTTCAGCAGACAGTGGCTAACGTTGCCTGTCTTCAGTTTGGTTCGGATCATGTAGCGTACAGCGGGTTGATTAAAAACAACAGCAGGAACAATCATGCTTCCCCTCAGCATTTCCAGTGTGTTTGTCGCTGCTGCCTGGTGACGAGACGGAGAAAACACCCAGTTTGAATCCTTCCCGCACTCCCTTCAAAGCACCACTGAAGTATTTGGCAATTTATTAGATTAATGTTATTAGTTCTACTTAATATAAAGTGTTAGGAGGACATTTGAGAGTAATCTGTTATCCAATTTCACAGGCAGTCTAAAAACGGCTTTTGGAATCTCTTGTGTCTCAATCTGCTCCTCCCTCTCGCTCTAATCTCCTCTCCTCCAGCTGGAGCCCAGGGAGCAGGGGAGCTCCAGCGCCACTCTGAGGCGGGCTAATCTGGGCACGGGCCGCCCAGGATCGCTGCTCTGGTCCTGGGCCAGTGCTCTTGGCGAGCTCCCTGCTCAAATCATGAGGCCCCACTCCGCTGGAAGCTCGATTGGCTGGACGGCGCGGTGATGCAGTGGTGGACGGAGGGGTCAAGAGGAGAGATGAGGGGGTGGAGAATGGTTGGGAGGCGGTAAGGCGATAATAGATGGAGACTGGGGTGTAAATTCTGAGGGAAAATGTGAATGATTCCGTTCAACGGGGAGGTGCTGGCGGTGAGAAACCTTGAAATGGAGCCACTGGCAGGGAGAGAACGGGCAGTCGTGACTGACTGTGTGAGGGAGAAAGAGAAAGAGGGACTACAGCTTTGATTTGGCCGGTTCAGATAACAACCATCAACTTCTACAGTTAGGTTGACTATTAACCATCACAAAGTAAATCTCTCAATATTTGGCATAACTAATTTAATAAATAAGGAATGTTGCCTTGAGAGAGACACACCTGCTCTTGGAATCTGAAAGCTGAGCATCTTTTGTTCTTGTCAGAGAGTAGAGTGGTGCTTCTTTATGCAACTAGACTTAACAAGTACATCTGAAGGACAGCAGAGAAAGACTCTAGATTATTACCAACCCATCAGTTCAAGTTTGGCACTCAGGGCTAAATTGAATCTTTTTGTGATTCTCTGTATGTGTATTCGAAGCGTCACCAATCACTTATTTTTTGACTAAACTGGCAGGATTCTTTTAAATACAATATGATGCGAAACACATGAGACGCTTTCCTTTTAGTCCAGCACTCCACTGACTCAAATAACTGGCTGGACTAACATCATCATCATCATCATCATCATCATCACACTCTTACAATTTAAAATACAAAAATTGAAAAATAAGTTCAGTTAAAATAAGTTTGACTGGAGCAACATTTTTTACACTAAAATGGACCCAAACACAAGACAGAGGGAGGCGAGTAAAGGGACAAGAAGTGAGATTTGCCCAAATCCAAAATCTAAAATCCAGGGTTCAAAAGGAGCAGCCAACAAAAATGAAGGAAAAGAGAAGATAAGTGATGAGGACAGACCATAAAAACCACGAAGAACAAACCAGGAACACAGAGAACATATGTGAGCAGGAAGTAGAGCGTTTTGTATGACTACAAAATGAAACCGGAAGTATCTAACTAAAAACCAAAATCATGAAATGGAGTCACCCAGTTGTAAAGCAGATATTCAGATTTCCAGTTTGTATGAGCTTCACATATTACAGCACCAGATCTTGATCATTATTTTACCTCTCAGAGTTCTTGTAGTTTCTCCTCTGTAAGCTGATACAGATCTCAGGAGAATGTCTTTAAATGTGATGCTGTGAGCTAGTTTAAAAAAAAAAAAGAGGGTCGAATGTGAAGTTTATTTATTAATGGCTTAGAGGCGAATATTAAATTCAAATCCATCAATTATATGTCAGCCCTGAATCACTTGAGATATAAGCTTCAATTTGCAAATTTCCTAATATAGGAGATGATACAGAAACGTGTCAGATGGTGCTATACTCTGCCGACTTTTTGCTTTTTGCCAAAGGTAAAGGGAGAAGCGGTGGTGCTAGAGATCTAAATAGAAAGCAAACCATTACCTGGCAGAGAAAAGACGAGAGGCGACAGAAAAGCAGGAGGAAGAATGGGAGCAGGGGCTCGGAGAGATGAGGAAAGTGTCTGGACTGAAACGAGAGGTGGACGGAGCAGAAGGCATAATACGGAGGTGAAGATAGCGAGGCGCGTGGCGGTAAACATGATCCTCCGCTGTGTGTGTGTCTTTGTGTGATAACGGAGCTAAAGCACAGGGCTGCGAGAGCACAAGACTTCCTTTCAAAGAAGAGTTATGGGAATAAGTCTTTTATTTTCTATTTTTTTCTTCCTCGCCGAAGCCTCTTAGATTAAGTGTTTACTCTTAGCCTCTGTAGGGGAATCAAGATTCAATCCCTGGTTTTTAAAGAAAAAAGTAATTACTCACCCCCTCTCTCTCTCTCTCTCTCTCTCTCTCTCTCTCTCAAAGGAGGCTGCATAATAAACAGGATTTTTCCAGAAGCCCAAGTATGTAACTGTTCTTATGAAAGTGGTCCTGCTTATAACACACACACACACACACACACACACACAGACAGACACATTGGAGCAGCTTTAAATGTGTTCCTGCGAGGTGCCATTGTAGATTATGACGGGCTCTGGCACCGCAGGCTTTAGCTAGCAGGGCGGCTGGCATAGCTTAAAGACCTCTACAGGTGCTTGGGCAGATGCCTGTCTGTGTGTGTGTGTGTGTGCGTGTGCGTGTGCGTGTGTGTGTGTGTGTGTGTGCGTGTGTGTGTGTGTGTGTGTGTGTGTGTGTGTGTGTGTGAGCTTTATCAGGGTGTGAAGCAGCATGCATTTCCTGTATTACGATGAGATTGCAGCAGGCAGTCTGTAGCAGGGAAGGCTTGCACATCCCGTGACACATACACACACACACACACACACACACACACCCTTTCATCATAATGTAAACTAATATGGTAATAAAAGGAAGCACTTCTCAGAAAAAAACATGTTAGTGGAGCAGAGCAGGCTCTTGAGCATGTGTATGTGAGCGAATACGTTACAGCAATGATCAAAAAATAAGTGCATCATTTCTGCTGTTTCCTTTCTTTTTTTTTAAACCACCAAGGCAGTGTCGCTCTGTCATCACACAGTCAACAGCGAGCAGCGTCTCTCATTGTGTCCCTGAGATCAGGCGAACACAAATATCAATACGCTGCTTCACCGAAGTCATTAGAGATGCTGTTACTCACCTTCTGCATCTCACCTGTCAAAAACACAGGCTGCATTGAGATGTTGTTGAGAATGTGTGTGTGTGTGTCAGATCAGTTGTATATACACTGTATATTTTATTATTTCAGAAAAGAATACTTTAAAGAGATCATTTTTTGCGCTCAAAGTTACTTTGAAATGCAAAATTGTATGTTGTTGATATGCGGATGGTGATATAGTGTTTTATTTTATTTATTATTTTCATTAGACTAGAATTAAACCAGAAGAAGGTCTGATTTTCGAGCAGTTAATCCATTTTAAATGACATACCACATAAATAAATAGTCCCTCACTGAACTGAAGAGGCTTTGTTATTCCAGGATGATCATGATTATACTTAAAATATCCTGGATGTGAAAGAAATGAATGCTCGTGGAAACGTCTCCAAAGAAGCACTTAAACGATCTGAACCTGGAGAAGAGAAGGTCGTGGTGCAAAAAGACCTGTGCTGCATTTTGAAACAGGGAAAAATGGTGGTGGGAACCGATTGCTTCAAAACTACTGACTGTGTTGCTCCTGTCAATAAGTGCTTGTCTGGCTGGCGGTGCTCTCTGGTTTTCAATAGGCTCCACTGGCAGACGGCAGTATTTGCAAATCAAACCTGGTGTATTTAATCACAGGATTTGGTTAGCCACCATGTACCTCTGATCTCTGATCTTCATTCACAAACCTCTCTTTGGGGTAACTGACCTTTAGGGCCGCAGTCTGTATAGTGTTTTTCTCTGAGGGGAAGCTTCACAGAATTTGAGCATCTGAGAAAAAGCGTGGCGGCGAGTGTCTTCTCTCAGAAATCTCCACCTTTTTTATGTGGCCGCTCCGAGTGGCTTCAAGTTGAAAATCTCCTGAATATCAAGTGCTTCAGTCAAAAAATGAGATCGTCTCGACTGTTAGGGAAGTCCTGACCCTCGCATTAAAGGGAAAGCCTTGTTAAAATGAATACACTTCACATTCACTCTTCTTACTGACACATTTGATGAGCTGGAGCAAGAATTCAACAGACATTTTACCTGAAAATCCAGAAAATTGTAAAGTGTCTTTTGTGTTGTTTACTCTGAAACCAAAAATCAACATTTTTGTGTAAACCTCATCGTCTCACCGGCAGGTTCATTCTCCGACATTCAGCCCAAGACCGGTCGCTGCTCATCCGTAACATCCATAATTATTTTGACATTTCCTCAGCCCGCGCTGCACAGGTATCATTTACACCTCCTTCTATAGTCTTCTTTTTCAGCGAGGTGGATATGTGGCTGTAACACTGTCCACTGATAAAGGGCAGAGGGACCGTGAAATCATGAATAAACCAACACCGGCTCCATTACCTGTTCCTGTCTGATTTTGGTCAGTGGGTTAAAAATGCCTTTCCTCCTCTGAAATGTTAGTGCGCCATTAAAGAATATCATACATTTCTGTCAAGCATTTTTTAATATTGTGAGCTGTCAGTTTCCTGGGTGACAGAAACAGACTCACCGTCCCAATTAGGACACTTTTGCCATGTTGGATGAGTGTCTTTCTCTTCTCTGTTCACATCTTCTCAGGTTATTAACAATCAGAGGACTTTCTCTTCTCACACGTCCATGACAAGGTGATAACACCTTTTTTTTCTTTCCTTTTTATGTTGGTACAGGCCGTACAATCTGATTGGACAGAACCTTACCTGAACTGTGACATGCAGCGTGGCTATTTGTGGCGCTGACGGTGCATGAAGTCCATCCATCCATCCATCCATCCATCCATCCATCACTATAATACAGAAGACATGCTTGGGGTAATTTTTGTGCAGTGACATAGTTTGTCCAGCAGAGTGCTCTTCGATGGGTGATAAAAATAGCTGGTGTCAGGAAATGTAACAGCTTCCTCACTGGTTAAACTATAAACCAGCACAAAAATAACAATTGCCAACAAAGCAAACTTCTGTTGATCTGGTAAATTTTTCTTTTTTATACAATCAGGAGTTTGCATGGGGTGTTTTATTTTGAAGATATACTGGATGTTCTATGCCGTTTCTCTGTCTCTGACTTCCTGCCGGTGCGATCTGCTCGGTGCAGCTTGTTGCAGCTTCGGTAAAAAATACACCAGGCAGCCAGAACACAAGTCAGTCGTGCTCGGCTTGACTCCACTCTGTGCCGGAGCTGACCGCGGCCGCCTGTGATTTGTAACTCACTATCTGCTGCTAGCAGATGGAGACTGATGGCAGGTTAACAAGGGAGATGCTTTTTGGTAATTTTGCTAACAAGGGGGACGGCATCCCCCCTCATATTGCCTACTCTACTCTATCTATCCATCTATCCACCTATCTATAAGAGGGTAGATGTCCGTCTATATCAGCAAAGTAACGTGAAGACAGAAAAACAATAACCATACAGAAGCTGTTCTAATTGTCATCAGACTCACAAGTCAAACTTTGAATAGTTCAGCCTTGATCAAAGTGACATGTGAAAACTATGACATTCTTTAGTGTGATGATGGCAATCTTAAGCCCACATGTGAAAAGTGTTGATGGAACTGTCACATCCTCCTCCTCCTCCGACGTGTGTGACACTCTTAGCATTCGATGACGTTCACGTCAGCTTGTTGAGAAGACGTGTGAGCGAGTGTTCGCTGGAGAAATTACTTTTTTGATAGTAAAATGTCCTCAATATAGGCAATCTGACATGTGGATTGCACAGCAGATGGTGGTGAATATTTCAGGTGCTGTGCTGAACAGTGGTTCATATATATATATATATATATATATATATGTATATATATATATATATATATATATATATATATATATATATATATATATATATATATATATATATATATATATATATATATATATATATATATGAATACAGGTCTGTCCTAGATATTTCATTTTCATACACAGGTGAGTACAATATGTATGCTGTAATTACCAACAGGAACTAGAGCTTGACACAAGACACGTACCTCATTTGCATGATTTAGGTGCGTCCCATCCTGAACCTGTTTTAGGACAACGTCTCAGCAGCGTCCCAGAAACAACTCCCTGCCGGAGAGAACTGACAGAAGCGGACCGCAGCCGTGTCAATCAGCAAAGAGCAAATCAAGCCAGGCAGGAAGTCACACAGTGTAATGTCAAAGCACATCGGGTTAAATGCCGTACAAAGTTAGAAATATTAACCATAAACACATTCAAAATGGGCAGATAAGGAAATGATTTCTGTGGAATGAAGGTGGAAGTTTGATGCTGTGGTTGCGCCCCTTTAGTGCAGCAAGTGTCAGGGGAGCTCAGTCTGGTTGGATGGGTCAAACTCTGTTGTTCATGTCCTGTTTGTGACCAAGAGTGAAGAGTTTTTTTTAACATTGTGTTACATTAATATGTTGATGTACAAAGACGGCGTACACTGATTTGCTTTGTAAGCTATGTGACATAAGTTAGTAGGTTTGGAGCCTAAAACTCACAGTGTGACCGTTTGATGTTGTTAACAATGTTTCAGATGTTGAATATGTGAACTATTTGTCAACGAGCATCATTATAAAAGTCCAAGAGGATGTTGCATGTAACGTATTATTGCTAACTTAATCGTAGAGCCCTTCATGTGCAAAACAGAAGCTAGATCCAGCTGTTTGATTCTGTATCAGATATGAATGTGCTGGTTTTTATTGCATAATTCTTTGTTGCCTCTCTGTAAAAAATGTTCCCTCACCAAAATTTGTTCAGTGTCTCCATTTTTACTGGATGTTTGATTTCTTTATCTTCTCTTAAGATGGTTCAAAGTAGCCGTCAGAAACTGCTCTCTTAGTTCGGCTTTGGTGATGACGTCTCCTGTGTTCCTTATTAAAATCACTCCATACACCCACATATTCAGGCACATCCTGTTAATCAGCGACTCTAATTGCTACTTAAGCTTATGGGCATTTCTATTCTGGTTGTCAATTCTCTGTATTGGTTTGTGATTTCCCCCATACAAACCCCTGTAGTGTTTTACACATTGTTTAAGTGTCATGTATCCAAAGCAATGTGATGCTTGAAGCACAACTTGCGGGATGAATTGATCATGTATCAAAGCTGTTGTGGATGAATCTATTTTGAGCTCAATAAATCGACTACTCACTTAAATGCTAAAAAAGTCCTGTGTGCAACTGGACCACCACTATAAGTCAGGGATGTGGTCTGCAGTTGGAGCCCCTGAAGTTACGGGTGGAAGGAAGACCTCAGTGGAGGTGGTTACAAATGCTCCTGCTCCTGTAATAACTGGAGACAGTCTCACAAACAGACACTGACACACAGAAGAGAAATCAGCCCTGCACCTATCCGTGTGGGTGTTTGCATTGACACCGTCGAGTAAATGCTCGGCGTCTCACTCACTGAAAAGCTCCGTTTCAAAGTGACTGTATGTGTTTCTAACTGGAGGCAAATTAAAATGAGTTAATAGAGCCGGCTAATGGCTCAGTCAACATCACTTGGGTGTGTCTTTGATCTCTTTGATTGGCCCATTACACATCATTATACCACTTTAGTTTGGTGGACTAAGAGAACTTAGACCACATTACACATGACTGCTGCTGGAATACACATGAGACACACATACTGTGCACACACACACATAGAGAGGGAGATGAATGGGAAAACACCCGGTGGCAGAAAATGGACACATTTTTCTCTTTACTCTGCCTCATTTAACTTTAGCTCCTCCAATGGTTGGATAGTCACCAATTGACCTATTTCCTGTTCCATGTCCCATCACATGTGAGGGCGCCAGTCTGTTGTACTGGATTTATGTAATCACTCTCTGGAAAGGATTTGACTGCTTTCTTCTGAAGCAATTGTCTGTTTATGCTCCTGAAATAGCCGAGGCATTTCCTGGATAGAGTGCACGCTGTGTAAAATCACTGAACAGTTAATCTTAAAAAGAAAACACTTGTTAGCCCAGTCACCATATTGACATTGCAACCAGATGTGTCATATCACACTCACATTACATGTTTGTGAACCAACTTTCACATTGGAAAGCCGAAGGGATGGTTGTGTAGTAACCTGCGAGAAGGCAATCAAGCCACTGACCACAGTTCAAGACTGTGTTTCACCGCTTCTTAGTGATACGTCACATGATATTTTTAAGGAGATCTTAGGACAAGGACAGCTATTTTTGTGGAAAATTTAGAACAACTCCAGCTGCCTTTGCAGCGTCGAAAGCCAGATATTATTGATGAGAAGTCAGGAAATGTGTGAACGTTTTTGCAGGAACAGAATCAGATGCTTTTAAAGAGACGTCCAGACGTTTCCAGCCGTGTTCATGGCGACCAAACCAGGTTTTTGTTTTTTTTTTTTTTTTACTAGAAGTCAGGGAATCTCCAGTTGTGTCTGTGATGATGAAAACCAGGTATTAGTCAGGACTCATCCAGATGTTTTCCATGGAAACAAAGACAGATGCTTTTAAAGCAGCTGTGTTAATGGTGACCAAACCGGCTTTTTAAAACAAAACGTGATCTTTTCTTAACCCTAAACCAAGTGGGTTTTGTCCCTGAACCTAAGCAGACAATAAGCACAGCAGTATCACAACATTATATTGAAAATTGGACCTGAAGAAACACGTTGCAACACAAAGAAATGTCAAGTTTCTGCAGAAATATACATTGTGAACATTTATTCTGATGAAGCCTGACTTCCTATTCCTTCTGATAATGGCAAATAATACCTTAAGTGACTGAATCAACAGTTTTCAATTCATGGAGCCCAGACTGCTTTGCCTGTAATGCCGTCTTCACTGATCTCCTGCTGTCTCACAGTGTGAGTAGAAGAGTAAAAAAAAACATTGGCTCTGCACTCAAACAGTCAGCAAAACCTTGTATCAAGCTCAGTGGGGAGTTTGTAACTAAAGGTCACAAATTTTCACCTCAATCTTTTTATGTCTCCGTCAGAGAGCTGAGGAAGTTGGTAGAGCGCTGTTCACACTGGAAGTGCAACAGAGACTTGTTGTGACTAAGTTTGAATGAATTACTTGCATACTTACTTAACTTCAGCATGAGTATAACTGATACAGTCAGTGCGTTTACATGCACAGCTTACTCGGATTACAGCCATAGTTCGACTATGCCACTCAATCAGACAACTGCAATTATCCGAGTATACATGCCGGTGAGAAAATCGGATTATTGGGCTGGAGCATGTCATACCCCGGTACGCGAGGTGGCGCTGTACCCATTTCAACTCGTGGCAACAGTAACACCTCCGACTGACCTCTTTACATCACCAGCTGCCTCAGCATTCCTGAAAGATGGCGTACGAAGAGTGATACGAAGGTGCATCTTTGTACACCTCTTATATGGTGTACATGATAATTACACAAACTAGATGCACAATGGCGCTCTTTCTTGCGGTGAATTTGGAGGAAAGATGCCGCCGCCGCCGTCCATGTACTTCCAGCTCATGGCCCCGGGGGAAAAATCTCGCGCCTGTGCAGAACGCAAAATCCGATCCGATCCGCTGGAACGTATACATGCAGAAGTAATGCGACTATCAATGGAGTAATCTGAGTGCTTTAATTCAGCTATGAGAAATCCGATCTGGTCCGATTTTAGTCAGACTAAGGTGTATACATGCATAGTCAGACTAAAGCAGTAATTCGGTTTTCTTAAGTGTCATCTAAACGCACTGAATGACACGTGAGGAGTTGATGGATTTAGCACAGGATCAATGGTATCAAATTGCTACCGCCGTGCGACAGTGAAGGTGCTATTGCATCAGCATTCAAACGCTGTGTGCTTCAGAACTTGACAGCTGTGAGACCAAAAAAATACTTTATCCAAAAGAGCAGAGTGAAGCTGAAATTAATTCTTTTGAAAAGCAAGATCACAGACTCGCTAAGGACGGTTCTCATGGGCGACGGCACCTCGTGACCAGAGTCTATTTGATCACATGTGTAGAGCACCACCAACTAGTAACTGAATGATTGATCGACAGATAATCAGAGATTTGGATATTTTATTTCTTGTGTAACTACTTATGAAACAGAAGTACAAAACGTGGGTCCTTCCTATCAAATGCAAGGATTTGCTGTCTTTCTCTGTTCCCTGTCATGATGTAAATCTGACGTTTGTCATAGTTGCTCCGAGAATTTGATCCAGACTGAAATATTTCAACGATTGCCATGAGATTTCTTACTGACATTAATAGTCCATGAAGAAACCTTACGATCGGTTGCATTGCAATGATATCTGGTACAGATGTTCATGCCACCCTTTAGATACATTTTAAAAACTGGCGACCCCTTTACTTTTCTTCTATTGCCATCATTAGTTCAATTAAGTTTAATCATGATGATAATAATAAACTTGTTTTGACTGTAAAGAGCGTGTGCACAAATGGACAAACCACATGTATAAACAAAAAAACATCATGCCTTCCCCACATGAAGCCATCCAGACTGTATGTGTTGTCCACTTTCTACTGCAGAGGGATAATCCAATGACAATCCACATCAAACCCCATGGTGGGTTAAAGAGGCAGGAAGCGCCGCCACCCTTATCAAATTCATCATGGAATATGGCCATCAGTTGAGAGCAAGATTGCCCTCTCTTCCAGTGCCCAAAATGGCCGAGTGATAAGCACACAGCATTTCGTGGACAATTGCCTTGCAGCCAGGGAACCAACTGTGTTGAGCTTTAGAGGAAAATGTACCTCTTAAAACCTTAAATCGAATTTGTAAACCTTATATGGTCCTCTTCTGAAGGAGGCTTTCAGCGTGGATTATTTTGAGGAGTATGTTTGATGTTTACTTCCAGCGTGCACATGCTGTCAAAAGAAGAAAGAAAATGCATAATGTCATTTTCTCGATTTTTCTCTGTCTTTGATCTTTGGCCCTTTTTTTTTTTTTTTCCTGGACAGATTAATTCGCTCTGACCTGGAGTGATGGTCTCTGAAGAGAATTTGAAGCGGAATAAAAGTGAAATAAATTAAGTGCAGAAGCAATCCAAGCAACAGTTTAGGTAAATGAAGAACAATCGAGGTTGTAATGACACTAAGCATCTATGTCTACTGTCTCTTAGCAACAGCGGTGTTGTCGGCATCCAAAGCCTTGGCAGATTGGAAGCATTATTCACCAGAGCTTAATTAGAGAGGTAAAGATTAGGCCAGGGTTGTCTTTAATCAAGGGGTGCATGTGTGTGTTGTTGAGCGTGTTGACTAAATACAGCAGTCTGGTTCTTACATAATTTGCACGCACTACACTGTAAAGAAAGGTGTGTGTACAGTATGTGTGTGTGATCTAAATGCAAAGGATGTCATTTGAGGGGTCGCTCATTCAAAGCGATATCAGAGCGCCTGACGTCAGAGATGCGAGTTCGACCGTGGGATCATTTGTGTTTATTATGAACAACACACAGGGGTGTGTGTGTCTGTGCATTCGGGTCAATCACTGAGCTCAGCACTCACCAGAGACACTGGTTCTCCTTCATCTTCCAGCCTGCTCCTCTCTGTAATGACAATGAAGGTCACCTCTGCGTATCACTGCTGCAGTCAGGTTGATAAATGGGAGTGAAGATACCTTTTTCATTTTGACTTTTTTAATCGTTGTGATCTCACTCAGCAAACAGCTTCTGTTTAAATAGAGAGACTGTGGCAGACATGAAATGTAAAGCATTGAAAGCGTGTAAAGCTTTATAACGTTCAGACTTTAGTATTTCACGTGCTAATCTGACCTTGCTTGTCATAAAAAAAAAGACTTGAGTTCAGAACTTGAGGTGAACTTCAGATTTTGGACTGTTGGCTCACAATACTTAACCTTCAAGACTTCAAGTGAAGGCTGAAAGGCAAAATTGAAAGTCCTTTTCAGCAGCATGCCATCCTTGAAAAACTCCTTGTGTAAAGAACAGGTTGCACGTTGTGGCTGAGTGAAGAATCATTATGTTCCAACTTCACAGGAGAGTTAGCTCTTTTGTTTAAAAAGGCCTCAAGGAACCGAGGCAAAACAAAAACCAAAATGATTTTCTTTGACCTGCCAGTTACTAGACTGCCTGTTTTGTTAGGTAAGTAAAACCATCTCATCTGAATGCAGGAATAATGGATCTCTCCAGAAACTGATATAATACAGGAAGGTCGTCAAGTGTCACGGTTCACAGTGACAGAAAGTGTCCATCCACAGTGTCAGCTTTGATAGTGGATGATTAGAAAACTCACGCTTATTATTTGAAGGTTTTGAGGTTTAATCAGGGCTCCTGATAGAACCCTCCTCTGGATTATAAAAGACATGAATGTTGGAGGGACTGAATGACTGAATGACTAAATGGTTCATATCAAACTTCCTGTCTTTGGGATCTTTTCCACCTTTTGTGGTTGCCCTATTCATTGCACCCATCCTCTTTGTGTCTTCCTTATGTATTTAAGTCTGTCGTACACCTTTTCTCTTTGTCAGTTTTGTGCCTGGCGTCACTGTGTTTGCGCCTTGTGATTTCTGTCCTTGTGTTTCTTGCAATCCCGTCTCTGTCCCCCGAGCTTTATCCTGGTTTGTCCTTCATTTAGTTTTGTATTTCTCTTTAGTTTTTCTTGGCTTTACCACAGCCTGCCTGCCTTGTTGTCTTACCTGTCTTTTGTTGTTCCATCCATCTGTCTTTGTGCGCTGCATTTGCAAGAAAACACAACCGAAATCAGTTTCCCTTTAAGAGAAAAGGTGAAAGTAAGAAGAAAGTAGCACTCTCTGGCATTTCAGCCATGTAGGTTCGATATGCTCCGCCTCGACCTTTCCGTGTTCTACAAAAAAAAAAAAGAGACAGGAAACTAAGTGGGTCACATTTACGACCTGCAAACTCTCTCTCTCCCTTACTCCCACTATTTCTGTCTCACTCACCCAGAGAGAGGATGACCACAGAAATAATGTGGTGTGACTGTATCACCTCCAAACTGTAATTATAGAGACAGAGGGATATGGAGTCGACCTATAACTAGTCCTGATTAAAGCCAGAAAATCAAAATACATATATATGTCCTGAGCTATAGAACATTTTTCTCTTGGGTGCACACTCCTTGGTCGTCTCTTCTTTATGTCCAGTGGATGTGGATGTGTGTATGGGTATATGGGAAGTGTGCAGTGGGTGTTTCTATCACAGGAAGGGAAGGAAGTGGTAAAAGAAGAGCACAGAGGTATAGGTGGGCTGATTGTCTGCGTGTCAGCTTCCTGTGAAGGTTACATTTTTCTCCCTCTGACTTTAAAAGGAACTGGATTCATTATGACTGCCTGAGTGACCACAGCTTCTCATCGAAAGTAAGTTTTCACCTCTCATATCCACGCCTGTCGGAGATCAAAGGAGGACAGGAGGAAATCCAGAGATGTGCCGAACGTGAGGACAAACGCAGTCATTTGCAATCATACATACACGTGAGCAACAAGAGCTGAAGAATAAGCCTCGGCTCCTGACGTAACCTAACCTTGAAAGACGCGCCCGGATTAGAAACCCCCCTCAAGCCTCGCCTGCTTCAAATAAACTTACACTGCAGAAAGACGGAGATGTGCCTCACCCTGAAATATGAAATGGAGGAAATGGAGAAACTAAAAGCACCTTTAAGAGATTGTTCCCTTTATTATTCAAATCCCCCCAACAGGCACAAGAGAAAGAGCTGGGAAGTGTCACACATTCTGATCAGACGTGATCAAAGTGCATTATACACCACGGCAGCTAAATGCAGTCTCATTCCTTGGCACTTCTGGGTCAGGGAGCACTTTACAGTAGTTTTTCTGTATGCCAGAAAGAAAAGGGATTGTAGCGAGACAGAGAGGAGTAACATAAGGAGAGGGTTGGCAAGACCTCTGCGAGTCATTAACAAGTGCGCTTGCACTCCAGCACAGCCTCCGCTCTCTGCATTCTTGTCCATTTGTGTATCTCGTATTGCCTGAGTGCCTGTTTCTTTTCCTTTATTATGAAAGCCTTTCAGACACCTGAGCTTCTCCCTGCTTCAGTTCAGCCTCTTGATTGGCCCAAGATGTCCATATGGAAATGATGTCGAATCATGAGTGCGCTAGCAGCCCATTTCTTGCAATTCCTCTGCTCGCTCCAACTCAGCTGCTCGCCGCTCGGAGACAGGCGCAAGGACAGACCACAACAAACAAGCCAGCAGGAGGAATATAAGCAGAGAAAATGAAGGCAGCGACGGAGGACCCTCAGCGCGGCGAAGGTCTTGGTGTATCACTGAGCCACATTAGGGTTGAACAAGCTGGCTGTGGTATAATATGGTGCTGGTTGACACAAATTTAGGTAGAAGTGTCACACCTGAACAGAAGTCTGAGGTACATGCACCGCAAAGTAGTGCAGAAATCATCCCACCTGGGGTTCTTCGTAGCATTAGAGTCAGTGCAACACTTTGTATCTGCTACATGAGAAAAAAAACAACCAAAAAAACAAAAAAAAAACAACAAAGGTGAACATTTGCTCCCTCCTGAGTAACAATGTAAATGTGCTGTGTAGAGAATAATCGGTTCCAACACTGTGCTAAACTGTAACTGAAAACAAATATGATGATGTATTTCCCATTTATTACCTCCACCGAGGAGGTTACGTCTCAAATCGTTTAAGACTGTGTGTCGGTTTGTCGGCAGGATTAACAAGAACTTCCACAGAATTTCCACAAAACTTGGATGGAGGATGGGTCTCCACCCAGAACAGACTCCATTAACATTTGGCGTGGATTTGGATAAGAGGACAGAATCAACACATATTTTTCTCACTTCCTCACATTATCTGGCATGTTCAGGTGACTGGCATCTATGAGTGAATACAACTTGGATGCAGATGCTAATAAATACCCAGACATAGCGGGTTTAAATGATGACACCAACCAAACGGGCCAGCTATGATTTCAAGTGTGGACCATGAGAAAAATAAGCATGTCAGTAATGTGGAAAAGCACCACTGATGCCTGAAGATCGATTACAGCTGAGACGCTGAGGATTTTGGTTGCCATATGCTGGGTTTTCCACTGATAGGTTAATGACAGGATAAATACTGCTGGCTCAGTACGGATATATTATAACTGACAGATATTGACCCCACAAATCAAAGAGAAACCTCACATTGTACAGAAGGAGTAAAGATACCGAGGCACGTGCATGGACAAAAACTGTTTAAAAACTTAAAATGGCAACTTAAAAGCTTTATACTTACATTCAAGGACATTTGGTTCCAATTCCTATAAACTGGGCTGTTTGAGATGATTACAGCAGACCTTTTTCTCTTTTCATAATTTCACAGTATTAAATCGATGTGCCATTTGCGTGGCCCTTCTCAAGCATCTATCATACACCAGCTCTTATGCAGCAATGATCTCTGGATCCAGAAGAGGAATAGCTGCTCTTACCGTTTCATGGTCGTGGTAATAAAAATATGCAGTCTGTTCATCAGACCTTTTGCATGTTATGTGAATGCATTGTATATCACATCGGTATGCCTATATGTCCAGAATAAAGGTTAAGTGCTTTTAAATGTGATGTACATGTTTGTTGCCAGTAAGAATGTAGCCAGAGTTTATCCCAGCGTGTATAAATTCTCCTTTATAGGGACGTCTTATGTAAAATGCATTGACATTGAGAAGCAAAGCTGTCATTTTAGGGGCATTACAGAATGTTACGCTGTCAGGCAAAACCTTTTGAAGCCAATTTTGCGAGTTATGATGCTTAATGCGATAGGTTAGGCAAATATGTAAGACATGACCAGATATCTTGTTTAATATGTTCACAATATGAACTATAACATTATGAAGAGACTGTAAAAAAACAATGGTGTGGATGTTATGTCAAAGACGTCTATGTATTTAATTGCAGAGATGTTTATCGAAGTTAGCATGCTAACCAGCTAGCTGTCTAGCAAAACCTCTTTGTGCCTGTAGTTGCAGTAGCTGGCTACTTGTGTTATTTTAAGACAGGAGATATTTTTATGTCAGGAGTTCTGGCCTTATCTTCCATGACACATAACACAATATTTACACTGGCGGTGACCTCTTGTGGCTGTTGTTGTTATTGCAGGATTAAAGGAGGAAGTCAGGTGATGGTAGTATAAAGAGTGAGAACGTCAGAGTAGGGAGAAGGCTTTTCACCCAGGACACAAAAAGCCAAGCTTAACCCAGTAACTCCCAAAGTAACTTTCTTAAACCTTATTAAACTGCCTTCCTTTAACTTTAAGTATGTGATGCTTAAATCATGTCAGGTACATAACATAACATTACATATGTCATGTCATGTCACCTATAAGTCGTTTTGAGAGAAAGTGGCAGACGACCTATGCTCTTACGTCATCTCTGTGTGAGGGTGTGTTCTGACTTCAGATGTCTGATAAATCCAGTAGAGTAAAAAGTGCAATATATAATACCCACATGTCCCTCAGAAAGGAAATGCAAAAGTAGCCTAGAAGTGCCCCAAAGTTTTCAAGAGTGTAGTGCTTGAGTTCAAATATTGCACCTTCCACCTTTGCATAGTGTTGGCAATGAGGGTAGGGGAGTTGTAAAGCTGAGGGTAGTTTGAGTGAGGCTGAGCAGATGGGGGACCAGTTAGGAACGAGCAGTGCAGAGCGGCAGGTAGGGAAGAGTGACAGATAGTTGATGGTTGTAGGACACAGGAAAACAAGATTAAAACAAAGGCAAAAACAAACATCAGCATTACTTGAATGCACAACTCGGGGTTGACGTTCTACCACAGAGGCTGACACAACAAACCAGAGCTTAATGAGGGAAGGACCGGAATATATATGCCGAGGGGCTGATGGGTGGATTGACTGCAGGTGTCCAGATAGTCCCAGTCAGACGGCTGAGAATGAGCATCACCACGCCCACTGGACAGACACTGACAACAGGTGCATCCAAATGTCTGGACTTCACCGCTTTCATGAACAATCACAGGTAGTCCCCGAGTTCAGAGGACTGTCCAAACCTGCAATTCATCCAGTCCTGAAGACCCCTCAAGGAGACTATCTGCAGACTTCCAGAGGGATGCAGACCTCAGTGGAATAACTACCCTCAATACCCAGAATGGGAACCATCATGCTGACGTCTCAAAGTCTACACCAATAAAGTAGTTTTATTACAAAAACATATTACAAAAGGAGAGCGACACCCCCGACAGTGCTTGTAATTTTGTCTGACTCGCGGAGCAGACTAACACAGGGAAGGATATTAGTTTGTGATGGCTTGATCAGACTTTTTGTTGTGTTTTCCTTTTGCATCAGACCGGGAAGTGCAGCTCACTGAGCCAAAAACTCCCACAACAGTGTGATGTGATTTGTCTGAATGTGCATATTTGTGTGCATGCATGTATAAGCGTGGACTTTCTTCTCGCGCCGCATCAAAACTAAACCCCAGACGAACTCTCTCGGTGGGAGCCATTTTTCTTTGGTACTTCTGTGTGATCTCATTAGACCAGAACAACAACAAGCAGCCAGGACCAAACAACAAAGTGCAAGAGAGGTGAACAACAACAACAACAACACCAGTTCCCAGACACAGCACTGTCACCTCCTATGGGCACATTCTAAAGGTTGAGAATGATGAAAAGCAAAGTAACACCCCCGAGGCCAGCCTCTGAACACTGCCTAGAGGCTCGCAGAGTACTGCAGTCTCAGCAAGTCAACTAGAGTACAGAACACTGCGGCCTCCGGCCTCAAAGTGAGGAGGAGGATTGAAGAGTTTTGCTGCAGAGTGATATCAGCAGCAGTGACAGTGATTCCTGTAAAATAATTAACAGAGCAAAATAGTTCTCAAATGTAACTTACACAAACTTTGGTCTCTTTTATGGTAAAGTTTATGGACTGTTTGCGAGTTTGAAACCCAGTGGTGCATTTTTCCCTTCTGTCTCAAAATAATTCTATCCACACAAGACTGATAACAAATGCTGAGACAGGCATGTCAGGCCAGTAGGTGGCGATAATGTCTACATCCCTGATTCCTCAAAGACCCCCTTTGGCAGCAGTGACTTAAAAATATACATTTTTCACAGTTATTTGACATGTATTCCCTTACCTTTGATTGAACACCTTTCTGGCACACCACCCGAGGTGTTATGGAGAAACCGAAAGGTGATTAATATGAGTGGACAGGCGACGAGGTGGAGTGGAGTTGTTGCTTACAGAAAGCTACTATGGGCTAAAGGAAATTGCGGTTTGATGTCATCACATCCCCGAGTGCTTCGTTTTACATGTACACCTGGGTAAAAAAGTGACCAGAGCTTTTACTAGAGACCAAAACGCACAGGAATATCTAACAAAATATCCATATTGGTTTGGACACGGCTTTAAACTTGCAGTTCACTTATGCAACAGCCTTTTCATAGAATACAACACCCACTGTGATAGAGCATCATAGGTCTTTACATAGCGGGACCTTATTTTACTTTCTCAAACTGGGGCAATGTCACTTCAAAGTATGGATTAACTCTCTCTTCTCTCTCCTCTCTGAAATCAATGCAGAAATGATGTTCGATTATTAATCGCTAATGCATGCTAATGGATTCAACTGATTAGCATCGATGACAGATTTATAGACGTCCATAGGTGCAAATAGAAAACATACAAATTATATGAACACCGTCACGTCTGCACCTGCACTGAAATATTGAGACATCCAACACTTCACACTGTCAGGAAGGGAAATGAGAGTTACCAATCTTGCGGCAGGAGAGATATACCTGAAACATTTTTAACGGCCGCTCTAACTCTTCCCCTCCTCCAGCCTTGTATCTTTCCCCCTCTTCCTGTACTCTGCCAGGATTGTGATGTTTTGGGCTCTGATGAAGGCTTAGGTTGCAGCGACGACAGAGTAATTAAAGGGATTGATTGCGGCGGAGGGAGAGGCATTGCGATGTGTGTACAAAACACACTCGCTGACTCACAGAGGCACGCACAGTTTTTCAGGAGATACATCACGTCCACTCTATTTCACAGACATTTTAAATTAAAGTGCTAAATGTACCAAGTCAATCCAGCATTAATCCCATATGCCATGAAAAGTATGAATTAACACCAAGTGACAGAATAACTCAGTGTCACGGTGGCAGTTTTATATGACGAGGCTTCCAAAATTTTAGGAAGTGTTGTTTTTTTCCCCACTGTCTGCTGGGTAATGAACAGGCTACTGTATATGTAGAAGTAATATCGCAACAAAATCGACAAAAGAGGATGCATGCTTTGTTTTCAAGGAGTAAACACATTACGGAGACCAGACGGCACGTCTAAAGTTACCTTCAAATATGGCCAATTAATGAAAACAAGAATTATCTTGTGCTGTGCGGCTTGATGTTTTTATTGATATTACACTTTTCACTGCCCGACTAAGTTATTGATGTAATTAAAAGCGCCGCTTGACAATAGACGTCCCTTTTGTGTAGCAGTGCAAAAAATATTGATATTTTGAGTTTAAAGCCAAACCATGTGATGTGTTTTAGTGTTTGAAAAAAGTTAAAAAAAAAAAAAAAAAAAGAAGAAGAAAAAGAAATGGCTCTTTCTAATATACTCAGGAGATTTAGTGACACAGCTTTACTTGTTCTGGTACGAACAGTAGCTTATGGCGACAAAAGTCAGCAAACGACAAAGTGAACACAGACGCTACTTTTCCGCCAAATTCTAACATGCAGATTTGGACCTCTGTTCACCCTCTGAACAGCTTTGGTGCCTCTGTCTTTAAGGCACCCTCCCAAAAAGCCCAGTCTGCTCTGATCTGTCAGCTCTTGCAGGCCTGAGCAGGCACCACCCAAGGTGTTTCTGCAATGATGTTCCCCAGCATGGGGGGTGTGGCTGACAGGGTGACTGTATAGTTGTTACATCACAGTCTTATGAAAGTCCTGACAGTGTATCTGAAGACACAGTTTGTTACCAGAGCTGTGTGCGTATCTCTGAGTGTTCCAATACTTTGACATAATTTATCTAGCATCTAGTCCTGCTTAACAGTAAAATACAGGAGATGGAAATCTCCTTTTCTGCAATATGCAACCTTTAAAGGGACCCAAACCACCAAACCCATGATGACTACAATTAGTCGATTAAGCCAGTTGTGATCACACTGAAAACACTTTGAACCCTCCCTACCTCTGGTCCAAAGAGGGGACTGAGTTTTAAAAATGAATGGAGTCAGGTGCAACAGTATGTTTTGTGGCTCATATTGACAAAACATTCATCAGTGAGAAGTTGATATATACAAGGTAATAATGTCACACAGTGTATGATATTAAGTCTAACAGCTCCCTTTCTGTGTGCTTTCAGGCCAACCCAAGAATACAAATAATTGAAGTATCTGAGTATTTATCTGTCAGAACATAAGTGCTACGCTGACTCTAGGTAAGTAAATGAATGAAATAAAACACAAGCGGTGTTACCGACAGAGAGAATCTGAGAATGAGACATTTTACAGAAAAAAAAGCAAGTAACATGTTCTTCCCTGTAAATGACAGAGCAGTGGCTGCCTGATAAATACAATATGATCCACTCTAAGGTGCTACCTGTTTTTCCAGCTCAGGTTATAAAGCGATCAGAGATAATGGCATGACCAGTAGTTTTGAAAGGTTGCAGACAGGTGAGGTAGATGACGTAGAGGCCATTTTCTCAGCAATGATAATGTTATTTGTGGCCTTGAGTTGAGCTCTAGGCGACCTGAGAGACTGGGTTGAGTCGGGGCTGGTCATTATTGCTGAGGCTGGAATTAATTGTGTAATAAATAACCGTCTTTTAGCACATGGGTTTGTTTTAAGTGATTTGAAATAAGACTCTAATTGCAGTGTATTGATGGAGGCTTATTTGGATAGTAAAATGTGGGCAAAATTGTCCGGTGGAAAGTGGAGGTGATTTTAGGGAAGATAGGAAAAAAAAACCTTATTCACAACTGTGCATGGCGAGATTGGATGTGAATTACAATGCCCTGCAGAAGTTCTCCAGGTCGCAATTTACAATATCTAAGTGGTGAGTTCACTGCACTTTAGAGGAAAGAGTGATGCATGTATTAGAGAGTCTTGCTTTTTCAATATGTTCTCACTCCCAATTCAAATGCAGCAGCTCGATCAGTGTCCTGAAGCTCTGTTAACCCTCTAGAGTCAGTTTTGCACAACTGTTATTAACATTGTCCATCTGTCATGGTTTAGTTTAGGCTAAAAAAATTCTTGGTCAAGTTCAGGGGAATATCCTGCTGTCTTTTAAAATAAAATTAATTGATGTCACTTAGCTTAAATAATTAGGCACCAAACCCACTTTGCTAGGTTTAGGCAATAAAACACCCTGATTAGGTTTAGGCACAACAACTACTTGGTTAGGTTTAGACAATAATACTAGTTGGTGAAGTTTCAGCAATATAACACATGGTTAATACACTAAAAGTACTTTGTTGGGTTTAGGTATGAAAACCTCTTGGTTAGGTTTAGGCAATAAGACTACTTCATTAGGTTTAGACTCAACAAACAGACAGGTTAATGCTAAAAAAAACTTCTTTGTTAAGTTTAGGAGAAAACCCTGGTTTGTTGAATAAAAATCAATCATGTCACTTACTAAACTTAAATAATCAATGTAAGTTAACTTACCAATGCAACATAACATAAAGGAAATCAATGTGTACCCTTGGTCATGCACAGGACACACAGTCTGGTTTCCTTGGGGACAATCCTGATCCACCCACCCAACCATCCCGGTCGTAGCCCAACTTTTGCTCTTTATACAACTACGCTAGGTAACCACAGGGTCACACTTAGGAGCATAGTGCCGCTGAGACTGCCGCATTACAGTTGGCAAAACGTGATGTGATTCTCAGGACATCTATTAACAAATCTCAGGCAATTTAACACACAGTAAACAACGGTCTGGGGCATCCCCAGCTGAAATCATTACGGACCTGAAAAACAGCTCACCTTAATTGAAAATATCTTTGCAAGGGAAGTGGTACTTTGGGACTCACTTAATTTAGCTCCCATTGACCTTCCTCTCCACTCCATGCAGAAACTGCCGTGAATTTAATGCCAGATCAAAATTCTCAAAGCGACATTCGGAAATGTGGCCAATCTAAAAATAAGACGTCAAAACTTGGCTGATGTTTCTGGGTTGTCTGCAAAAGTTATTGGAGGTTGAGTTTTCAATAAAAACACTGACTAATCTGTCACTTTTTTGCAATTTAAATCAGAAAGTCTAATTTCAGTGCTGTCATGTTCTTAACTATTCATCTCATGAAGATTGGGGGGGGAGGGGACTCCACTAAGCCAAGCTTTTGGTACATTAACCTCAGAGCTCCAGTGTGATCTGACAGTCAAATTGATAAGAGCAAAGAATTAAACCATCAAAGAAGTGTCACTGTCCAAATAGCATCACAGATCAGTGAACACTGAATTGCTTTAGCCAGGGAAACCTAGCAAACACCCTGTCTCTTCAAAGTAGGAAGTGACAGCGAACATGCAGCTTGAAACCATTCAATATGGCAGTAAATACCAAGAAGAATATTATCAAAGACATTAGACGTCATTTATGTATCAAGATGCCTCAAATCTTGGCCCAGAGAGAGCTGTCAGTCTTCTGAACACCGAAATGCTGAAGAACTGAAGACGACTGTGATGTAGCCACGTCTCATTTCTGTCGAAGGAAGACGGAGCTTAAAGATCAGATGTAAATAACTGGGATGGCACAAACATGCTTCAACATTGATTATTCTTCTACCTCTCCTGTCAGGATGTGAGGAAGACACAATTCCCAGATGTCTGTGCTATTAACTTTATCAGTGACTGCTGAAGCCACTGAAATGTCAGGAGCAATTGAATTCTGAGAGAGCGAGAGAGAGAGAGAGGGAGAGAGGGTTGTGTCACGTCTTTGTATTTTTCCTGCTGTGCTTCCGTGTTAGACAAGGCATGAACTATGAACATTTCACTCAGGTGCCCTTTGATCCCACACTAATGAGATCCTGTAATAAATCACTTAGATTCTCCTCTGTACCTGCCATCCTTTGTATGAACCTCTTTTCTTTCTTGACATTGCTCTTTGTTCAAGCTGCATTTAGGGATTTGTGAGCACTAGGGGGCAGAAAAATGAACTCACAGCAGCAAGCGTTGATTAGATTTGACTGCAGCTGCTACGGGGTACCTATGGATAATGCACTGAACAAAAGATGAATGGCTTTGAAAGGAGGTAAAGGTGAAGAATGACGATAGCTTTTGATCTTTAGCAAGTCGCGGTGAGTTGGATGAACGGCCAGGGCATGCGGTCAGAACAAAGAAAAAGTCACAACCATAACTTGCTTCTTGTCCACTG
Organism: Acanthopagrus latus; assembly: GCF_904848185.1. Classification (NCBI taxonomy): domain Eukaryota; kingdom Metazoa; phylum Chordata; class Actinopteri; order Spariformes; family Sparidae; genus Acanthopagrus; species Acanthopagrus latus. The sequence goes on from NC_051041.1 coordinate 18,543,457, forward strand.
GGAGCAAAGGAGGAGTTAGAGAAGTGATGGGAATGGTGGATCAATCAATACAACATGAGGTGCCACTATTAGCTGATGAAAGTGCCCCACCTGAACAACATTCACATGCAAAACATGCAAAAAATGTTCAGTGCCATTACAGTTGTGGATATTTTTTAAATTAGAAATGTTTAGTGTTTCGAAATTCAGGTTTTTTTCAGTTGGCTCTAAATGAAAAGTTAAGGGATCACCAAAGTTCACAGAGACAATGAATGTACGCAGTGAACTGCATGTTAACCCATCCAACAGATGCTGAGATGCCTCACTCTTCCCCAGTGTCATCAGGGTCCAGGCTCTGGGGAACACGAATGTAGACAAATCTAAATATGTGACAACACGTTCTGTAAACATTGAGATGTTTCACTGGATAAAGGAAAAGTTTGACTGGCTGCTGGTGCTCGATGAAAAGTCAAGCTATTACCACGAGTGTGGACCATTTGGACTCAATCATATATAACCTGTCAAAGCAAACTAATAAACTGAAAGTGGCCAAAACTACAGGGAGTCACAGACTTGGTTTTCAGTGAGCTCTGCACTTCTATCACATTCCAGAGAGCTATTTAAGTCATACTTGGTCTCAATAAATCGCTAAATGGAGCTTTTTTTTGACACATTGATCAGCTTTCCTGGTTTGAATTTACTCAGAGGGTGATTGTACGATTTTGCCATATCTTCACAAAATGTCAGTTATCGGTGATACCTCATCAAAACTCAGGTCACATCTGGTGAATTTGCTCCCGATTTCAACGATATACTGCTCAACGGTGAACTGCCTTTTCCCCTCAGGGTTTTCGGAATCAATCATTCATACATTCACTTGCTCTCGGTTATCACAATTATTTCCTGAAAAGAGAAGGGAAGCTATTTTCATGCTGAATTATGGTGTTGATGCGCTGCCAACAGTGGATATTTGATGGTGTTTCCAGCGCAACGTGACCCCGTGAGTCGTGGCTGGTGCAGCAGCTTTGAAAAAGCAATGTGCATAAAACCGGCATTTCAGGGGATATGCAAATGCAAGAATGTCACTGTTAAGTATTCCATCACAAGGTGGCAATATTTACAAATCCTGGAAACACATGCACGCTGATGATGTGTAAAATACACAGTGCAGGCCCACCAATGCTGAGACACAAACAGACTTAAAACCTTTGACATTTCCCCGGCAAAGTATACCCAAAACATCTGTCACAGCACAAACACAGAGAGGCTGACAGCTAAACAAGCATGAAGCCGCTGGAGACTCACACACACAGTCGGTGTTACAATGACAACTTTGTCTAGCCTGCATGAACTTAGTGCCCCTGGAACATCATTTAGATTCCCCCCTCCCCCCAGGATGCTGCTGCGAGTGCCTGCGATGCGAGCAGGCGTACTCTGCGTCTGCGGGTGACTGTGGAATTAGATTTTGTCTTCACTGCTCTGTGCTGTCCACGGCGTTGATCATTATTCTGAGAGAAAACCATATCTCAGGCTGATACATATTTCATGCTGCTTTGGGAGTCCTCATCTGTGAATGCATGAGCCCATTCAATAATGTGCTTCATTTTTTGAGGGTAATACATTTTATTTCTAATCCCAAACAGTTAAAGTGGCTCTCTTTCAGCTCGCTCACCAGCCCACCTCGGCGTCCTCTGCACTGTTATTCTGCCTGTGTTCTCACCTGCTCCTCTCTGCTTCAGATGCCTGTGCGCAGATAAAAGTCTGTGTGGTTTTTGAACGAGGAAAGGTTAATGCAGGTCTGAATGCTCGAGGCCTGACATCCTGGCAAGAGAAGGATACTGAGAGGAGCTAGAGTCAAGATGTCTGCTGCGCTATTTTTACTCATATGAATCAGTGTGTAAAGGCAGCGGGGGGCTGTGAGATTCACAGAGGGACTTTTGCTTGTGAAAACTCACCTAAACTTCTTGTTAGGAGATTATTCATACCTGTATGACACATGTGTTAACACTGTACCACGTTGCATTTAAGGTGACTCTCTCTCTGCATGTTGTTCATGGGGCAAAAGTTATACCAGCCGAAAGTGCATCTCTTATATCTCGGCCATAAAAGTCCGCAGGATGCAAACAGAACCACGCTGAGGTTGCAGGAGAATTGCGAATATGTCATCATTTGCTGATGACTGGAAAAAAAAAGCCAAAAAGAAAAAAAAAAAAAATAAAGTCTCTGTAACCTTAGTTTCAAATTTAAAAGAACACTTAGTTCCAGGCTTTAAAGGCCTGTTTCATCTGCAGTCAGTGATGAGAAATTCAATAACTGGAGGATTGTTGGGGGGCATTTAATATTTCTCTATAACATCAAATATTCATGACTGAATAAGCACCAATTAACCATAAAGTTCAGAAAACAACATCCCAAATTATTCATTATTACAGAACTGAAAGTCTACATCTATGCGAGCAGCTCTATGAAGCTGTAGCTTCTTAAACTACCTTCAGCTGAGGTCGTGTTTATTGTGTCTGTTGGCAGGGTCCATACCTACAAGTTCATTTTCAATGACTGGTGAGTTAATATGTCAAAATGTTGATATTTCCAACGGCCTCATCTTTTTCCCTCTGTCATTATGCCTTTGCATTTTTATGCGTTATGTTACCTGCTCGCTAGCTTGCTAAACTGTTAGCTTTGGTGGAGTCTTTTGGCGTTTCTGTTGCCTCAGCGGTGTTCTCAAGACTTGTCACTCTCACTTAAATGACCCATGTCGCAACCATGAGCTCAGGAGTTATGTTGTTTTAAGCAGCATTAGCACACTTGTGCCTTGAGCTAGAAGGTAATGTCAGCATGCTAACATGCAAACACTGACAATGCTAACATAAGGATGTTAAAGGACTAGCACAAACTGCCCAGGAGCCTATCACCAATCTGACCCATCAGGGGCCAGAACCAATCTACGATCCGTCCTCTTCCTGCCAGGCTGAGCACCAACACTGAATACAACCATTTTCAGCTTTCAGCTTCTCCACATTCTCTTCTGATTCAGTCAGTGAATGCTTTCACATCATTAGCCTGTTAATAATGACCATCAATAACTATTCCAGACTGAGTAAAATTAAGTTGCCCCTGCAGTCTAACCTCCTATATTTAGGTTTACTGAATTGAGGACCAAACTCTCATTTAGATTCATTCTGAACTCCCGGTTGCAGCATCTTATTGCCTCCCTGCATTAAAATTTCACACTAATTGAACAATGGAAGCGCTCACATTGATCCCATGTGATACTGAATGAGAAATTATTCCATTGGTGTGTGTTTCTCCTGCAGGTTCACTTGGGGTTACTCACATTGCTTTAAACTGTAAAAGATGCCACAAATGAGGCATATTTTTGTTTAATCAGGTTCCCACAATTTACCGCAGATGATTTCGCTGAAGACAAATTCATTAACATTTATCACCTTCCCGCTTCTCTTTTCTCATACCCTCGTCTTCAAACCCCCGTCGCCTCTCTTGTATTTTATCTTGTCTGCTGGAGAGAGTGTTTCTCGGAGTAAACAAGTGCTTTGTGCCACCACCCACAGGTACCCATCCTTATCAGTGGTCAGCAGGGCACTCTGTCCGCTCAAACCTCCTTCCCCCTGCTGCCGTTCTCCTCAACCCCCTGACCTCCCCCGCTCCTACTTCTTAACATCCCATCCTACCCCTGTCAAGCGCCACGCTGATTTCATCTCGCCCTATAGCTGAGACCAGCTCACAGTTGTTCCTCTATCTCTCTATCGCTGCATCTCTCCTTTAGCCCATCCATCCCGGTGATAGCACCTGCCCACTGGTCATAAAATGCCTTCCAGAGCCAGTTTCCAACCTTAAATAGGGCGGTTTGTTGAGAGACTCAAGGTTAATCCTCCCATCTGAGCTGTAGTGCTACCTGTTCTCATTTATCTACAGTATTATTTCCTGCCACACTGAAAAACTTTGGCCAGCACAACTGGCAACTTTCTCATCGTAAGCATCCTAAATGCTATTTAGAAAAAGAAGGCCCAGAAAAGATGGGAGTGGATTTAAAAAGCATATTTGTGCGAATGGCTTAAAAAGTTAGAAGTTATGTAAAAGCATTTTTCAGAGGATAGAGATACCGCGACGGAAAGAAGAACACTGAGGACAAGAATGCAAATTATTATGGAAAGGCACGCTAATATTTGTCAAGAATATCCATTTTTGACTTTGAGAGGCTCTCTGTTGTTATGGAGACTCCATTTTGCAGCGAGGCTTTTAAGGAAAATGAGCGTTTATCTGGTAAGAAGGAACAAAGCACCTGCAGTATTCCGTTAATCTGAGGCGACATTGCATGTAAACATGTTACTTTTAGTTCTTACAGTCTCTGCAAGCTCGCTGTGCTTGTAACTGGCTTACTTTGCGTGTTAAATCCCTGGCGGGGGAACACACAACAGGCTCAAACGTTATCTACTTTCGGGTACATCCATGCAGAGAAATTTTCAGTCAGGTTATCAAAAGTGCATTCAAACATTGGAGTGCATGAAAGGCCTTCCGGAACAAGTGTAACCAGGAGGTGAAGTTGTACGTGGAATGCAGCGTTGTGTGTGAAATCAGAGCCTTTTCCTGTCGAAACGTCCTCACTGCAATGCGACAAGTGCCCAGCAAGAAGAAAAGTTTATAACCTAAAAACACAAGTTGGGTTTTTATTACTCTTTATTCAGTACTGTGAATGACCCCCCACAGACGCCGCGCTGTTTATTAACTCAAGAGCTGCTTTAATGCGTTTCAGAGCAATCTTCCAGACGGCGTGGAGCCATCTGCGATTCCCTGTTCGGGTTCCTCTGCGCCCTGATCCCGACCTCACCTTTTCACCTCAGCTCTTAACAACCCATCACCTCTATTGGTTCATCCCGTTGTCTTTCTCCAGCCGAAGCTCTTTTCACCGAGGGAATGTGTGTGTATAGTGGACCCACTTTGCTTGAACTGCCATTGAACACGGAGGAAAAATGCACAAGTGCACACACAGCAGAGGTATTCCTATAATGACCCTGCAACCTCCATCTCCCCGCACAGCTTCCCTCTTCCCCACTACTCACACTGACAGCGCAGGAAGCTGCAGAGAGTGATTTTAGGATTCAGCAGCAGGTCTGATGAAGGCGAGCAGCTCAGGAGGTCACCACTACGAATTAATGAAATATACATCTTCCCCACCGCGAGGCGGCTTCCTCCTGGAAGTGCAGCAGTGAGATTGGATATCTTGCAGCACACATATGAATCTGCCACACCATCTGCACAAGGAGGTCCTACAATGCATGCATGTGGTGTCAATTTCTTCTCTACCCAAACCTTCCCTAGCTCAGATACTGAGCTGTCAGGAGTGTGATTCCTCCATCTTCATTACAAAGAAACAGCCCCAAATGCTATTTTAATGGCAGCTTTTTATCAGCTTTCTTCCAGTGGAACGTGCCCTTGGAGCTGAACAGGGAATTTACACAGGGGGGTTCTGCCTGGAATCTCCAACTTGAGGATATTTAGCCGATAAAGCCTCCAGGGGTGGATGGGGATATGTATTATAGATGGGGAGAAGGTGATTTGTTGTTCGCAGACACGGGAAGGGGAGTATGTGACACCACTCTCAATAGGACTTGTTACTCTCGGAGGAGTCTCCATACTCAGAGTGCGGCTGCTTATGTGTATGCATGAGGGAGCGCAAACACAGACACTGCCTCCTCACGCGGGGGGACCCGGCTGAGGACAGCTGTTACGGAGTGACTGGCGTTAAAAAGGGAGTTAGGGAACGTTCAGACTCGGGGAGTTAAAGGAGAAGCGGCACAAACTGAGAAGGAGTGTCGGAGGGTGGAGAGAGCAGGGAGGTTTTGCACACTTCTGCTTTTAATCTTAGCTAAAGTGGCAGAAAAAGGAGCACTTAAGCTGAGAGCATGCAGAGAGTTGATATTAATGTCTTTATGCTTGAGAAAGTTTTAGAAGTAAAAATCGAGACACGGTTACGAGGGGAATAGATGAGGTGCTATGTAATTAGCTCCTCATATTAGTTTGCCCGGGGTGCCCGGTCTCTCTGCATTTTTCAGTTTTATTTGGTAACAAGCATTAACAGTTCAGTTGAAGCTCTGGAGGATGAATTTGGATTTTTTTATGCCCTTTTTTTCTGGCACGTACAAATTGCGATAATGAATTTTCAGAGCAAATGCAGCTAATTTGGTATTTCGCCGCAATAGCACGAAGTAAATGTTCATCAGTGCCACCTCAATTTTCAGTCGTGAGGGATCTCATCAAGTGCGTCGCCTAATTGTTGCCCACAGGGATTTGACAAACAAGTTTGGATCAACTGTGTGAAGCAGAGACTGGCCAAAAGATGCCAGAGATATCAATATAACTAGAGAAACTTTAGTGCACAGATGTGATTGAAGATAAATTAAGAGAAGACAGCAAAAAAGCTATCAAGCTAACGAGAGCCTTTGCAAAACAAACAAATCTCCAGCTTATACTTCACTAATGAAAACAAGAACAAAATGAAAATCCATCTCTCGAAAACACTGCGCCCGCTAATGAAGATTCAGCAGCTGTACAGCCGTACGCAGCCACGAACAAACCGCAAGTATCGATCGGAGGAGACAGAAACTTTTTATCTGACTTAAAAACAAAACATCACGTCAGACCAATGACCCGATGTTCATCCTGGCGCGGCTGACAGCAGCACACCTGGCCTGCACCACTGGTTGGTTTGTACAGCGTCCTGTGTAATAAACAGCTGATGTGTTGGAATAGTGAGTGGGAGCATAACGTATATCTGAATGTATTTAGGCCGTTGTATTAGTTTAGCAGCGAGTGATTTTTCTCTTCTCTATACTGGACCTTCAGGGAATGAACACAGATGCAACCTATATTACAGAATCATCAGCTATTAAACTTGGAGCTCAAGCGCACAACATGTTTGACACTGTGCTGTGGAAACTGCATGTTTTATGAATACATTACCTTCTGAGCAGGAAACCATACAGTTTTCAGTCTGCAGCATTAATCTGAAGTGTTTTTTTTAAAGAGAGTTTTGGTTGACATTTCCAGTGCTGTATTTCCTACTTTGTTTCTGAAAGCTGAAGTAGACGACTCTACAGAAAGGTTGTAGATCATTGATTCTCGCTCCCAGGTCTTAAAATACTGACACTTCGGTTTGGCCGTCTCATTCCCAGAAAATGAGGTTCAATAATCAACTGTCTTCTTCTTGAATTGTCTTCTTAAGCTTTACAGTTTTTTCTAACGTGTGTGTAAAGTGTTGTGGGACAGAATTCTCAGTTTCTCATATGAGGGAAATGTTCTGTTTTATAAACCTTCTTCACTTCCCCTCCTGTCACTCAGTGTTGTTGGCGTTTTTGCTGAATACAGTATGAACTACTAAGTTCTGTTATGTGTATGAAAGTATTGATATCTGTACATCTTAGGGGTTAAAGTTTTGGGTATATGTGGGGCAGCGCTACCATGTTGCTATTTTTTTTTTTGCATAATTGCATTTGAATTATGATTATGATGTCTGTGAGTGGAGATAGCTGGATTTGTGGGATGATGTGGTCTTGAGAGTGTGTCTTGCCAGGACTTGCTAGCTAGTTGTTGTGTCTGAACTAAAGGGGTTCGGGCCAGTCGTTGTCCAGAGAGGAACTGTCGGCAGCTACAGGTGTGGTTTAGGCGTGACGACCAGCAAAAGAGGCAAAGAGGTCAGCGTGGAGGCTGTTACAGCATCAGTCACGTCAGAACTGGTGAGTTTATTTAATTGAAAGAATAGCAAAGAGCGACACTGGGGGCTTTTCATGAAGGCAAACATGCTTCTTCTTTCTTTATCTGTTGACCTGATTGACTCCGATAGACAGACTGTTCGTCCAATCGCCTGCCAAGTACTTTTAACTTTTATTTTTAAACGCCCGCACTCTCCCGTTCTCCGAGTATGATTTCCCAGATGGTGCTGTGTAACGAAACATCTGGTGCTGTTTTTTTCAAAATTCTACCAAATTTGCCTCACAGATCGGCCCGACCCAGCTTCTGTCTGTCTGATGTGTTCAGTGGCATGACACGGCCAGCGTGAGTCACCTTCAATCACTCAGCATATCCTAACCATTGTGAATTAATCGTCTGTAATGCACTGCTGCTCTTCTGCGCGGCTAGAAAAGCTTTACGCGTGTGTTCACGGACGTAATCGAATGTGACACATGTCAGGCACGTTTCTTCAATGTGTTTTTACATGTCAGCCGTCGTGTTGCTTCCTCACAACTGTTTGACATATTCCATTTCTAAATAAAGACTGTTTTATATGCTAATACGAGGCCTGCTTCGCTTATATCATCTATAACTTGTCAGTTTGATTGCTCATTAAAGGACATAATGGGATTTTATCTTCCTAGTGAAAATGAAGGATAAGATGGCAGCTGTGTGTTTATATGGTGTGTATGTGTGTGTGAGTGTGTGTGAGAGACAGCTAGAGAGAATATACTTAAGAGATCCCCTCTCCCTGCCATCATCTAAAAGTCATAAAAACATGAAATTATGATGAGGCAGAAGAATTACACAGTAACATGCTGAAAACGTACAAATGTAGTCACACACTCACACACACACACACACACACACACACTGTACGAGATCCAGCGCCGTCGGACAGCCAATTACGGGAGCAGCCTGCGGGGGAGGAAAACAGGGAGAAGAGAGGAAAAGGTGGAGAAAGATGAAAAGTGTTGTAGAAGAAGAGTGAGGCGTGCGAGGGTTGAGGGACCTTGATGCCCATCAGCTGCTGATGTTAAACTCAGAGTCTGATCATTGCCTCTCGGCGGGCCTAGAGAGAGAGCCAGCATGGCTTGTTCCCCTCTTCTCCTCCTCATCCCCCACTCCTCTCCGTCTCTTCCTCTCCCCGTTTTTAATGGGCACCCTCTTCCTCCCCGACTCTCCTTGCAGTGTGTCGGGGCTGCTGTGCACAGCAGAAAGACAGCGCTTTGATGGACGTCCTCTGTCTGCAGCTCGCTGTTGTCCTCCCTCTCTCCGTCTCCCATCCCTCTCTCTGCATGCCTCGCGCTCATAACAGCCCACATAATGCCCTCCCCTTCTTGCTCACAGCTTTCTGTCCTTGTTCTGCTTCCCGTGTTTTTTTTTTCTTTCCCTTTTCCACCCTCTCATACTGTTCAATAACATTTGTCTTCACGCCTCTTCAATCTCCTCTCGCTGTTTGATATCCAAGGCAAAAAATAGCAAAGCGAGACTGACCTGCCATGTACAAAATGTTTTCTCACTGTCTTTTGAGGATGAGTGTGAGCGCTGCGTTCAAGTGCTGCGTCTTCCCTTGTTTCAGGCAGTATCCTTCAATAACCTTTCCTTTTTGTATTGCAGGCCTTTCGTGGTCTTTTACTCTCACCTCATTTTTTGGATAAACTCTCGCGCTGTTTTTGTGTGGTCTAGTACCACCGGAGCAAAAGGCAGTTTTCCTAGACAAACTGCTGCTTCGCTTTATGCATGGCTAAGGCCGTTTTATTGCTTGAATGGGTATCTATAATTGCAAACCAGCAGTGAGTGAAAGTGTTTACAGTACATGTGTACCTGTGTTTACTCTGCTCATTTGGAGTTAGCACTGATACGCCTGAGAGAAGGGTTTCATAGCTGAAAAGGGGCTCGGGGGGGGGGGGGGCAAAGGATCTGCTGCACCTCGCCTGTCAGTCTCAGCACCCTGTAATTTTACTTTCCCCCAAAGCATAGCTCACAGGAGAAGTCAGCAGCTATTAAGTGAGGTGCTACACCGCATGTCAGACGCTGAAATATCACACCCTGCAGGACAGTGTTAGCTCATACAGAGACGCAGCGGGCTGGTGGAGGTGAGGTGAGGGAGAGGAGGAGGAGGAGGTGGAAGGTAGAAGGTAGAAGGTGTCACGCTTCTTTTTGGCATGACTTTATGAGTGTGTGTGCGTGTGTCTTGTGGAGGGTGGAGTAGGATGTGACCAGACAGGAAGAGCATAGAGTGACAAGTAGAAGGCCAAGATGGTGTGATTTGTGTTGAGAACGTGTCTCTTTGTTGAGCGGGCCAAGTGGACACGCAGGGGAGATCTGAGCTCCCGTCAATGAGTAAAGAAAAAGAGACTGGATTCAATGTGGAAGTGCCTTAAACCTGCTTTCTTAGTAATGGCCAACCGGTTTCAAATAGGAGCCGGATTATATATATCAGGTTATGAGAAAACAACACTGCCTCCCACTTGATTTTTTACCTCAGTAAACACTTTCCAAAGAAGTTTATTTCCCCAGTCGCCAGTTCTTCGGGTATGCTTTAGCGAGTGGCTACCTTGTGTTTGATACCGCAGACACAACAGGTTCTAAATTCCAGATCCAATCATCATCATCATCATCATCATCCCCAAGTCCACCCTCTCATTCAAATATGGTCACGTCTGGTTTTAAAATGCCAAGATACAGAGCTCCACTCCTCAGAGACACGCCCCACCCTCTGGTCTGATCTTTGTGGAGAAGGACTCATACTGCAGCAGGATAATGAGCCCGAACACTCCTGAAACTACTTGAAGACCAAAGAAGATCCTCCACAGTCACCTGACCTCAACCCCATTGAACATTTATGGGGGCACTCAGAAAGCCGTGCATCCATGCCAGCTAGAGTGCATGTTGCTGTTAAAGCGAGAATGGGAGCTACCAAAAGAAGAAGAAGACTGTCTGCGATTCATGTACATGGTTCAAGTATTCCAGACCATCCCAGACCATACGGATCCATACCATCCCATTCCATGAAACAGTTTCAAATCAAACACACATTTATTTCCTTTTTGTCTATATATTGTTAAATCCTCTGTTTTTAGGATTGTATTTATATGACTGTATCAGTATTCTGTTTGCTTTTGCACTGTGATACTCTGATACTGAAGCAGTCTTTATTGAAACTCTTTGTATTTGGAGGTATATTTCCCTTGGCCTTTATCTAGTTAGCTCTATTATTACACGTCTTTAACCTTGACATGTGAACAACCGGAGACTGAACAGTATTCACACTTTAATTTAGTTCAGTTTTAATTCAGGCACTCATACTCAAGGTGCTGTTAACTGTTTGTATGCAGGCTTTGTCTTTTAAATGCGGTTTATAGTTTGATTTCAGTAAGTGATCTTGGAGTAATAATAGCAGTGGACACAAAATATTGACAAGAGGTATTGATTGGCCCGTGCAGACTGATATGACTGGAAGTTGCAGAAAACTTCTCTAACAAAGTGCCTTGATTAACGTGTTTGTGTGTGTGTGAATGTGTGTGTGTGTGTGCCTGTCAGACGACGCCGAGCGAGATAAAGGCTGTGATGGCTGGTGGAAAACAAAGTTTCGACAGACCTTCTGACAGGGACACAGAGAGACAGACATCCAAGCAGACAGCAAAACCGACAGGTAGGCACAAAGGCAGAGCTCGGGGAGGTGCTAAGTGACAGCTTGGGAGAGAAATGAGTGACTTTAGTGCATTGTGGCATTCATGTTCTCGACTGTCAGCGAGAGGGCCCCCTGGAGACTCAGGTGACATGACAAACGACAAGAGTGAAGTGAGGGAAACGGCCATGTGTCTGGCAATTTCATTACCCGCGCCACTTAATGTTGATGTTTAATATCAATCTGTGTGATCTGAATGTCAAGAAGTGTTTCGCGCGACTCGACATGTGCGCACCTTTTTACCATCTGTGTCTCCGAGGCACCGTCGCTGCCGCATGTAAGAAGACAGTTTCCTCAATGTTTACCTTCTAGGAGACACTAAGTAACCGTCCTCGGGGACCCAATCATAAAATGCTGACGTATAACACCAGCGAGGGAGAGGAGAGGCAGAAACAATGCGCTGGCATATAATGAGAGGCTAAAGTTAGGTTGGCCCTCCAGAGAAATGTGATGCACAAAAGCAAAGGGGGGAAAAAAAAATGATGAATTTAAAGTTTTTGAGGAGAGGGGAAATAAAAACTGAGCAATCATGAAGAGATGCTTTTGAGAAAAGTCTGCAGTGCCATTTGCTATAATTGTTCAGTGAATACGCTCCTCAAGACGTCGTTAAATACAAAGCTAAAGTTGTGTTTTAGTCAGAGACATGAAATCCGTCTGTCTGATGTTCGTAAGCAGTCATAGCAGCAGCAGAAATAGTGAAGCAGGGATAGATTGTGATAAATACCTACGTCCAGTCCTCTACTGTGCAGGGTCATATAGTGAACGTAATTATGCAGAATAAATTTTCATTTCCACGCTCCTGGAAACCAAGAAAAGGGATCTGACCTTGAGTGTTTTTCACAGCGGTGTGGTGACAGTGGAATCACGTTCGACTGCGACGTTAATGGCACTCAAAGCCGCATTCACGTGAATGATGTATGTGGATAAAAACCGTGATGCATTAGGGAAGAAAGAGTCCATGCTGGACGTCGATGGTCTCATTAATGGGTCCTCAACAACAGCAGGCATGAGAATATTAGAGCAGTGTCGGGAGTGTGCGTGTGCCTGCTGATGATCTGATTCAAATGTAGTCATATATCATCGATCGTCTGGCCACGTTCTGTTAACCTTGCACACCGACTCTGTTTGGCTCTTTGCAGCACTTATTGATTTTGATAGTCTTTTGCTTCAGTCAGCCTGTTACAAAGTCTCATTTGGCTTTATGATACACTGTGACCAGCTCCTGGTGTGCACGCCGCTCGCTCATTAAATTAACATGAGCAGAATCAGGCAGCTCGGACACGGTCAGCGGTTGTACGTGTTAAAACTCTGGGGGGTTCCATCAACCGCACGTCGATATACACACACACACTGCAGCACAGTCACACACCCATGCACACCACCCACTGTTTGCGAAATAGTGTTATTAATGACAACAGACAATGACAACAGCGCCTTGAGTAAAGAAATAACCCGTATTTTAGAGACCTCATGTTTTCTTCGGAGCAGTGTACATGCTGGAAGTGGTGTTACGTATTCCTTACATTTGTTGTCCAAAATTAAACTTAGCTTAAGTTTTAGGCCGTCGAGGAAATTTCAGTTTCAATGCTCTGGATCTCGCGTCTCAATGTGTCTGAGCTTGTGTGCATCTCTCCCTCATAAGACGATGTGATATGCATCTAGGTACATGGACTATGGTACGATACAGGCACGATACATTTTAAATACGGAAATGTCGCTCATGAAATCCAAATCTCTTCCAAACTCTCAGATTAGCTGGTGCATTGTAAACAGTGCTGGAGTTGTCGAACATGCTGTTGTTGTTCTTCTTGTGGTTTTTCCCTCGGAAACGCTAATGTTACTCTCGGGAGAATCTCGTGTTGACCTTGAACCTTTTACGAGAGTTGAGAGGTGCTCTGCGTAATTTAGCAGCAAAGCTTCCATCAACCAATCATAACTTCAGAATCAGGCCACCGACCAGTTAATGGTAAATTTAAATCGAAACAAGCTTATCGATGTAGTTGCATATTTAACGTTAAAAATGGTTGCTGATTTGTATCGGTGAATCTTTACACCTCTTGATCATTTTCTCTGCAGATGAGGTGCGAAAAAAGCCAGTTTTGTCTCTAAATCAAAAGCAGCTCTCAGCCTGATTTCAGTTCTTGTGGTCAGGTCAGATTCAGCTCTCTGTATTCAGTAATGGTATTGCAGGCTGAGATGTGGTGGCTCACTGTGACAACTGGCAGCCTCGAGCTGTTGGCACCAGATTTCCACACATCTTCATAGCTGAAGGACGGAGAAGAACCTTGTTGATGGCCACCGACACCAAAAACGATGGATATCACGTTCACAAAACAATATGACCGTTGCAGCATGACGCGCTGGACCTTCGTCAGACGCTCACAGTTACCTGAACTACTTTTGTTAGGATTGGGCACCAGAGTTATTTGGTTGCGTTTAGCGAGACATTGTGTGGTGAGGTTAAGGTTTGAGTTAAAATCAAAGTGACTTCTGTATCTACGTAACATAAGTTGTTAGGGTTATTCTATGTACATGATTTGATGTGACTAACAGTAAAAGTCATTCACCGTTGACTTCTAGTTTCACACTACATCTGTCTACTGAATGAATGTCTTATACTTGTTCATTGAACACCGCTCATAGTTCCTTCAGGATGGAAGGAGAGTCAGCTTTTCTTACAGTAAATTAGTCCTTTTATTGTGGGCACAGGCAGAAAACATGACTCAAAGTAAAACAGAATCAAACACAAAAGAACAGCTGTCCCTCTGACGGCTGAGGGTCGAACTTTCTTCCTGCCTCTGCTGCTGTCTCCACTCCGGGTCTGTCCCTGGACCCAGACTACTGCCAGAGACCAGAACCAGGTTACAAACGTGCCTATATAGCTGACTGATTACCTGATTCTGTCCAGCTGTCTGATCACCGGCTGAGCCACTCCTCCCTCTCTCTCTCTCTCTCCCTCTCTCTCTCTCTCTCTCTCTCTCTCCCTCTCTCTCTCTCTCTCTCTCTATATATATATATATATATATATATATATATATATATATATATATATATACATAATATACATAAGCACTGGCTTTGTAATACACAGACAATCTGAATTAATTTTCTGCACAATCCACAATCTCACACATTTATGATTAAATTTTATTTTGCACTTTTGCTGAGTTTATATTTAACTCCATAAACTAATTAAAGGGGAGATGAAAACAAACCTGGAGGTAATTCTGCAGCTCGACACACTGAGTGACATTGCCGCTGCAATTTCATGTCATGCTAGAGACACACAAGTCATGTCATGCACACACGCACACACACACAGATAACCTTGCCACAGTGAATGTTGCAACAGTCTATCTGCTGCTCCTTTTGTCAGTCTCTGCTGTGGGAGGAGAAGCTGCTGCTTCTATTGACAGCAGAGGCTCTCCTCAGCTTCCTCTCTTCTCTCAGACCCTCCTCAGGTTTGCAGCTCATGTGGCAGGTGAAAGCACCACCCTTGAAATATGTATGATTCAGAAAAAAAAAAAAGGCATAGTGGGTAGAAGGTTGAGGAGGGCAGGCTGATGGGGAGGGATGACACAGCACTGACTGCACACATCATGATGACATGCTAGTTATCTACATTAGATCACATTTGATGAAGGTTATATGTTAGTTACTCACATTTTCTCTGCATCACAGATCACAGATTCTTTCTTCTGCGCGCTCATAGCAACAGACGTGAGTTTGACAGTTACAGTGCATCTGAAACGGCAGGTCGATGGGAACTTCAAAGAACATGCCCTGTTCTCACACACTGTTCTGTAGTTCAGTGCAGCAGAGACTGTACAGTGCACACACCGATTTTTATTTTAATAATGCAGTGGGGGGAAAAAAACATTGTTTGGGAACATTTCATTCAGAAGTGGGCAACTCAGTTGCACATTTAGATTTCTTTAGGGTCACTTTTGTATTTTTATGTCATGACGATGTCTGTTTATCATCTGGTTTGGACACAGAGAGGATTAGGGTTAGGAAAAGATCATATAAAAGATCTTTGGCTTTAATTACCTGTTTGCTTTGCCACAAACAGCTTGAAATTATCCAGAGGTCTCTATTTCCTGGGGCGCGTGTCCTCTGCGCCGTCAAGCTTTTAGTTTTGCTGCTTCAGTCTTCACTGGAGTTACAAAACAGCTGAAGATGACATATTTGAAATGGCCAGTCACGTCTGTTTAAGTGCACACCATCAATGACAAATGATGACTTGATAGCAGAGGTTTTGATCACTTCCCTAGTTACTCTGTTCTGATTGGAAAGGGGCACTTGAAAACTAGGCGTAGGGGTAAAACTTGGAAATGAGATTTGGCCTTATTGTAAGTTTCAAGTTGACTTTGGTTTCTGCCGTGTGAAATCCAAGGACACACAGCTACGAGTCAATGCAAACACAGCTACGTTTCCGTGGCATCCCTTCTTACTGACATGCAAATACACACATGCAAATACCTCATTAGAAGCATGATTATGTTTAAACTGCCCTACGACTGCAGTAACTACTTTTTCCCGACTCCTAAAGTTGTTTGAAGGTTGCTGGGTGGTGAATAAAACCGTGCAGCAGTTAGAGAGGTTGTAAATGCTGTCGTTTTAATTCTTTCAAACTGAGACACACTTTATTTACCCCTTTGGACTAGTTCTTATTTTCTCACCTTTTTCTTCTTCCCTTTCAAAATCTGGCGCCTACATTACCGACAATGCCGTTGCACAAGTAACTGACATCACTGGAAGCAGTTTATCACATTGCATGCAGCTTTCCCGAGGAGCCACAAAAGGCTTTAGTAGTACTATGTAATATGCAAAATCTGGTGAAGTTACCCTTTAAGAAGCCAGTCGGTCAGGCCCTCACACTTGCTGTCTGTGCAGTGTCACCGTTTATTTAGAGCCTGCAAATACGTGAATGTTTCCACCGTTTGTAAAGAAGATGGACAGAAGTGCCAGCTGTTTGTGGGCAGAGGAGAGTTGCTTCGAGGAGCGAGAAACGCTCGGGTCAGCTTCAGCATTTGTCAGAATGCTAACAAAAGATGGAAAAAACAAAACCCTGACAAAACTCTCTGCCTCACTTTTTGTCTCTCCTGTCTGTCTGTGAAACTAGATCCCCTTGTCTTAACCTTCGCAGAACTACCTGGTTCAGTTTGACGGGCGAGTCGAAGGATAAAAAGAACACACACACATACACACACGCACATACACACTTCCTGTCAGGACTCCCCAAAGACCCGCTGTCTGCTGAGGGGCAGATGAAGGTGTAGCAAGAGTAAAAACCAAGAGTGTGTCCACATGCATAGATGTGAGTGTGTGTGTGTGTTACCCTTTTCCTCCGAGAGAGTCATTACGTGGTTTCCCACATTGGGAATTGACATTTTCTTCCTTTACTTGCCATTTCACAGACGGTGTCGTGACTTTCTTGTCACAACACACACACCCACCGCTCGCTTTGAATGGCCACGTAAAGTTTGCACACACACGCACGCTATCCCTGTAACTTTTTAGTAGGTCAACCCCTTAAGGGTGGCCCAAACTTACACTCAGGTAAGAACACAATGCATATTTCTAGATACATGCAGCCTAATTAGGCAAAGAACAAAAAGATCACATTCTCATGTACCTAGGGTTTCTAATTAAAGGAAATACCTCATTTTCCTCTCATACCTATTCATGACTAAAATAGACATTGAAGGGGAAAAAACGTCTCCAAGTACAAAGTAGAATTGTACTCTGCCTCGGGTGATTTGTCTCTGCCCCAGGGCTTAGGCCCACTCACTTTTCAGTTTCACAGGTTTTATCCAGCTCCCAGAGTCATCTCTATCCCTCTGTCTGTTCATATTAAATAGGCACGAAAGAGAAAGCAAGGAAGAGAGAGAAATGAGCAGAAACGTCCAGCACTTTCCCAGGAAAAGGACGTCTCTTTGACTCAGAGCTGAGGGCAGCGGTGCCTTCGAGGACATTTTTATCACACACCTGTCAGCTCTGGAGAACTGTGGAGTGAGTAATGCCTGCAGTGAAGATCACACAGACTAGCGAGCCAGACCATAGGAGCCTACAACAGGGCTGGAGGGCCTTGATGGAGAGGATGTTTGGGGGCCGGGGACACTTGCCGCAAAGCTCTGTTAGCTTGTAGTGACAGATAGTTAGACGGTGTTCGCTGGGGGCAGTGAACGTGTCGAGCATCTGATAAATAAATAACGGCACCTGTGTGATGGGAGTCCCGTGAGATTATGTGGCCGAGAGCTGAGGCTGACGTGTGTGTCAGCTGGGACAGATTTGAGAATGGCTTTCACACAAAGATGCTTCACTGCTGAAACATTACAAGACTAAAAATAATACACAGGCTCTCCAGGCTCTCCAGGCTGCCTTTGGTGACGCCTCGTGCCAGAAATGCATCTTCCATATAACCCCGCATCCTGCTACCTAACATATCTGTTTGTCTTTCAGGCTCTTGTGAAGCAGTGAGTTCATTACAGCTTTTCCTTGTAGTGCACAGGTTTTTTTCTTCTCCCATGTCTTGGTTAAAGATGAGATGAAGTTGAAATAAAAATCCCATTTCAGGGGATTAAACTCAGGCCTAAGTGAACATCAGATTTCAAAAAAAGTTATTGCTACCGCTTTTCTGTTTTTCCTTTTCTTACTGCCCAAGTCACGACCAGATCATAAGCACCCCTGTTATCACAAGATGAAATAGAAACTTTAACCCAAAGAAGAAGAAGAAGGAGATTAAATTCAGTTAATTCTACTCCTAGTTTTCCTGATTCTGTCTTTCCTTTTCTTATTTTTCCTTTATTCTTTATTGCACATTTCAGGTGAGAAGGCTGCCAAGCCACCGACCACCGTTCAAGACAATGTTTCAACATTTGTAGGCATAAAAACCACTGGATATCGTTAATGAGACGTTGGGAAATTTTCCATCTATGTTTGTGGCAAGGCGACCACATAATTTTGACAAGATGTCAGAGCAACTTCCAGCCTCATTTGTGGGGACAAAACCAGGTGTTTGAAGCCGAAATAAATCTTTTTTTAACCCTAACCCAGACGATAAGCACACACACATTAAATAGAAAAATACAAAGAAAAGAATGAAAGAACACAGAAAACAAGCGATCGATTTCTCACAGATCCCAGCATGATGCATCGGGAGGGGAGACATCAACTCGTCTTCAACGACCTTTCCTCAGCTGCACCGTCGACAGGAGCAGCTCAGAGATGAAGACGAACACAGGAAGCAGCCGAGTGGCAGATTTGATGTCATCCTAACCGCTGCTTCGCTTAAGGCAATGTTAAGGCACCCTGTTCTTAAAATGACACATTTATGACTCACCTGATGACGAATTCCAGTCAGGATTCAGTCCTAAAATTGTCCTCGCTTTCAAGAAGTCGGCCGTTTCATCTGCGAGAGCCATCAAAGCTGACTCCTGGTAGAGAAAAGCTGGAGGGCGTTCTGATTTGAAGCTGCGTTTGTTCATGTGTCTGCGCCACCTTTTTTTTTTTTTTTTTTCCCCATTAATTACCGCATAGTGGATCTGGACGACAGACGAAAATGAATGATTCAGTCAAATGTTGCGTCTTTTTTATCCCGGGTTGACAAAAAGAGTGTCCCACATGAGTGGCCTGCCAACCAATTGGGGTGTATTGATCCAAGCCTTCTCTCATGATTCATCAAGGGCGTCTGTCATGCACACACACGTCAGAGACTGCTTTGATTTTCTGGGACGTCTGTGTAAGAGCTGGACCTACATCAAATCTACCTGCAGTCTGGCGGCAATATCAAACTCCTGCTCTTAATTATTCAAAGCACTCAGACGGAATGCCTTTATTCTTCTTTTTTTTTTTTTTGCCGCAGCCAGGATGCAATCAAAATAATTTCTTCTTTTGTTGTGTAAGAGCTCAAAAACAAAAGGCTACACACAAACGTGATTTGTTCAGAGGCATTTCCACGGGGTGATCGCCTCTCGAATTGGCAAATTTCAAATCACTCCCTCACACACACACACACACACACACACACACACACACACACACACACACACACACACAAGCTTTCTGCAGCCCTGTGTTGTTAAATTCCAGCCATGGGCATGACAGTGAATCATTGATGGGTGAATGGGATGGTTGATTCTTCTTGGAGCTCGGTCTGAGGAATACCAAGAGCCCAGCAATGACTTCTGAAATGTGAAGTCAGAGAAGAGAGAGAGCGGGGCTTTACTCTCACACAGCCAGGGATCAGAGGCCTGTATGAATCAGTAATGCTCCACACACACACACACACACACACACGCTATGCACTCCTCTTGCTTCTACATCATTCTCTCTCATTCTGCCTTTTATGCTCCATTTTGTCACTTCCAAATCCAGCGTGTTGTCATGCGATGTTGTTGCGATGAATATCCTCTCATCAGCCATCCAAGACATCAAGATCCGGCTCCGCTCCATTGGATAGCCTTCTCTTTTTATGCAACACAGAGTTTGCATCATCTGTTTACACTAAAGTGCGTGAACAAGCGAGCAGGAATGTGTAGTTTCCTTGTTCTTTGATAGCTGAATGTGGGTGAAGTAGAGGAGAAAGAACAGCAAAAGAATAAAAAAAGCAGTCGCAGAGCACGCAAGCAAGAGAAGGAGATGTGAGCAGAAGTGTAATCGATAACAAACAGTCTCTCTTTTTGGGTGTGGAAAGAGCAGGAAAATGAAAACGGGGAAGCAGACAATAGGAGGAACTTTAGCGGGAGACTGGTAGGAGGTCGGAGGTTTCACTTAAAAGTCGTCGAGACAGCTCATTTAAAGTAAGAACACGAGGCAGCACTCCTGGGAGCTGGTTGCCTACGCACAAAGTGTACACAGGAATCCTTCAAAAGCAGTTTGCACAGAAGTTCCCCGACTCTGAGGAATAAATCAATTACAGCCTTGTTCAATATTCGCATTCTTTCAAATTCAGAAAAGAGAACATTTGTTTTAATTTATTGGCCATAGTTCATGTGTTGTCATGCAGCTAAATGGCAGAGGGATCTGTTGTTTCCTGTCTGAGCGCCGACTTTCATCTTCCATCTTCATTTCGTTTGCCGTAACAGTGCAACATTTGTCATCATTGAAGCGTAACTTGAAGGGTATTTCATGATGTCAACAAACCTCTGAAACACACTGCGCTTTGTGATGAAACAAAACAGCCACATTCATTCTTACACGAGCCAACATAAAGGAAAGCTGAAGTATTTACAATAAACTTAACAGGTTGATGTTCTGCAAAAGAGATTTATGAAGAAGACAATGGATCTGTGTTTTGAGCTGTGCTAGTGAGGAAGCTTAAAACGAGGGATCTGAAACGTCGCAACAACTGCTGGATGGCTTTCTATTACATTTTGTACAGACATTCATGCTCCCCAGAGGATAGAGCATACTTACACCAGGAAGTCAAGCATCAACTGGATGCAGTGGCACAAAATTAGGTACAGATGTTCCAGTTTTCTAGACAGCTGATAGTAACTCTGTAGATCTACTGGCTTTACATTCAGCAGCATCATCAGGTTCTCTTGTAGAACTAATAATAACCTGTTAGCCTCACCTGTACTGTTTGCTACTTGCCAAATATTAGCATGCTAACATGCTATGTAATCACTATAACAGCCCCTGCTAAACCTCAGCATGTTAGCATTGTCATTGTGAGCATGTTAGCGTGCTGAAGTGAACGGTTAGCTTGAAGCAATGCTGTACGCAAGTTCAGTCTCACAGAGTCGCTAGCAATGTGGTGTAGGCACATATATTAATTTAGCTGGGCCAGCAAAAAAGAATAATGATATCATTAAGTTAGCCTTCTGTTTTATACATTGCACTGACAGAAGGGACTTCTTTTCATTACAGTTGCTTGGCAACATGTGATAGCTTCAGGAAATGAGGAGGTGGTGGCGAACTGCAGCTTAATTTCTTCATTCAATGCGGCAATATGTTCCCCAAAAACAGCATATCACAACTGCTGAGGCAATGTCAAACCTTGAGTTGTGGTGACTGCAGTGGTGTACTCACCAAACATCTGCACATCCATCTATTGCTGATAGATGATTTTAGTGTATTGCTCAATCTGTAACGTGGCCAGCGGCTGTAGCTGGAGCGGTCGGGTCAGAAAGTCCTGCTCCTGCGGTGGTGGCCGGAGCAGAGGAGAATCCTAGACGGATCTCTTCTGACCGCTGTTATCTGTTTCTCTTCAGAAACACGTGGCCTCTTGAAACCTTATCCAAACAGAAAGTTTTGAAATCTTTGCAAAGTGCAAAGGCAGCTCATTTATTACATGTGATGTGCAGTCTGTCAATTCTGTCTATATACTGTTTTCTTTTTTAATTTACTGTCAATAGTGAGAGGAAATGATGAGAAACAATATGAAAGCAGAGCCACATCCCTGCACACCTGTGGCACTAGCATGGCTGTAGAGTATAACGTTCTAATAATCGTCATACTACACTGTTTCTGTTTTACTCTTTAGTATACCAAACACATTTGTCAGACAAAGACAAAGATGTTTAAAATAAAAAAAAAAATTGCTTCTCATAATATTTAATGATCATTTTTTTAAGTGTTCCTGGAGCTGTTTCACCTCTGTACGCAATTACTTTGAATTTTTTCCAGCATCTCGTCTCGGAACTTAATTTTCTCTGTATTGTATTATGAGACAATGGTCCAACATCAGCACACTTTTTGAGTATTTCATTTTATTACTTTTCCAGTGTGAATAAAAAATGTGGATATTGAACACAGCGTGCCAAGAAACACTCTAATTAAGGCTGATTTATAGCAATTCTGCAACCAAACTAGCGACTGACTTACTATCTAGAGTCGACTGAAAATAAAGGGCTACATCATTTAAATGTCTGTTTGGTCATCTGTGCAAGCTCCGAACGGTAACCTCATCTCAATCTGAATCGTGTCCATTCTGCTGGATGTGGAAGCGCAGAAACCGAAAGGAGCGAGGATAAGAGAGCCAAAGATTAGGGATGAGTGGCTGAGTAGATGAGGGATAATGGGTAACAGTCCGCTTTCGGAAGGCATGGCATCGCGTGGGAATTCAGAAGAGGACCGATTCAGGCCGGATGAGAGAGGAAGCTGATTATCCACCCTCCTTTTGTGTGTGGGATCAGGATCAGCAAGCAAATCCTCCACTCGGTGAGGAGAGTCGAGCAAAGGGAGAGGAGGGGCAGGTGAGGTGAGTCGAGGAAAGACAGCGAACGGAGTGGAGATGGAAGAAAAGGGAGAGGACGGGGGAGGGAAAGAAAGAGAGGGATGCCAACGGGTGAGAAAAGAGAAAGAGAGGGTCGGGAAGGAAAAGTGAAGTAAGATGTGTGATTTTACCCTTTGTGCCTTGATTTGGCATATGCAATGCAATCAAGTCATCGCTGATGCGGTTTTCACCTGCCACGCATGATTATGTGCATATAGATGGTCATACTCTCATTTATGTAGTCTGATTTTAAAGACTTAGTCCTCATTAGCCACTCCATTATATTGGGAACTGCTTTGTTCCTGTTCCCTTGTTTTTCTCCACACCTCACAGTCTCTGATGATTAATTGAACTCAGAAATATCTTGCTCTAACAACCCGCACTCTTCCCGCTCGTCATGGGAGCAAGAGAAGCCAGACTAATTGCATGCACTTCTGGATTCGCCTGATACTCAGCGAGGCTGAAATGTAAAGTGTTTGTGGGCGTGCAGCGAGTGTGTGCAAGCATGTATGTATATGTGTGTGTGTGTGTGTGTGTGTGTGTGTGTGTGTGTGTGAGTGTGCAGTATTCTTGGTCCTAGGTTCTGCCTTCCTGTGCCAGATATCCCTACCTCTCTCTGGTACCTGCAGCGATACAGGAGCCATTAGATACTCACTGAGTGATGAGACGCAGCAGTTTTCATTAAAAAGACATTTGGTGAAGACTGGAGGGCTTGGATTGATGTGAAGCGAGAGACAAAGGCTCTTGTTTGTCTTTTGGGGGGAGCCGAGTGACTCATATGTCAGCGTTTCAGACTGCAGAATCGAAAAATCCCTGCCACTCAAATAAACAGCAGCGGAGAGCGAGCCAAGGTTTGGTGGCGATAAGAGGGAGGCAGGTGTGCAGGCGTATGTGTGTGTCAGTGCTTCAGTGCTGGTAGGAGGGAGGATGGTGTGAAGTCAGTTGGCGAATTTGTGGAATGCTGCAGAGTGAAACCGAGACACTGCTGCTAACACCTGTCCGTGAACTGTGGATTAACAAGAACTAACAGAGGGAGGACTTCCTGCGTCTACAGCCTTCCAGCCGACTACCTGCCACGCACCTCGAGTCCGTTCCTCCCCTGGGATGGGAACCCACCTCGAGGCACGACTAATTGGGCCACCAGCCAACACTGCCAGAGTCTATAACTGTCATACAGACTGATTTGAAGAGTAGAGTTCAGATGGGGCGATGAAAGTACTTCCAGCTTAAACATCTCAAACAGGGTAGATGTAACTCGACCCATGGGTAGCGTTTTCCACCGGTGCGAAGAATAATGAGTGGTGAAATGATGTCGGAGACGTATGAGTCATCATGTGTCTGTAACAGGCACAATAGTGGATAATAGTGTCAGTGCAGCTATCTGTCATGGTCATTTAAGGCAACAGTTTTACATGAATAACATGCAGATGAACTACAGCTACAGCCGGGTAGAGACACTGATCACATGAGGCTGTACATGTGCATCAGCCCGACCAATGACCTATATCAATCTATTGGCAGATTTTTTTGCAATGATTCCTCAAATGATCCCTCAAATAGTTGTGACAGATAAATGTAATGGAGGCGGAATATTTTACAGTGTGAACCTCATGTCCAAAATGACATCAGTTCCCTGAAACAGCGCACGTCACTGGAAGTCACTGATGCCCATGTGTCTATTGTAGGACAATACTGGCCAGTAATATCAGCCAACCGTTACATCGGTCAGGGTCTCTCTACAAGGAGGACATGTTGACATCTTAGAAGCTTGTTTTGATTGTGTGTTTTCAGGATGGAATTATCCGCATGTCTGCAAATAAACACTTGTTTTTTTCCTCTGTAGATGAATTCTTAGAATCAGGCCAAACATCTCCAAGAGGGTTGTGGGTTGACATCAGCTTCCAGAGCTTTAATGGCACTTGAATAAATGCCTGAAAGATCAACAATCTTGACTATTGAGCAATGGTAATTATTTTGGGAATGTCCACAATTTTGGCTGTACAACGATCACATTCCCCACATAGCTGCCATGAAAAGACCTGCAGAGATCTCAGTGCTCTGTGATTTAAATGAAACTGGACATAACTGCAAAACAGGCAGGTCATCTGCTGTTCGTCATGTTTTTTAAGAACAGCAGCATGAACAGTATGAGCATCTACATTGGGCCTGTTTGATTGAACTGTACAGTGATTATATAAATCTTTTTTAGGCTCCCATCAATAATATTAATTTGGCAAATAATGAGAACATGACAAATGTTCCCAAGGTTCCCAAGGTCCTTGATCCGAATGCAATGGGAGGGTTAAAGTCTGTTAACCAGCCCGTATCTATATTAATGTTTCTTGTTAGGCGAAAAACCAAGGACTATCCATGAGATGGAATGAAAATTACTCTTGGTTGTCCTTCTCAGATTTTACCAAATGCTCCGGGTGTCTCTTCTCATTTGATTAACAAAAGTCCTTCAGGCTAAATGGAATTACTAAAAAAGTAAATCCAAACAGAAGAATGCATTTCACCAGTCCAACATAAAGTCCTCCAGACGACTGCGTCTGTGACATCCATGATGGATTATGGAACAGTCTTTGCAGCCTAAACACTGGTAGAAACTTGTATTTTGATTGAAAATAAACTATTTATAAGTTAGCTGTCTGTCACAGTTGTCTATCTTGGATGTTGTATTGAAT
This sequence comes from Acanthopagrus latus, assembly GCF_904848185.1. Classification (NCBI taxonomy): domain Eukaryota; kingdom Metazoa; phylum Chordata; class Actinopteri; order Spariformes; family Sparidae; genus Acanthopagrus; species Acanthopagrus latus. The sequence goes on from NC_051041.1 coordinate 18,568,784, forward strand.
TGTCCCCCTTCACTCTGAAGACCACTGCATTATCACAGGGGATGCACCTGTTTTGTGGCTAATGTTACTGTCTACTTTAACACTCGGTTCCATCCAAATCCACCATATATTAGTTTTTGCTTAACAGTGAGTCATGTCTGTATCTGACCTCGGTGACTTTTATCAACATACCCTTTAGCTGTAAAGCAACTGGATGAGCAGAACTACTGAAAGTTAAACATAGCAGTGACACGGCTTTAATGACTGTGTGTTGACTTCATGCCATCGCGGATCAACTGAGGTCGAGGACCCTCAGGCTTTGGTCCTCGTAACCCGGGACAACCTGTTACTGCAGAAATGCAGCACAGAATGCAATAGAAATGCAAATAAGCCTTACACAGCGCTTTATAAAACATTTTAAGAATCCAACAACATGCCAGTTGGAAAAAGACTTTCTTCAGTTCGCCTGGAGGCGTCACCACTGCTAAGTCTACTGTGACAAATGCAAATGCTTTTCATGCTTTACAATGTTTGGTGTTTTTGCATTTGTGAGTCAGGTAAGTCGACATGATCTGTCAGTATATCAGAGCAGAGTAAATTCTTTGTCCATTATAAAGGCTTCAGAGGGGTTTTGGTTTTATTCGACCACAAAGACAGCTTGCAAAGGCCAGACAACCTCAAAGTGAGGAAACGTTCCCGCTCGATGGGTGGATTTGAGTCTGCACACATGTGGCCAATGAGTCAGAAACATTTTGTGTGTAGCTCTGGCTGAGGAGATAAGACACAAAAAAAGTGTGTGAAAAACGGGTATACATTAAGGTGATGTTGTTTTAAAGTGCAAAAACGCTCACACGTACACACACACAGGGCTATAACTGAGTCACAGATGTGCCCCAGAGACGGAAGGTTAGCCAGTCATGAAATTACTAAACAAATAGAGGCTCACAGGCTTCGCAGCTCAAACGTTTTAAATGGGAGTTGAGACTTTCAGATAAGCTGGATGTATGTGTGCCTGATGGATATAAAAGAAGAGCGCGACGGTGCCTAAGATTGTGATCATAATCATAATGATGATGATGTTGGTAAACCTGATGTAATTGCTTAATTATTGCCTACATTAAAATGCTTCTGTGGGTCAAACTCTGCAATCGTTACTGCTTTAAGCTTTGATTGTTTGTTTTGTAATTGCTTTGGTTATTTTCCTTTGTAAGTGAAAAGCTGATGACTAGCGTTGCTTATTACCTACCTGACAATGATACAAAAATGATAATGTTGGACCGTCTTGTTTGAGATAATCTGTAAGCAACAAACTGTCGATGAACAATGCATCAGTGTTTTATGGTATTGAATTTAGAGCTTAACAGATTTTACTAAAGAACTGATAAAGTTGACAATTTCCTAATATTGGGTACATGATAAACTGCAGCAACGTTTAGCTAACCTAGCCCCAACACATCTACAAAATAAATACTATTAGAACAAACAGTGGCAGCATGTCATCAGAGTTAGTGGTAAATGCTGCTAAAAATAAGTAACCATTAGCCAGTTAGTTCCGGTAGCAATAGAGTTCAACACAGAATGCAGAATCAGAAAATACAATGAAAATGAATTAGATGAATGGATGTATCTCTAACTATCCATCCCCATGATTACTTTTTTTTAAAGTTCCAACTTGTGACAATGCTGCTGTTATGGTCTGATTAGGTTTAGGCACAAAATCACTTGGTCAGATTCAGGAAAAAAAAAAAAGATGGTAGAGATGTCTTGATGGCTCGTCAAATTTTTTATTTTTTTTTAAAATCTGTTTTTGTCACCACAAATTGTTCCAAGACCTCCTTAAAAATATGCAGCCTTCACACTTGTAGCTGCACCACCATGCCCTCCACCACATGATATGAATATAAAATGCGAGCATGATATGACACATTTTTTTTTACAAATGTAAATACAGTAAAAACAGGAAAAGAAACAGTAATTGCAAACTGTTCTATCTTGGGCCTGTACCTCAGAATTGAACCATAGAGGATCATCATGATTTTGATCGCAGAAATATCTCTGCATATGTATTTTTAAATGCCAAATTACTTTATCAAAATAACATTGCAAGGTCCAGCAGATTGAAATGGTTGTTATCAATCAGTGGGGAATTTTGGCAGGAAAGTAATGAGATTCTTTTTTATAACTCATATTATTCAAATGCAATATTAAAAAAGAGTTGATGATTCGTGCAGATTCTGTAGCTACCCCCTCATGAGCAGTGCTAAAAATTAAAAATGTAATCATTTCAGAGCAGCGTTTTTATTTGTGGTAGATGTTTTGTCCCTGGCGTCACGAACCAACGACCTACAGTGCTCTGTGCACTGCTGAGCTGAGCGCCTCATTAAAGCTCACATCCCATCTCTCCCCTCCATCCTCGTCCCCGCACGCTAATTCTCCCTCCATCCTCCATGTCCACTGACTTTATGTAGGATTTCTATGCTCCTCCTCCTTCCATTCGCCCCAAATCAATCCCCCTCCCTGTAGAGGAGACTGCAGCTCTTGTCCTGCTCTGCTGTGGCAGGCCGAACCCTGGACCCCGAGCCACTAATCCCCCTCGTGGCCCGCGTGGGAGAGGGAGGTATCAGAGGACGTGGATTTTCAGCGCCTGGAGTTGAGGGCCTGGATCTAACGTAATTACTCATTGCGAATGACCCTGGTGACAGGTGGCTGCGGCCTCAGAGAGCAGCCACGAGACCTCTGTCCTCTCTCCTGTAACTCACAAGGAGGGGCGAGAAGGCGAACTGTAAAAAAAACCCATAATTGCTGCAGTGATGGTGTGTGTGTATGTGTGTGTGTGTGCGTGTGTGTGTGTGTGTGTGTGTATGTGTGTGTCATCCACAGTGACCTCCACACTCTTACTTAGAACTCATTTCGGCTTCACGTCCTGTTTATCATAAACCACAGCACATAACTTCTCATAACGTTAAGTACATATTTTATATAACGGCAGGCTCATGCGGGCGAGTTCTCACTTTAATCTGCTCCCGAGGGAGAGGTGAGGCTAAACAGGCTAACTGGGTACGCGGCTTAATTGAGCGTGCGGTCTCATAAAACTGTGAGGATGGAAAGAGAAAGTGATCTCAACGCGCCGGGCGCTCTCAGGTGTGAACAAACGGGTCAAGTAGGCGCGCGGGTGTAGGCGTTCGCATGCTTTTAAATGTGTTTGTTCCACTTACTTGGACGAGGATGCATCACTCACAGAGAGCCGAGCCGATCGCTTCCATTGCCACGAGAAAACTATTTTTTGTGAAAAAAGACAAATGCATCTCCTCCCTTCTACCAGCAGGCTCCTGCTCCCGGATCAGAAAAACGTGTATTTCACTTCACGCCTCGATGTGTCCTCCCAGCAGGACGTATCGGACTTGGAGTCAATATATCATCTATCATTTACTTTCATCTTCTGAGCCTGAAGCTTTTCTGATCTCCTCCTCCAGCCCCAGCCAGCAACCGGCAGAGGACACGAGTTAACAAAAAGGGAATGCAAATGAATTAATGAGTGATGAGGGGGGACAAACGAGAGCTTTATGTGCTGCTCAAGCGCCCGTTTAACCTTAAGTAATTATTTGGCTTCCGCTTTTAATGGAGGCGTGAGCAAGTGAGATAAATCAGCGCTCGCTCGAGAGATACTAAAGGATTTGGGAGTGAGAGACAAGTTGACAGAGTGAGTGCTGATGAGCCTCCTGAGACCGCCGCGCTCACACACACAATTAGGCACACAAGCGTGATGTATATTATCCGAGGACACTCACGCGGACGAACGCTTCTTTTTCCCCTTCACAAACATGCAATCGATGTCTTCGCTGGACCTTCAGGATGGAACAGTTCACATAATTCAGCCTGGTCAAGGATGTGTAAAAAAAAATATACAGAATAAGTGAATAATTCATTGAGCTGCTCACGTGTCGTGACCGCTGATCAATACAGCGGATCAACTGATACGCTCGGTGTGCAAGGCTGTCGAACCTACGGTAGAAACTGAAACGACGGAAGAGTCGGGGTGGACGTTCTGGAAGGCACACCGACAAACACGGCGGCACACACGCGGGGCGGTTCTGAGGGAAACCGTTGATTCATGTTTAAACACTCCAGCTGCTGTCACTCATCTCTCAGCTCTGTAATTTGTTTTGAAAGGGGATCATTGCAAAGGGGATACTTTGTCAGTCTCAGAGTTTTTGACGGATATTTGCCAATAAAATAAATTGCCTCTGTGTGTTTCTGTGCTGTGCTCAGTGCACAGTTGGAACAGTGTAATTCAATTAAACTTAAATGTATAAAGTAGGGGCTCCCTGGAGCTCAGCTGGTAAATACACAGAGGCTGCGACCAAACCAGACCTGCTGCCTTTTGCTGCGTGTCATCTGGCCGGTTTCCACCCTCACTTATCCTGCTTCCTGTTTATCTTCAGCTGTACTATCAAAATAAAGCCTGGGAAAGGCAACCAAACAAAACATGTACAGTTTCATTTGCTCATACTTCTGAATGTGACTTATTTTCCCAGTTTTTAAAGTCTGCACCGATAGATTCTCCTCCCTGCTCCTGAAACGCCTCATCAGTAGCCCTGCCGTTGATGCTGTAACTTAGTGACATCACTCTTTGTCACCACATCACACACTTGCATAAATCATGGCTAGTGGCGAGTGAAAATGCATTTAGCACAAATGCAGAATTAAAGCTTGCAGACCAATTCTAGTGGGAACCCTTCTGTCAACTCCTCACTAGTCTTCCAAAGCCGTGGTCATGCCAACATTGAAATGAAAAAGACATTTACATCACAAATTCATGCTCTACAGATACATAATGTCTTCTGCACTGTGGATACCCATCATCAGGCCAAAATGTCACCTAAAACATAAGACAGGCACATCAATGTTTACTGAGTGTGTTCATGCTCCTCAGTGGATAAACCTTCTCCATTTTGACAGTGATAGTTCTGTGGCCTATCCTTTATCCCAACATATAAAGGACAGAACAAAATGTGTTAAAACGAAGGCAGAATTTGTTCTATATGCTCTTGTGTGTGAAAACTCCAGAGAACTCTGTAGCTCCACTTGAGACAGGTTGGAAAATAAAGTGAGGAGAACGAGAACCACTGTGATTCTTGAAGGAAGTGGAACGACACGATGTTTACGCAGAATGTTCATTTCACCCGGGGCTGCTCACAGGCTTCAGATTCTTTCGTCTTGTTCTTGAAAACACATCTCCTTATTAATTATTCACAGCCTTGGTGCATCTGAACATGTACATGTGTTTCCAAATGCCCCCGTGATCGTGAGCGTGCACACATAATGTACTTCTTTGGATCGTCGCTGGCATTAAAGCGAGGACAGAGTAGGCGAGGAGGTGGGAGAATATGGAGGGGACCGGATATGAGATGGCATTGTTTAGCTGAAAAGTAGAGATGTGGCAATATTGGCCATGAAAAACAAAATGCTGTGGTGTAGTCGAGTCCCTCCGGCTTGAAATATGTTAGAAGGAAAAAAGGGAGTAAAGTGTGGTAACGTTGCTCCACAAATCCTGCTCCACGTGGCTTTATCCCTCGTCTCTTTCTGGCTGCATTTGTACATTATGTTTCTTCAAATGTGTCCGTCTGTGTGTCAGTGTTCACACTAAACCTGCTGAACCTTACGCCGGCTGTGATGGACAGTGTTGCTGAATGCCAGCTGAGAAAGAAGACAAATTACTTTTCGTTTCCGTGTGGACAGAGAGCTCTGGGAGAACATCCTGAAAACACACGAGTGTGAGCAGGTGCTCAGGGTGGATTTGTTCTGATGGTTTCTATCGCGTGGAGCTTGTATGCAGAAGAAGTACAACATAGAAATGTTCTTTCGTTCTTTGTTTACGCAGCAAAACTAAAAGCAGTAATTTAAAGCCAATAAATGATCTTGTCCTGAACCTAATCAGGTGTTTGTGTGCCTAAACCTTACAAAACCATAAGCACAGCACCGTCACAACCAAAACTGAGCCTAAAGAAACGAGTTTCAAAGTATAAATGTGGCTTGCAGATGTAACATTGCCAATAGTTGTTCTCAATACTCGATTTTACTTCCTGCGTTAACACGGGGGTCGTCCATCAGACACATGCAGTAAGGTAAAACGTTTCCCCTCATGTTTGGTTTATTGAGTGTGAGCGGCCTTGTGAAGAGACACTTTACCTGCAAAATATAAGCAAAGGGCAGTGAACAACAGCGACTAAAAACACATTTGTCCACTTGACTTCAACCCGAGTGGTATACAGTGCTGCACATGCCTTTGTATGATTCATCCCAGCCTGTATATTGTGCATATATATCACACGTGTCCAGGCGAGGATGACGGCAGCTCTCACAGGGCCTCGTGCTGGCGTATTGATTGCGGTGTTGGATGATGGCGGTGATGATGATGATGGTAGTGGGATAAGGCTGATGTAGATGACATGGCTTGCCTTAGGCGGTAGTAATCAGAGACGTCCTCCAAGGCCCCCGTGCTTCATTCTCCTTTGATCAGGGGACCCAGATGGATCTTAACAACACTGATGGGGGTATGTGTGTGTGTGTGTGTGTGTGTGTTTCGGCGTTGGTAAGGCTGATATAAAGACCAAATCACAGAGTGGTACACACCAGTAGCCCAAGGCAAGAAGCGCACTTTGATGGAGGCAGCTCACACAGGCTCACTGCTCCATCGCCTGACTGACAGGAGACAGAGGAAAACACAGCAGTCGCTTTCCAGCGTGAGTGGAGGCCGGGCTCCCCTTTTCATCCCCTCGGCATCTCCGGTCCCTCCCCGGCTCACTTCGGCTTCTGTTAGAACCGAAAGCACTAATTCTGTCTAGACTAGTCTCATTTTACACTGTCCGTGACATTTGAGTTAATTTACTGATGGATTTTCTTGCTGGGAAGTTAGCAGGCAGAAACATAAAGAGAAAATCAGCGCAGTGATCTGTCTGAGCTTTCATTTCATATTTCAAAGTGTTATGGCTGTAGACTTCTTTCTATAAAAATCCCTTTGTGGAGGCTTTGAAGAGGAATCTGTATGGGGGGTGCTTTGCAGTGTCCCCAGACACACTATGTCGGGACTGTTATTTCCCTTTTGAGACAAGACAGTCCTTAAATGTGTCATGAGTTTGTCTGCAGTGCTAATTTGGGTGACTGTAATCCCATTAACTCACTGGTGGAAGAAGTATTTGGATCCTTCACTGGAGTAAGTCGCTTCTCGACCATTACATTAATCTCCAACTATTGTGAGAGTTGATTAAAAAGAAAATTCTCTGCTTCTGAAATGTGGATACTTTCTGGTTTCTCTTCGCTTCCATGCAACTTAATGTCTTTGGGTTACAGACAAAACAAGACTTTAATATCCAAACAACTAATCGATCAGATGAGAAAATAATCGTTAGCTGCTGCCCTACTGCATGCAAAAACTTGCATAAGTAAAACTATGTGAGTATTATCAGCATAATGTGATTAAAGTAATAAAATAGACTTACTCACTGTGCAGTAGTTGCTGTCAGCGTACTGATATATATGATAATTGTGGAGTAATGTTACTGCTGCATTAATGGAGCCCATGTGTTGCATTCTACTGCTGTACATGATGGAAGCTGGGCTGTTTTTAACTACTTCGTATACAGCTGGCTGGTCTGATCTACAGAAATGCATCATGTTTGTCATGTTACTCCCCTGTGAGAACCGCACGGCTGCGAGACGATGCACTGGGCAGCCGATCGAAAGGTGAAGCGCTGCAGAAGTGCAAAGCTGCATCAAATGGAAATATGAATGTTAAGTAATAATACCTCATAGTTGTACTAACGTACAGACCCAAGTCAGAGTACTTTGTTGCATTCCATCACTATTACCCTGTAACTCCTTTGTGTTTGATTTTTCAATACTTCCGACGCCACATTGTTGCTGCCTCATGCACGTAAGAGATCAGAAGTACTCTGCTGCAATGCAATGAATGAAACCTGTTGGTATCTGCCAAGGACAGTATCCGTACCTTGGCTCAGTGTGTAGGAAAGTCTCCACTTTCTGTGAGAGAAGAATATTCTCCCCAAAGAAGCTGGATGCTTTAAAAAGTACAGGCTGTAGTCATTTTGAATTCATGCCAGGTGAGGATCGTAATCGCAGTATAATAACTGAATGGTGTCCAGGCTGGAATCATGTTTTCACGCAGGATCCAAAAACATGCTTGTGTTATGGCAAAGGGGCTTATCGCAGATCATCACGATCATGGTTAATGCCTCAGCTCCTGCTACACAGGATGTGCAGCTAATAACCAGTAAACAAGCAACAGCACAGAAGGCCACGCTGCCGTTTGGCTTCATTTTGTGTGCTGGTGAAAGACCGTTTAATACCACGATGTAATGATGATAAAATAGCATCCTAATGTGATTACTGTTCAAAAAGCAATGTACTTTTAATTCTTAATTCGTTCACTGAAATGTACAAATAATAATGTAATGGTATAAGTGGATAGAACAAAATAACCCTGCTAGCTGCCATGTTAGCTAAAAATATTGGTGATAATATTATGCAAACACACAATGTCAGCAAAAATGATCACAGTAATGTTCAATAATCCGATTGTGAATGAAATACATATTTGATTGTGTGTGTGTGTGTGTGTGTGTGTGTGTGTGTGTGTGTGTCTTTTACAGCTCAGACTCAATATTCCTCTCAAGACTGACCAGAAACTCTGGTGCTTCCTGCTTTTTTTCCTCCTCCATTAGTATAAAGATGGGATAAGAAAGGGATCATGCGGCGCTTTGGTTCAGATTTTGTAAAGACCAGAAGGAAAATGTTCTAAAACCGTCAGTGAAAGATGAACAGCAGGCAGATTTTTGAAGAGAATGACTGCATTTAATTCTAAAGCAGACTTTAATCTTCAGTTTCAACTTTTTTTTATTATTCTATTAACATTTTGCAGTCAGTCCGTCGTATATATATTTTTTCATATTTAAGCTTGGTTTGCTCGAGGCCACTCTTAACAACTGCTTTTCATGGCAGATAATTAGCCGTGTTGACGAGGCTCAAGCTTACAACTCCATGACATGTTTTGGTAGATATTCTTTATCATTTGCTCATTATTTCAATTAAATGTTCTAAACCTCTGTAGCTTCGCCTCAGAGGAATGTTACCAGGCTTTTTTTACAGGACTCCTTGAGAATTGTGTTAAATTATAGAGCGAGGTTGAAACCGAGAGCGATTCCGCTCGTGAAACGAGTCTCTCTGCCCTCATCATCTTCCCTTTGACCTCTTCCATCCTCCGTACAGCCGCCTCCCTCACACCTTTCTTCGACCCGCTCCCTGCTTCTCTTCCATCTCATCAAATGAAAGAGAGGAGGCCGCCTCCACCGGAGAGATGCCATTTCCTGCGTAAATGTTGCCACTGCTCTCAGCCTTTCTCTCTCACACCATTTCACTCACAAGTGTTTTTCTTCGTTCTCTCATCTCCCGGGAGGAAGACGAGGGCAGGAGACCGCCAAAACAGGCAGCCGGTGGGCCAGAAAAGCCAGGACATGCACTTCTCCGCTCGGGCGATGTTTCATCTCTCACGTCCTTGGCTTCCTGACCTGACAGTCTCCCTGCCATGTGTTGGGCTCTCCTCTGCCCTTTCCTTCTTTCTCCTTCATTTCTATTTCCGTCCCAATCAAGTGTCTCTTGAGACGAGGGAATAACGAGCGGGATCAGTACAGCTGGGCGGGGGGAGGTTGGTGCGTGGGCCTTTTAGCAACAATCGCCACTGTTTCTTTTTTCAACAGTAAATCCCAGGTGGAGCCTCATGATGACTGACGGAAAGCCATTAACCCTCTGCTCTCCCTCTTTCTCACCCGCCTCTCTGTCCCCCACGCAAACCCATTCTGAAAAGTCATGGCGGAAATTACAGTCAAGCCCCCTCTTTTGTGGTAATTAGTCATAAGATGTGACACGTGGGCGCACGTGCTCCGCCACAAGTTGCCAGCGCTCCTCCAGCACCATCACTTTGGTGAAATTGAGCAAGGAGAAAGGGAGTATATTAGCTGCATGATTGAGATGGGGAAAGGTAAATGTGCCTCTGGGAAGTTGATTGATCAAGCGGATAGTGTAATATCCTTTGTGATTGTGATTGCTTATGTGTGTACGTGTCTGTGTGTGTGTGTGTGTGTGTGTGTGTGTGTGTGTGTGTGCAAAACAGAGATGAGATAGGTGAGAGAGAGAGAGAGAGAGAGAGAGAGAGAGAGCTCTATGAAGAGGGCCAGCTGTTTCCAGTATTATACGTTTGAAGGATATTGGGGTCACAGAGTTTTTCGCCTGAGAAGAGACAGCTTTTCGATAAAAGGCGAGAGGGAGGTCGGGCCAGGTCAGCACACACACACACACACACACACACACACACACAGAGATGGTCAATGCTGGGCAGAACCCCCAGAGGGCCCTGCAGCTTTTATCCCCTTGTTAAGTTAGCTTAATCAACAGGCGATCGATGAGTGCGTAATATGGACAAATGGTGGCAGTGCATCTAAAACACACAGGCTTTTATTACTGATGCTTGGTGTGTTTGTGTATTGCCTGCAATAGGATCCGCCCACACACCACTGATATCTTAAAGTTGACGGGTTGATGATTAACCTGGAATATGATATAATATTTTATCCTTTATCTGACTCTGAGTCAGCACGGCAGCAGATTCATGTGCTTGTGTTGTCCCTAACAGTGGTAACTGCACTGAGCGGAGGGTTAGGGGTTTTCACAAATGCACCAAGTCTGGTCTTTAATAAAAGAATGTTGACATCCAAGAACAAAACTATCAGGCAACAGAAATAGATGAAGCAGGCTGAGCTGAATCCAATAAAACTACAACGAAATACAAAAGACTTAACTAAGAACAAACCAGAGAGGCAGAGAACGAAAGCAGCAGCACTGATGAGACACGTAGACGACAGTGAGAAAAACACAGGTGGCACCTTGATGTCCGGACTGCAGCGCTCTTTCAGACTAGAAGACATGGGGGGAACATTCACATGGCATAGAAGAACTTAATACAAAGACTTAATTAAAACATTACTACGGAATCAGGTAGGCCAGAAGTAATATTCAGTGCATCAAGATACATAATTATGTAGGCATATAGGCTACAGAGGTAGTAAAATACATTTAAGTATTGTAGTCCCTTGTTTACAAGCAGCTCATATTTTGCCTTGTGGTCTCACACGCTTGCAGACTTGACGTGATGATTGTGAATACGTCTCGTTGATGAGTACGACTGGAGACAGAGAGGACTTGGTCCAAGGTCCAGATGGTGGATAGTTGGTTTCAGCCAGAGACCTACACACAGGGACTAATTAACTGAAGGAACACAGTTGAACCCAAAAACCAGAAGGCAGAAAAAATACAAAGACAGGAAGTTTGAAACAAAAGATGACACATGAGGAGTCATTCAACATAAAGCAGGTCATAACTACAGAGCCCAGATCTGTGATGCCTAGTACATTACGGTACCCTGACAGTTTAGATCTAGGATATTGTATTTAGTCTCCAAACAACATCGTCCTTGTAAGAAATGGCCAACACCTGCCCCCCTCCTCTGAGACCACGCCCACCACGTACCTGCACGGCCCTGTTCTGTAAAGGAGCCTCTCTGCAGGAGATTAGCTATAAGGCTGCTGTTGGGGAATGACAACATGAAATATCATAAAAATTCCCCAGAACACACTGGAGTGGGTTTTTAAGTTCTTTGCATAACGCTGCCGTGTATTTGAAGTATTTCATTTAACATGAGATGTCACGAGTTGCGGTGGCATGATGTCCGTATGCATCATTTCTATTGCGCTGGCAACGCCATGTGTTCTGGCAGCTGATGTCAGGGGTTGGAGCTTGATCTTTCCATTTTTCAGGAGAATATAAACTATTAAAGCTTTGATGAAAGGCCACTTAACACACTTCAGTGGAATATGCCTCACGAGTAACAGAAAATCACAGGGTCTTTTTTCTTTTAAATAGAAAACTGACACGACTGAACAAATGAAAAGATACAAGTCAGAACAATGTTAAATCGCAAAAAAGGGAGAAATGTAGAGGAACATCTGTACCCACTTCTTACATCCTACTTGGTGATTTATTTCATGAACATAGTGCAAAACACAAACCTCAGAGTCACACAGGGACACGCGTATTCCTTGTGCAAGTGGTTTAATGGCAGCATTATGTCCATATGCATCATTTCTATTGCACTGACAACACCATATGTTCCTGCAGGTAATGTCAGGAGTTACTGCTTCCTCTTTCCAACAGAGTGTACACTTGAAAGATACGACAAAAGGCCACTTAACATACTTTAATGGATTATGCCATGTAATTAACAGAAAATCACAAGTCGGACAAATGTCAATCACAGAAAGGGCGAATTGTACATGAACACATCTGTAAGCACTGCTTTCATCCCATTTGTACACTGACTGATTTCTTTAAAAGACAGGAAGATGCAGTGAAACACAAAGCCGGGTGTCATATGGGGACACGTGTATTTGTCTCGCAGGTGGAGCTATACAGCACTAATTCATTATAATTAGCTGAAGTTAACCACCTGTGCAAACTCCTTTACTGTGTGAACTGATGTTATTAAACAGCCAGAAAGAAGAGCGAGACAATCCGCACTGGGGTTACTCATGGTGATCGCTTTGTTCTTTCCTTGAAGGTAACGCTGAAATAGATGTACTTTGATTTACATGTACTCCAAGTGACTTTACATCCACCAGGAAGTGCTAAGCCTTTATACATGAAATGAATGTTCTCTCAAGTGTTGCTCAATTTCTTTAAAAAACAAAACAAAACAAAAAAACCCACGTGGCTGAAGCTTTACACCTGCCTGTCTCACTGTGCCAGTCACGTCTAATTGGCAGTTGTTATTCTGACAGCAAACAAACAAACTCAAAAGATACGTGACGGGGGGAAATGTGGGAATCTGATCACGCTGCCGCTTTAAATTTTAATCACTCTCACCACATGTGTTTGTGTGCTCGCTTCATGCATAATGTACATAATATTACAGTCGGTGGCAGCGCCCATAAAGTTTGACAGTTTAGCTCGTCGGATATGCATGTTTTAGTTTTATTTATGTAATGTTTGTTTTTCTGGATCCAAATGCTCTGTGTATGTGTTTCATGTGGGTTTGGGAACACAATAGCTTGTCTCCCTTTGTGTGTGTGTGTGTGTGTGTGTGTGTGTGTGTGTGTGTGTGTGTGGATGAAGAGCTAAGTCGGGCGCTGTGATCGCGATCCACCATGTTGTTGTTGAGCAGAGGAGACAGGTCTGAGCCTGCGGTGTCAGGGGCTAGATGGATGTCAGCAGTGTAGGTTAAAATGTGTTTCTGCCTGCTGTCCTTGGGTGATTTCCACAGCACACTGAGCAGAGCACACAGTCCTGGCCAGGGGGCACCATTACTGCCGCCGTGTGCAGGAGAGACGTGGCAAATGTACCTGGATGTGATCCACAGAGAGGCTGCAGAAACAAGCCTCCGCTCCCTCTCACTCTCAGTCAGGTCACCACTCCATTTTGATCTCAGTGCCTGGAATCTGTTCCTGAAACACATCAAAAAGTCGATGAGGTAGTGGTCGCACAGGCGCAGTTTTCCCTCTGAAAGACCATCATCTGCCCAGTGAACAAAGCATCACACATGGCAGACTTTACTCTCAATCCACATGCGGAGAATGAAACGCCCTCAAGGCACTGGATGCAGTAACTGATGCATATCATCAGGGCGCTCTAAATTTGATGTTCTCTCTTGGCCGAGTGCAGGCGGAAGCATCAGACTTGACACCTGTTGTTCATTACTGCAGCACAACACATTTCTCTAGAGTCAGATAAACAGCATCTCCTGCAAACCGAATCATTTGGTTTGGAAAGCTACGAACAGTACTTCTGATGATTAGTTCTAATTTGAGATATTTAGCACACAGTTTGAGTGGTTCTCCAAAATCAATGCCTTCCCTCAGATTCCACATAAAACACCAGCGTGGTGGTGGAGTCACTGTGGGATCTGCACACAAGCATCCCCTCCCCATATTTACCCACAAGTGCTTAGTGAAATGCCAATAATTAACCCGTTAATAGCGGTGTAATTTTCCTGTCATTATCATTTAGGCAAAATGTCACAGACAATGGTGGGTGAAAGAAACGACCCTAAAGAAGTCAATCACAGTCTCACTGGCTGTGAAATTGAAACTGCAGGATCAGAAAGCAGAGTGGAGTTGAGGACTGAAACCATGTGGTTTGAGGGTTTCAACCAAAACAAAAAAGACATTATTAACGCAGGAGTGTTGCACATTATGTCTTTAAAAGGAAGACGTAAAAGCACATTATGGGATGGGACGTCACTACTAGACTAGTCTTCTTGGTGAACTGTTACAACTGTGTACAAAAGCGAGCACGCTTATGAGCATCATGATGTAAAAATAAATCCTCTGGCTCCAGAATTATGTTGAAATGGTGCAGATCAGCATCAACTGTTCAGTTTAGAAATAAATAAAACACAATGTGTCCCACTTTACACTTTTCTTTTTGAACATATTCCCTGACGAGTGACAACGTGTTCATATCGAACATGATCTACAAAATGTTCAGTGACGGTATGTTTCAACTCAGCTCGAGCCAGTTTGGTTTGTCCATTCGGGGCTACAGTAGAAACATGGTGGTGCAACATGGTGGACTACGTAGAAGAGGACACGGAATGATTCCCAGCTAGCTGAAATGCAATCATTGTTCATCTGATTAAACACAAATGAGCGTCAGCTTGCCTGTCACATGTTGTTATCATGTCATTTCCTGTTTTACTTTGAAATGTTGCCCTCATGTGTTGTGTGTTGCCTTTCATTTCCTCCTCTTGTGTGATTTCCCCTCCTGTTTCCTTGCTGTCCTCACCAGTTCTCCCTTCACACTGTGCTCTGCATCTTCTTCTCCAGCCTTTCCCTCCTTCCAGTGTGTCTTCCAGCCCATCGGCCCTCAGTGTTTCTGGTGTTTTTCCGTTTATTTCCCCTCACCTGTGTTGCTCCACCTCACTCCACCTGCACCTCATCCCCTCGTCAGACTCGTGTGTGTTTTCCTGCAGTCTTCATCAGTTCGTCCGTCTTAAGTGTCTCCTTGTGAATGTTCCAGGTTTTTTGTTCCTCATGTTTTCACAGAGTTGTACTGTGTTCTTCTCAGCAGGTCTTTGTTTAGTTTGTGTCTTTGGCATTTTGCTTGTCTAGATTTTTGGGACTGTATGCTTTATGAATTGCAGCTTTCGTTAATGAAAACATTTGCATTTCAGTTTCTTATCATATTTGTGTGAAACATGACATTGCCATGACAACTTTTTTTGTAAGATGTTGTGATTTTTTTAAGGCGTATTTCAACCTGGCAGTATACACTTCAATTCAGTCTTCATGCAGGATGCTGTCAGGGGACCCTGAAATATTCCAAATTCAACATCTACTGTATATTATATTCTATCGTCCAACTCCACGCCTGTCACATCCTCTTGACTGCCTCCAAACCACATCATCACCCCCCCCTATCTGCGCTGCAGTGCTGTGCTGCCTTGACAACAATCTGTCCATACCATGTCAATATGTTCTAACTGCTTCATATGACTTGCGCTCAGTAGTGCAAATTCTTATTGTGTCAATAATCACATATTTTTAGTGCGGTGTCTCCATGAAAAGATAACATTCACTAGGTTTGAAACTAGCAATTTATATAGATTCTTCCACTGGCCTCCTGGACTGAACATTCGTCATTGTGCGTGCGTCAGTGGACACCTGCAGCACACACTCACAGTGTTATCTAGATAGAATAAGAGGTAAAGGTGCAGGAGCCTGTCTGTGTCTATCCAGAGAGAAAACCAAACAACATGTCTGCTTTCCTGGAATGTTGAAATGTGTCCACCTCTGAGAGTAAAAAGAGCAACATCTGTTTTGCAAGGTCTTTCAATAAAAACTCCAATGCATCCACAGTTTGGATGATTTTCTGCAGTGGCAGCTTAAATCACAGCTAACATATAAAATCATAAAGAGAGCTGGCACATTTACCTGTCTTCATTGTGTTGTAAGCGATGTGCAATAAAACCACAGCCGCTTTGTGCAGTGAGAAGCAATTTAACTGACACTTAGTATCCACAAACGGAGGTGTCATTGTACTTCGTCTGACTGGAACATTTCTCAGCCACACAGAGCAAAAACAACCTGTTCCTCTTGAAATTCTTGGTTTTTTTGGGGGGGTAAAACAAAAATATGATTAAAAACTAACATCATAACACTGGGGGCACTTGACAAAGAGGACTGAGTTCACTTTACTTGCTGTAGTAGTCTGCTCAACATGTTCTACCACTCGATGGGCAGCACACAGCGCTCTGCAGCCGGTAGCTGGGGAGGAAACATCAAGGCAGCGTCTGCAGGAGTGATTAATAATCCTTGTGAAGGAGAAGGGTGAAAAAAAAAGAAGAGAAGGATGGCTGCCTTGTCGAGGCTGGACACCCCGGAGGCGGAAGCAGACGGGAGGATGAGGAACTAAAGTGAACTCCATCTTGGACAACACTTCCAAACTGTCTGCGCTGTGAGGGGGTGGGAGGCTGAAGACACCCCTGAGGTGTTACACTGAGTGCTTTAGGCTTTTCTTTGTGTCTCAGCCATTACACTGCTCAGTGCGTCATGTTCAAATGGCCTCGGTTGGAGCCTACTGGGAGGGGGACTGACAGGAACACTGGATCACACTGTTACATTCCTTATCTTTATCAACACTTTCTGCATTGTGTGCACGTGAGTCATCGCAGGTGACGCTTTCACCGGCTCCTCGCTTCATGGCGTGGAAGAGCTTTTAAAAGGTGTGTTCTGCACACGTGCTGCTTTGCTCTGTGGTTGGTTAATTGATTAGATGGTGCTGTGTTCCGGAAGAGTTTTTAATATGCAGGGAACACCGGCATACAATTTACACTGCTGAAATAAATTGTACATTCACATATTTCCTCTATGTACGTATTTTATCGATGCAATTTGTTCACATAATTGTGTTCCTATACTGTTAAATGTGACGCGCATACTGACTATTTCATTACTTCCCTAAGTTATTCGCTGTACATAATTGATGCAAGCCCTTTATAGAATATAACCATGTGTTCTTTTTGTTAAGTGCTTTATTCATGTTGTTTTTTCTCATTGCTTGTTGTCTTTCTGTCGTTTTTCACGCTCAGTACTTTTGTAACTACCACCTCTCCCAGTAGGAAGGCGCGCCTCGCCTCGTCCTTACCTGAGAGATGAGCTCTGAGAGACAACGTCGTGTCACTGCAGATGTTGTCAGGACCTAAAACAATGCCTCGCGAGTTCCCGAGGGCGATGAATTTGCATGTGGCGACGGAGGCTCCCGAGTTGGGATCTGAAGCATCCGAGCCGGCGCTGAGCTGAGGCTGAGACACCCAGCAGCGCTCAAGGCAGTTAGTTAAAATTGCATGATCTACTGATTTAAGTGGTCTAAAAGGGTTAGAATCAAGGGGTTTTTCCTGCTTCTGTTGTTCAGAGGAAGTCATTCTGTTTCATTACATTTACCTCCATTGATCAGCGTTTAGTTGCCTCTCTCTTGGTGGCATCATTTCAAACTGAAGTAGTGAGACTAAAGGACAATTCAACCCCTTAAACAAGTCAGCACACATTAAAACTGAACTAATTCTGGGACTGGAATATTTACTTTACGCCATTTTCTTCAAATTGGGTATGTGTTGTTCACGTTTGTCTTTTGGGTTGAACTTCTGGCTAGTTTGTGAATGACCTCCAGCAAAGTTCGACCCTGTGAAATCAGCCCTCCAGCAGGCGGCGCTCGACCGGCCACAGGAGATCGTTGTGTGATATCTGGTCTATGTTGAAATAAGCAAAATAATAACAGCTACAGCAGTCATTCTTTTTGCAGTGGAAGGGTTAAAACCTCCATCATCCACTTCATAATGCTGTATGCACGCAATGAAGTCATTGCACTGTGGATGGACAGAGCACAGGTGGACAGAGAGATGGTCAGCAGTTGGGTTCAGGATATTTTTTCTAACTTGTTAAGCTTCAGACTGTGACGCTCTACCTGCTCTTCGGGCTGCATTTTTGCGTGCGATGGGCTCTGAGGTCATGTGATGTATATAAATATCCAATTAGACTTTCATTGTAAAGCCTGCTGGGAAACAGCTGAAATGATATTAACATTGTCAAACAGCACGGCTTAGTTAGATTAAGGCACCAAGACTACTTGGTAAGGATACTTTGGGTTAAAATGGAATTCTAATTTCAGTCGCATAACTCATGCAACGTCATGTAAGCTATGTCATTTATGTACAAGATGTTATGATATGTAAATTAATCTTGACTCTTTGTCTGGCACATTGACTGCAGATATTACTGAAAGGAGTAGAAACCATGGCTGCCTGAAAGGTAAGAAAAATGCAGATGGCTTTTCTCTTTTCTTATGAAGAAGTCGGCCTTGATGGTGGTTGAAATACCAGCTCTCAGATATGTATAAACATTCAAACTGTGATACAAAGCACAGGACATAAAGCTCATGCATAATTCAAACTTGCATTCTTGTGAAGAACTCGACTTTATGTTCGAAGGTCCAATATTTGCCGCTGAGTCTCTGGAGACGATATAAGCCACTTCATATACGTTTGAGAAAAACATGACTCCTGCTTGACAGAAGGTGCATTCATGGCCTCCTTGACTGTAAGATAAAAGCTTCAGTTATGGAGATGCAGCATTTTAATTATTTCTCTTATATTCTAAATACTGTCAGATACCTTTTCACTCAGGTGACGTTTCCCACTGTCACGCATACAACAAGGTGAAGCCGATTCATCTAATGCACATCCTCTTCTCTCTGCCGCTGCTGTGTTAAGTTGGCTGGTGTCACTATAGAAGTCACTGTAAATGCAACATAAGTACCTGAATACACAGAGAGCTGCGTTAATGACTTTCGGACTCTGGAGTGGGAGGTTTTTGAATTGTTAAATAGCTTTTCCGAGGTTTCTTTTTTTTTGCTTGTCAGGTAAAGTAGTTATTGAAATGTTTTAAGGTCAGGTGACTATAGGGTCCTCACCATCAGGCTGATAAAAAGATGGGATATTTTTAATAAATAGAACATGGAGGAAAAAATGGGACATTTCATCTCAGATCTCTATCTTTTACATTAGAAGTCTGTTGCCTCTATACTTCTACATCGGAGCCAATGTGAACGTTTTCATAGCGTTCTGTAAAAGAGACAGCGTGTTAAACACCGCAGTCAGCAGGAAATCTCGATCAACAGTAACCGCAGAAGGTGAAAATAATTCCAACCTGTTGACCTGTTTCGGTGGCCGCGAACACACCCAGGTTTGTCACCACACCAGCGGCTGTAAACAGGTGTCCTTACAAATATCTGGCAACCTTCCTGGCTCGTAATATCGCCACGTCTGTCCCCTCCACCTCCTGATGTGAAAGGCAGCTATTAAGCATGTAATTTGAACGTGTTGGCTCCAAATGTCAACCTTGAGCGTATATCCCGTCTACTGGGCTGCTACATTTAAAACACACACTAAAAAAGAAAAGAGCTTGTTGAAGTTTTTCGTTAAGTAAACCGTGTTTGTGAAGTTCATCACCAGACATTTGTATGGTCAATTTATTTGATATATTTAACATTAATCACTTACATCCATGGTTGCCAGGACAGACTCGTCAAAAATATAAACCAAGATATTTTTAAACGCTCAACAGGAACATTAAAATAGGTGTCGTCTGATTGTTACTCCCTTCATTTCTAAATGAACAAAGGAGTGTTGAGCTCTCATGAAGCAGAACTTCTACTGATTGTGTGTTAGTTCAGAAGTGCACACTGCTGTCGAGATGTACAAATTGCATATTTAATGCTCCTGTTGTCTCCTGAAAGTGTATTCTTACCCGCTCACAACAGTCATGAACACACTGTGTACAGTGCGTGTGTCTGTGTGTGTCTGTGTGTGTGTGTGTGTGTGTGTGTGTTTGTGAGTTTGCTTATGCATGAGTGAGTCATGGTGACGGGGTTGCTCGTGAGGCAGGCGCTCTGGCACTATGACAGAATGAGGTCGCCCCGCTGCAGAATGACACGCTCTCCACGTCAGCCTCTCACACACACACACACACACACACACACACACACACACACACACACACACACACACACACACACACACACATGCGAACACACACACACACACACACACACACACACACACACACACACACATGCACACACAGTTCACAATGTCCCTGAATAAGTCAGTTTGGATAATGGTGATGCCTTTGGCTGTGAAACACTGCCCCACTCTCAAACACACACATAAACACAGAGGAGAGGACGTGTATTGGTGCACAAAGCAGTGATATGGTTATGTATGAGTCCTGGCTGAGTCACACTTAAAAATGTCCTTAAGGGTGTTTTGTACCAAATTATGTGCATTGTTTCAAGAGTTTCTTTCAGACTTAACTGCAGACTTTTTGATGGAATAAATAGCATCACAAACACTGCCAAAGAAGGTCCCATTTCTCACAATATTTGGCATCCGGCTGCTCTTGTTGCATCACGGGAATGATCATAACAGGCGGAAGGAGGCTTTGATTAATAAGACTGCTTGGCTAAAGCTACACCTGTTGTGTAACTGTTGTTTGACACAATCGCGTTCAACTAGTGGCGGCGACAGAGTGTATCTTTGTTAGTGATCGGCCACAACATGTAGGCAATGCTGTTCAGTTGAGAAGCACAAGGGAAGGTGGAGGTATGGGGCAAAAACAAATTCTAGGAAAGCTTTTATTTCCTGAGTGTCAGACTCGCAGAAGAAGCGGAACAGAGCTGAACTCAAGAGGCCTAAATTTCACAGGGTATCCTCGAGGCCCCTGCGCTATCAGTCATCAGGCGCTGTTTGTTTCAGTTGAAGCCGACTCATTTCCATTTTGACACCGCTTTCTGTGCATCATATAACAACAAAGACTGAATGTAGTCTGTTTTTAATGGTGTTATATGCTTGAGTGTCCTGAGCTTACTGTAGTGTGTCCCGTTAAGTCTCCATCTAACTGCTCAAAACATAAGATTAGCCACCTGTATAATTCATATTCCCAACAAATAGAGGTGGCACATCACAACTGATGCTAACTGTATCCTGTTTATACATCCAAGACTGCAGGCTATAGTTAGCTTGTTAGCTGTGCAGCTAGCTGGACTAACTGGGGGTGTGTTGGAGTCTGCTGGATATCAGACTCCCTTCACTGATCCACGCACAGGTCCAGAGTCCAGCGTCTGACATGTGTTACCATGTGCATACAGTTCCTGTTATCTACTAGTGAATCGTTTGTTCGCTCTCCCTTTTCACATGAGCAGCGTGGTAAAAGACCCAGTGGATCCAAGTGAGTATGCAGCGTGTCGCTTACTGCCTAAAAAGGATTTTGATGTCATGACACCCATATCATGCTAACAATGGTTCGCCTATTTCTCTAATCACTCTTCAAACATGCATGTGAGAATGATCATGAGGTCACGCTAGGACAAATGCATAGAAAGCAGTTAGCGGCTCTCGGTTTTGAGCACGGAGGTCGAGTGGCTGCTCCAAGCCCAGATCATGGCGTGTTGTGGGGAGCGGCCACAAACACATTACTAACATCTGTATTTTCATAGAGACTCTCCCCTGGCTTCAAATTGGGCAAATGGGGCCTGTTGTTTTAATCACATTGTTGTTTTGGTCCCTTTAAGCAGATGGTGACTCACTCACACTGCTTAATAAATCATTCATTCAGTATTTGTTGGTGATGCTCGTCTGGCTGTAATCAGGCGGCAGCGTTACTTACAGTTGGCTTAAGAACCAATACACACCATTTGTTTACAGTCACTTCCTGGTGTAATCACCTGGCTCACCTGCCTACATGGTCTTTAATATACAACTAAATAGATGTTATGTCAAAGTGTACACATGTTATTCAAAGAAGATCAAGGTGTGATGCTTTAATATCTCACAAAAAAAAAAAAAAAAAAACTACAACTCCACTAACATATATCTTAGAGACCTTATTTACCAGTCAGTAAACCAGAAGAAGTGGCTGTTATTAATGTGATATCGCCATGATTTGATCTATTACACCTATTACTATAACGCCACACGGTAACCATAGTGACCACTCAACATGTCCTCAGTTCAGCGTGAGACAAAAACAGACATCTGGCCTCTTCTCCTATTACTTTATCAAAATTAATTTGTGCCATAAAAACAGTGGCGTTGGCAGATTCACTCAGCAGCCACACACAACTTGTGTGATGTGTTTTTTTTTTTTTTGATGGTGCAAATCATTTCTGTACACACTTGAAACTGGTGAAGGAGCTATCAGTTTGCCCTTGTACCCCCCATTTTGTGTGCAAAGTCAACTTAACATCACATTTAAGTGTAAGGCAAAATTGCAATGAAGCGTTCATGGAAAAAAAAAATAAAATAAAAAAAAGCTTTGGTTTCAGTATCAGCAGATATCCAGTTTCAGAGCTGGAGTTGAAGAGGCAGTAGATCTGCACGTCTGTAACTGTGTCCATGTTCAAACAAGAAAAGGACCCAAACACAAGACACACAGGCAGCAAGATAACTGAAGAAGAGCTGAACTTAGAAAAGCTCTAGTCCCAAACAAATTCAAAGTCCACCTGTGAAGAACAAGCCAGTGAAGAGCTGGGAACACGAGGAACAGGAACCAAAACCAGAACCAAAAACTCAAACCATAACACTTTGCATGCATTTGCATCTAGCAAAGTGCGGTCCAAATGACAAAAGCATCACTAGAGCTGAACAACTGGGTTTATTTTCATCCTTACAGCCTTTTCTCTTGTAGTATTATACTGCTTAAGAATCCAAACAAGTGTGAAAACAAAGCAACCAAACAGAGTTGTGTTAGAACCAAAGAACACTCTAATGTTATAATCTTTCTTCTTTATAATAAGAGAACAAACCAACTCCACACTCAATCTCTTAGCTCAGTATTATAGTACACGTCAAGTGAGTAGTCATGACAACTTTTACAAAAGTCCAGTTTCAAAATCTGTTGACTGGAAAGATTAAAGAAAAAAACAGATACAGCTTTTTGAAACACGGATCTGTTGAGGGAAAGTCGAGATAAAACGGTGACGGCAAGACAAGGCCCTGTTCATTTCTGTGGAAGCTGATCTGTGGCACATTGAACCAAAAGAAGACTCATTTTGCAGGGTTGTGACTGTCTGTTGAGGGCTTGGGAGCACCATGTTACCTTGTAGTTACACAGCTCGGCCACCATGTCAAGTGGCTGCTGCTGGGGGCTTGTTCCCATCGAGCTAACAGTAATTATCTAGCCTCCTCCAGCTAATAAA
Organism: Acanthopagrus latus; assembly: GCF_904848185.1. Taxonomy (NCBI): domain Eukaryota; kingdom Metazoa; phylum Chordata; class Actinopteri; order Spariformes; family Sparidae; genus Acanthopagrus; species Acanthopagrus latus. The sequence goes on from NC_051041.1 coordinate 18,592,136, forward strand.
ATCTGCCTCCAGAGTTTGTCTTGCCAAGTTCAAACACCCGGGGATACGACTCTGAACTCGTTGTACTCTGCAAGACCTTTACTGCTATGCAACATCACAGGCTAGCTGCAGATATGTGAGGTGAAGTATTTTCCCCACATTGCAGACATTTCTTATAAAGCTGTATCATTACACCAGACTTAAGTATTTCTCTTCTGTCTATCTCTCGGCTCTGTGGAATACCAGTGTATTTATAGTTGTAACCTTTGATATGAGTTTACTGCAGTGTCTCTGCTGGCAGGCATCTTATGGAGATACAGAATGAATTTACTGGCATCACAACACGACTCCTCTCCAAAACTCTCCCAGGATGTTTATAAAATGATTCCTCTATCGTGCAGAAAACACAGTTTTGCAAAAATCATAGCTCATTTTCTATATTGGGAGGGTTGTTCCTGGTTCAACACAAACCGACTCACACTTCCGTGCCCTTCCAGCGTGCCTGGCGTTTTAGTATTGTGCTGCGCTGCTCTTTAGGCCTGTGCTGCTCTGCTATCAAAGGCCCTCTGAGATCGAGCCAAGTCCTGCTGAATAAAACATTTAGTAGCTGATCTTCAGCAAATACTAAAGCTAAAGGAAAAGAAAGGAGAACTTTTCTCCTGTACTTTTTTTTTTGAATATATATCTTTTATTTTCTTTTGTGTGTGTGTGTGGGGCGAAGTTTGAAGTTCCCTTCAGGTCGCTCTCTGTCTCTCTTCTCAGCTCATGTAGCCCTGCAGCTCCGCAGAATGGACTTGCGTTCTGATTATTTTTTACTTGTAGCATCTCTGCAGTTGGAGCAGTGCGTAGACCTTATCTTCGACAGATACGTCTATGCATATGAACTCGGCCCGGGGCGGGCTACAAATGTATATCACTACATATTCTTGCAGTGCTGAGGAGAGAGGAGGGGTGGCGAGAGGAGAAAGGAAGGAGGAGAGAGGAAGGAGGAGAGAGGAGAGAGGAGGGAGGAGAGAGGAAGGAGGAGAGAGGAGGGAGGAGAGAGGAGAGAGGAAGAAGGAGAGAGGAGGGGTGGCAAGAGGAGAAAGGAAGGAGGAGAGAGGAGAGAGGAGGGAGGAGAGAGGAAGGAGGAGAGAGGAGGGACGAGAGAGGAGAGAGGAAAGGATTAGGTCACCTGAACAGTTGATAAGGCTGGAAAGCGTCTGGAAAATTTTCTTTATAATTTAATAACATTATTCTCTGCCCCCTTGTCTCTTGGGTTTTGCATTTCATTACAAAGATAGGATAAAGTATTGAATAGTAATATGTTGAACGGTAATGGGATGAATTTTAATGAAACGAATGAGGATAGTTTTGAGAACTTTTGGATGCTAATAAAAAGGGCACAAAAAGGGCCAGTGGTGTCCTGTCAGAGCAGCAGGAATGAATCATTAACGGATATTCCAGAGGACATAACATTTTAACATCTTTTGTGTCAATGTTAAGTTTGTCAAAGGCTATGTTACACATTTAGTATATTCTGGACAAATGAAGAGAAGCGCTCGGCAAGAAGGTGTGTATAGTTCCATACATTGATGCGTCCTGCCTACACAGGATGAGTTTTCCGGTTGTCCGTCTCATTCGATGAGACTGAACACAGACCAGTGAGAATCACCGTGGCCTGAAGCGCCTGCCTCCTACTTAACGCCACTTCCTGCAAGTAACTATTGTGATTGTTTGTTCTGCAAGCAACCAAAACGTGCGTTACCTACACAGCATGTGTATATCTGAACACATTGTGTGTAGAGACAGAGGACTAAATGTGCTACATCGCTGACATTTGTACAGTGAGTGTATTGTTGCAAACCTAAAAGAAGTCAGAATCAGAATCAGAAATACCTCACTGTCCCTTGAAAGGAAATTGGTATGTTACAGTTGCTCCTTCTATAATAGAGACAGTGAACGGAAGAAGGAAGAAGAATGCGTGGAATGAGAAAGGCAACATCTCTGGATCTCATTTTTTATAATGTGTTTTAAATCTGTCCATAATGAAACCAGTGGGCTGCTTTTTATAACCTGGTGCCTACATTACCCACAATGCAAATTTGCCACCTGAGTGACATCACTGGAGCCAACTTATTATAACATGAGACTACCTCTGGAGCCTCAAAGGGCTTTATCCTACTTTTTCCCACAGGCAGTAGTACGACCCAAGAGCTGTAAACACATTTTAATTTATACATCTGGTGGAGTAACCCTTTAAATTTGGGATTTAAACGTGATTTAAGCTCACTTTTTTAACCTGCCTGCATGAACGTGGTCCAGTGCATCAAACCCTCAGATAAACGAGCTTGACATGCTGGACACACAGATGTCTGTTGGTCTCGATCATCCAAATCCAGGGCATTTTTCTGCAAATGTAGTGGCCAAAGAACTTTCCTCCATCGACTTTACCCTGGCCAGCACCAAAGATAGGATGGCACGATAACTTAAACTTTCACGGAGGTTCTCCCAGATGGTACACATTTCTCAGAAAATACTTTCAGTCGAATCCTCAAGTTTTTCTACTTGATCTGATCAGACTGATTTTCAGCTGCAGACTTTGTGTCCGTCCTGACCAACATGTTTAAAGAGAAAAGTTTTGCGTTGCTACTTCCTTACTAGCTCTCCTTGCTGAGTATCAAAACCAGGTCCAGTATCTGCGGCTCATTCGCCCACACGTGCGCAGTAACCTCTCTCTCTGAGACTCACACTGTGTCACACAGACTCACTCCTCATACTGCCAGGCCTAATCACGCTCCTGTGTGCTGCCCTGGGATATGGCCGCCACACTCCTCAGATATTTTAGATAATTGAACAAATTATCTGCGCCTTGTTGTCATGTTCCGGGGTAAGTGTGGCTCCTAGCATGGAAAACTTTCCCTTGTGTCTATTAATAATTGTGAAAGTTGTTTTCTTTTTTTTTCAGTTCTGTTTTGCTGTGCAGGCATCATTAGTCAGCATGGAGACACGCCGTAGGCTACATTTGCTACCAGTCAGCCAACCAACCACAGGGGAAAAAAGCTACCAGTAACAATAAATGTGGCTGTTTGAGTGTGTGTTAGGCACAAAACTGATCCGAAAACCTGGTGAGGCGATCTCAGTTGTTAATGCCAAAAGGGGTTCTTGATGATAATTGAACAAAAAAAAAGCATTTTGTTATGGATATGAAACGGATACTATCAGAAATCTGCCAAAGTTCACTCTCTACCAATTGGCACTTAACAGTGTGGTAAAAAAAATATTAATAAACAAATTAATTATATATATATTAAAATAAAAATAAAAAAAATACACAAAGAAGTGGGACTGAGCAGCTTCCCCCTCATCAATTTGAAGCGTGTTTCAAGTCACAGAAGAATGTCTTCGTCTCTGACAGTCAAGACACAAACAGTTCTACTAATAATTCCCCTAATGTTATAGATTTGTGACAGCTTGAGGAAATCCTCACAAGAACATGTCAGTCAACTCAAAGTAATCCCCCAGTCAGCCCGTCTCACTCTCTGACCTACATTTGGTGTTGAGCGCTGTGGTAGTGGGTGTTAACTTTTATATAATCCTTCCGCAGAGATGTAAATGGTGTTCCTTTCACTCCGCTGTGACCTCTGTCTCATCTTCCATCCCTTCTTTATGAAGCTTTGCAAATGATTAGATTTAAATTTCTATGACACGAACATGATGCCGTTCGAGTCGGTAGCGGCCCTGTCGAGCACAGCCAGAGCAGTCGGTGCGCGCTCTGCAGAAAAATAAAAGTAACGCAAAAAATATGAATTAAACCGTGACTTATCACAGTATCTTAATTTACAGGAAACCTTCAAACATTTTAACATTTTAAACAACCGAGCGGTCAGCAAACAATTTGCAAAACTAACTAATAATGGTGATAGGGACAGGTTGACATTTATTGTAAACTGAACCTCGGAATACATACAGGTGCTGCTATGAGACATTATGTTTGTGTTCAGGTCAGAGTCACATAAATTGACATGGTGCTTTCAAGTTCCTTTAATAATCATTGGTAAATTATATTAAGTGATGGATCGACTGTCTGTCTTGAGGCTATATGTCCTATTCATTTGTTACTTTTAACCTTCATTCAGCTTTTATTGACCTGGACAGACCCAAAAAAACAGAATGGCTGTCAAGTTCGGTTTCGGACTCAGTTACTACTCTCTTCGACTTGCAGCTTTGGATGGAAAAAAGCTGCTGGAGCTCAACTACAAATATACAGGTCCTTTACTCAGGACCTCCCCTTCAGGATCCCAGGAAGCAAATAGAAATATGTAGTAAGACAGAATACAGCAGTTGGCCAAAATAAATAAACCTGATTGATGCCACTTGCCTCGAGTCCAGCCAGAGCACTGCTCCAGGGAATGACCGGCCTTCAAGACAGCAGCTTGACGGTGAGTCCAGAGAGTTGGAGAATAATCTGATTCTGTATGACAGAAAAACTATGATTTACTGACCAATCAATCACTCTTCGGATGGGCCACTTCCAATTGTGAGCAATCAATATTCTGCAGGTTGGATGGGAAGCTCACGCAGGCTGGCTGTGGCCCAGGGGGCACCAGTGGATGATCTCTGTTCTATGATATAACTAAGTTAACAACTGGGGGCAAATTGAAGAGGAAAACAAAATCACTTGAATAACTTCTTTCTGTGCCAGAATATTGGTAATAAAAATGACAAGCTCAATGCTAAATATGCTCTTATGCATCAGGCATGAAAGAGGCTAAAGAGAGGTCGCCACTTTAGAGTCCATAGATCTGAAGTCTCACTGTAGTCTGGCGCACAGGTTTTGGAACAGGCTTTTAAATGTTAAACATGGCTTTAGTTTGTATTGATGAATCTTCGCCCACCTGTGAAGATGTAAATTGAAGTTTTGGTCCAACGTCAGGCAGCGATACGAACGAGGCTGTTGAAGTAATGCTGTACAGTGCCATAGACTTTAACACTGTGCAAAATGCTTGAGCATAAAATAGTAATGGGTGCCATTAGGTATGGCCGGTGGATAAGAAACGTTTATTGAACTTTAAAAATTCATACAGAATCACAGGGGCACCTCATAGAGAATGCATTATTTAAGAAGTCTGGGTAGCCGAGCAGAGGTCCACTAAGCAGAGAACAAATGTGATGGCTATCCTCTCACCACTAAGTCTGTCTTTAAATTAGAAAACATTTAATTTTGTTACCTTGAGTGCTGTGAGAGTGTATGGAGGATTTAGAGGGCTGTATACGAGGCATAGTGTTGTATTAGGTTGGGATTGATTCCAGGTGCCGGGAAACGAGGATTTCTTGCCCAGATTCTGTCAATTTCCTGCCTCAGGACTGACAAAGCAAAATCCCATTAATCTATGTTGGTTAATGCTAAATCATCACCGCTTTCTAAGGATTCAAACAGGCTGAAAATACAAATACAGACGAACAAAACAGGACACACCGAGTACATTCATTGATTAGTGGGTCTAACACTGTCACAATTGGTTTCTGAATAGATGTTGGGAGCCTGCCACGTTCCCTCGTACGTTTTGTTTTGTTACTTTTATCCAGCAGATCTGAATCTGAGCAAACAGAGGTAAGAGCAGAGACGTGACGATCCCCGCCACCGTCATCTTCTGTGGGTCAAGGCAAAGGTTTGATTTGATTTTAGATATATTCTTAACTCATCATACAGAACAGACCTTTCCTAATTCACACAGTCTGTTGTCCTCATGGATCTTTTTTAAATCTGCCGTCTTCTGGAGCCAGACGAAGGATTCCTGTTCTCAGCTGTCCTGTACGACTCGACCTTTGACTCTGTGATAAGTTAACAGTCAGCTCAGCTCCGTAATTTAGCTAGACTGAAATTCTATTTGGACTTTTGGTTTTAACTAGAAGTAGATTTCATCTAATAGGTGTACAATAAAACAAAATAAAACACGCAGTATACAGTGTTTTACTTTTGTGTCCACATAGTGTTTCTGTCTGAGCGTCAGCATCTTTTTTCAGTTGTTTCTAATGAGCAGAGAAGCAGCCACCTGGAGAAAATGCACTACCTCTACCGACTTTTTTCAGAGCCTTCTCTGTGCAGCAAATCCAAGTCGATAATCTCTCAACTTTTCAGAAAGGCGCTGGTGGGGATGGGACTTGTCACCCGTCTCCCTGGTAACCAAGAAAATGGGGGAGAGGTTAGTACTGGTTATGTCTCTATATCCAGAGCTTTCAAACAGAAACTCTCTGGCATAACAGTGACAGGAATGTCCATTTGTGAGAGCTGATGGTCTGTACGCCGGTGAGTGGTGTGCTTTTATCACCCTACATGTTGTAGGCTTGTTAACAGCTGTGTGGACAGCCCTTTGTTACTGTACCATTAGCAAGTGTTTATCAGAAACCAATGTGCAGCGTTTTTCTTCTCTCAGCGCACAAGCACTGCCCAAAAATAATGCTATGTGGGCAAATCGTGACTAAATACACCTTATTACAAAAGATAGTACACAATAGAGCAGGTTGTCCCGTAATGTGAAGGTCGCTGGTTTGATTCCTCACACTGTTGCATGTTGAAGTATCTTTGAGCAAAATACTGAACCCCAGATTGTTCCTGATGAGCAGGTTGGCACGCAGTCCATTTACCATTTGACTTCTAAAACAATTCAGCAACCAATAAATAACATTTGTGTAATCTACAATAAGCCAATTATCATTTAAATGTGCTTAACAATCTTTTTTTTTCTGCTTTACTGTCTTTAAAAAAGAGAAAAGTTCCCCTGGTAATATCAGTCCCGTGTGAATGGGGCTGATATTAGTGTCGGCCCCCTTCCGGACTTCTTATTTTTTTGCATGTTTGTCACAGTTGGCCACTGCATGTCCCAATGTGAAAAAGTGATTGCCCCCTAAATCCTAATAACTGGTTGGGCAACCCTTAGCAGCAACTTCTGCCATCAAGCATTTGCAATGAGTGTTTTACAGCACTCTGAAGGGATTTTGACCCTCTCATCTTTGCAGAATTGTTGTAATTCAGCCACACTGGAGGGTTTTCGAGCATGAACCACCTTTTCAAAGGTCATGCCACATCATCTCAATAGGATTCAGGTCGGGTCTTCATTTTGTTTTTCTTCAGCCATTCAGAGGTGGACTTGCTGGTGTGTTTTGGATCACTGTCCTGTTGCAGAACCCAAGTTTGCTTCAGCTTGAGGTCACAAACAGATGGCTGGACACTCGCCTTCAGGGTTTTTTGGTAGCCAGCTGAATTCATGGTTCCAGTTACCACAGCAAGTCTTTCAGGTCCTGCAGCAGCAAAACAGCCCCAGACCATCACACTACCACCACCGTATTTTACTGTTGGTATGATGTTCTTTTTCTGAAATGTTGTGTTACTTCTATGCCAGATGGAATGGGACACACACCTTCCAAAAAGTTCAACTTTTGTCTCGTCAGTCCACAGAGTATTTTCCCAAAAGTCTTGGGGATCATCAACATATTTTCTGGCAAAACTGAGACGAGCCTTCATGTTCTTTTTGCTCGGTGGTGGTTTTCGTCTTATGGTGGAGTTATGAACACTGACCTTAACTGAAGCAAGTGAGGCCTGCAGTTCTTTGGATGTTGTTGTGGGGTCTTTTGTGACCTGTTGGATGAGTTGTCGCTGTGCTCTTGGGGTTATTTTTCACTTCATCAGGCACGTCCTACTTAAGTGATGTCTTGATTGATAACAGGTGTGGCAGTAATCAGGCCTGGGTGTGTCTAGTGATAAACCACTGTTTAGTTGTATTTTAACAGGTGGGCAAACACTTTCTTCACACAGGGCCATGTAGGTTTGCATTTTTTATCCCCTTAATAATAAAAACCTTAATCTAAAAACTGCATTTTGTGTTTACTTGTGTTATCTTGGTCTTATATTTAAATTTGTTTGATGATCTGAAGCATTTAAGTGTGACAAATATGCAAAAATACTAAAGGGGGCCAACACTTTTTCACTCAAGTGTATTATCTGTTACTGCTGTTTCTCATTGCACACAGTAACAAAGCCCCTGATCTGTTCACATGAAGTTGTCCCCCCATAGACAAATCAAGTGTAGCTCCTTGACTCTGGCATGAATCATCACACCCAGTCGCTTCACTTTAAATTTAGCACAGAAATAGTCAGATTTTAATAACTTAAAAACTACTTCAGCACTGAATCAGAAGGCAGAAACTTGCTGCTGCATTCTCCAAGGGTTGAAACTCTGAAGCAGTTCTGGCCGGACTCAGTTATGCCGGTGTTTTCATCAGCTGTCGAATCCAAAAAATACTCTGACATCCCTGATTGGGGGTTTTTTTTTTTTTCAAAGTGCACCTACTTGAAAGTTTCAGCCCGTGGAGAGTAGTAGTGCAGAAGCAGTTTCAAATTAAATTTGATTTGCTCTCAGCTAAACAAGTTAAACTGGTAAAGGAGCATACAGCTATGAACAAGCGTTGGAGATTGCCTCAACAAAACAACACACGTTTTCTCAAGAGAGAAAAAAAAAACAACACAAATACACCATTTTTCAATTTGCTTGTTCACCACTTCACCAGCTACGATCGCCACGCCACGGGTGCAGATAACAGAAGCGACAAGAAAAGCTTTCAAACGGTGCAAATAGTTTCTCTCAGGGCACGGTGTTAAATGCTGCAGACCTTAAAACCCTAAAAGGGTTCATGCGAGAACCCCATTGGGCATCGTGCCAAAGCTTTCAATCATCACTTAAGACCCACTCCGTGGATGCCATTAGATGATGGATTCCAATTTTCAATTTCAAGCCTTGCTGTGTTGGTGGCTCGAGTCCAGAGGGAAGTGTTTCTCATGCAAACAGCAGTTGCTCCTGTTAGGTGTCGCCGGAGGAAATGGCAGATTTTTATCACTGTCCACATCCACAATTCACAAGGAGAGGTCGTCGTCCGGCTCGCTGCAGACATTTCTTTTTATCACAAAACTATAAAACAAGTATAAAAATATCAGCAGTCTGCACACGAATAGTGCCATGAAACAAATACAACATAAGCAGTGGCATATATTCAAATCAGAGTGTTACACATTGGACTGACCTTCACCTTTCCAGAACGCTCTCCTTTCTCCATTTTCTCAAGGATATGTACTCACTAAGCATATTAGCTTGAATTCAATGAAAGATAATGAATTTGACTCTGCGCATGCTCGCGTGATACCAATCTCTCTCTTCTCTTCTTTTTCTATTTTGCAAAGACAGAGCGAGCGATCCCCAAGGAAAATCATATGAGGCCAGAGGGCTGATTGTGCTATTCAATAGAAGCATTATTACAATCAGTCCATGGCTGGCAATGCAGACAAATTACTGATAGGGGACTCTCAAAGAGAAGGAAAGAAGCGAAGACAGGAAACCCAAGGAGATGCTGTCAAAGCCGATCACAGATCCTGGCTTCGCCCATTGAAAACTTTTAATTTGTTCAAACTGTCACGGCCAAGTGCATTTCTGAAACCCTTTGTTTGTCGTCTGTAAAAACTGAAATGCAATACATAGATGTGGGAAAGTGATTTACATTCTGGCCCCTCAGTCTGTTATCGAGTCAATGGTGTATCACAGCATTTAGTTGAGGTTATGTATAAAGAGCCGGACTCCGCTGTCTGAATGGCACGGGGAAGAAGCGAGGGGAGAAATTGGACTGTCTGGCAGTATTACAGCAGCTATCAAACCCTGCTGCTGAAGCAGTTCTCATAATCAGAGCCGGGGAAGCAAATTGACTGCTGAATAGATTCTGAGTTCCGCCTCAAGTTGAGATGCTCCCTCAGAACTGAATAGAATCCTAGCCGGAGGCTTGTGACATAGAGTTTAGTTTTTCATTCCCTTGTAGAAATAATTCACTTATAATGGGGGTGTTTGACCTCTGACATGGCAGGGACGTGTCATTCATTTACGTTAATGGCCTCATCCTGAGTCGGAATCTGTGCTCCTAAACAGAGAGAGAGAAGAGAAAGTGAATTCATTACCCCGTTTGACATGGGCCACTTTAAGGGTTTATTTCTATGAATTAAAATTTGTTTTGATGAATTGAAACAGGGATCCACGTTGCGTCGAGAATGATCGACAGGCATTCCCCACACTATGACATTCAGGTTGTAGGAGCCCTAAGGGTGAACTGTTAATTCAATCACCTTCCTTCATGCCAGAGGAAGTGGCCACATATGTTTATGCTAATGCACACAACATACAGCAAAGGGAGGGCCGCTTTTACTAATAAATCCTGACACTAGCTTGAGCACACGTGATGAGTTCAGTGCTCGGAACATTGCCTCTCGAGCTGCGTCGAGTAAATCTAAATCAAAGAGCACATTACTCACCTGTGGCTTCATCCAAATCACGTCAGGGGTTTTGGGTGGACCCAATTTGCTCCAACTAGCGCTGTCACTCGCCCTCACACACCTGACTAAGCCTGTTAAAGGGCCTGTCTCTGGATATTGAATCTGGCAGGATTAAAAAAAAAAAAAAAAAAAAGTCAAAATTAGAATGTTTCTGAGCAGCCCTAATTTCCCTGGATGACAGTGTTGGTTTTCTACCTTGGTGGGCAGTGCTGTTTAGACAAGGCAGACTACCTGCCACGGGACATTCTGGGTAATAACGCATTGGCATCACACCAACTCAAAGTAGATCTGACAGCAAGGGCACAGAGCGCCATTACCGCTTGTCTAGAGGATTTATGGGATATTTAGGAAAATGTGATGGGTGCTTATCGCTGCAAAATTATGCCTGTCAGACAAACAGGCCAGAAAAGGCAAAAAAAAAAATCCCAAAACATTGCAAGATGATGAAAAATGGAATATTAAAAAAATAAATAAAAAATTGTCCAAATGATAGAAGAGAGAAAGGATTTAAAGTTGCCCCAATTCTTTTCAGCTCAATACATCAGTGAGGACAGGTAAAACAAACAAACTGTTATTCGTGTTGCAGACGATTCTTCATCCTCTGCTGTGGCAAAGTGTTGATTGTCTTATTTGGTGGCAGCTGTCTCGCTTGACAATTCTAATGAAGTCTGTTAAAAGCCAAGCCAGCACACTCGAAGTGACACGCTTCACAACACATTTGTATTTTCACGCATTTAAAAACAGCTCAGTCCAGCACTGTGGTGTCGGAACTTTTGTGATGGCTGATTTAGATTAACAGCCAGTTTGGACACAACTTTCCATAACAACTTTGCTGTCTTGGCCGTATATGAGACACCATTCAAAGGACTTGCTGCTGGAGAGGCCAAAATATCATCGTTTTTAGTCCTTGTAATGGGGAGGGGCGTAGTCAACAAGGCTGCCTACTTAAGCAACACTATAATACCACCAAGCAGGTTATGTTCTCATCTGTGTCCGTCTATTTGTTGTTTCTCTGCAATATTATGGAAAAAACTACTCAATGAATTTGCAAGAATACTTGGATGGATCATGACCCAGAATAAACCCCATTAACTTTTGGTGTGGATTTGGATAATACTGCAAGATATGGCATCCCTTGTTGTGGCTCCTTTTCTGGAACATTGCCTATTCTTCAGCTTGGCCTTCACTTTCATTTCAGCTGCACACCTGCAAAGTTTTGTTACTGGATCCTGCATGATCGGGATGCTAGTGCGTTGACTAAATCTGTCCACAGACAGACATAACACCTGGCATAATGCTCAATATGCTTTTAAGATTACACAAAGGGAGACCTAAACGCGAAACACACATGCAGGTAGGGGCCTTATTTTATAAAGATGAAAACCAAAGTCCAAACAATAGCAGCAAGAGGATAATAACAAAAGAGGAGATGACCAGGAAGTAAAGCAAAGCCAAGTACAAACAATAAATGAATTTGAGGAAACAGGAACCAAAAGGTGGGAATCACACAAGGGGAAGATGGGACATGGAGACACAACAGATGAAGGCTGATAAAAGACAGGTGAGGAGCAAAAAGGGGAGGGAACCAGACAAAGGGAGGAAGTAAATAGTGAGACATGACACATGAGGATATAACTTCAAAATAAAACAATAAAATAACAGAAGCACATGATCCCACCAAAGTAGGTTCCTCCAACCGTGTGTCGACTCTTCTCCGTGGTATCAAACATCAAATATTTTTCAAGTTATCGTATGGAAGTTAGAAAGTTCAGTATTGTGACAACACTAGTCTCAAGGACCTCATTTTGTCATGATGACACACATGAACACACACACACACACACACACACACACACACACACACACACACACACACACTCTAGAATATCTGTGGACTTATCATTGAAACAACACACTGGTCCATGTGAGTGATGCCCTCTGTGATGTCTTGATGATTTAGATACACTCATTTTGTCAGAGGTGATTTATTCCATCTTGGCTAGACAGAGTCATATTCTTTCCTCCTAATGCATCCTTCATGCCAGCCCATCGCTCTCCTTCCTCCTCACTACTCTGCTTCAGTTTCTGTCCATATTTCAGCCTCATCAGACTATTTCTGGACTCGCTCTAGTAAATATGAAGACATTATGATACAGGCAGAGACGGCAGCGACTATATGTTCTCTCTGGACATTGTGCAATCTTGACACAGCTTTATGCACCAAAGGTTTACGTTCATGCTCCGCTGCCTCTTCAATCCTTTAATCGGCGGTCCTTAGCGGGGCCGCTGAATGTCATTACCGGCTCCTCTGAGCCACTGACAGACACATGCTGAGGACCAGGATCGACACAGGCCCCACCAAAAAAATCTCATTACCACCAAGTCACATATCTGAGACTGAAATGGGGCGACCAGTCACGCGCCATCTTCATTATGGACCCCGCTGCGTCACTGCACCATCAAGAGGGCAAACTGTTTGAAGACAAATGGTCATCCATTCTTCTTCGACTTGTCAGTCCCATTATTAAAGTTCAGGGGAGCTTCACCACCCGGGAAGGGCTAACTCACACTCATCTTTCAGAGGGTTCGGAGAGTATTTAGGTCTTTGGATGAACTGCAAAACCCATTTCATCACTTTGCTGTAACACGCTTTGACTTAATTTTTTCACAATTCTGAGCTGTTACAGTCTGAAAAGCATTATAAGCGGTTAGCTGCGTACCTGCAAAAACCCATAATTTACACAGATGCAGTCCGGTGTTGTCGGTAATTCTAGGTCAGCGACTGGGTCGGCACAGAGGTCGCATTCATCATCGACTGCTGTTAAGTTTAAAAGTTTCACAGTGTGTGATGACCTGCCGCTGTGCTGGAAACAATGGCAGGAAAGTTCTGCTTCAATACAAGTAAAGCTCTTTGTACTGTCTGAATACATGAAAATCATAATAACTAATGTGTTCAATAGTACTATTTTTTTATTTAATGAGGGAAGCAAGAACACATACAAATGTGAATCTTGAGGTCTGAGGACCCTGATAAACAGTTTACTTACATGCAGCAGCACAATGAGGAAGCAAGAAAGCACCAATTATATAGAGGGAAAAGAGAAATAATTGAACGTTTGGGGAAATTCACCTGTGTTCTTTTTAGCAGCGTGTTAGATGAGAAGATAAAAACCACTCTCATGTGTGTTAAAGACTAACACGAGGCTGATAAAGGTCTGAATATGGAGCTCCTCTTCTTCCAGAGTGAAGATTTTCAGAAACGCTTGTAGTTTAACTTTTTTTTGGCTTGTCTCAATTGTTTGGCAGGCTTCTTACAGTAGGGGTTATATCGTCGCCGGCTGCTTTAAAAATACCTGAAACCAGTTCATACAGGGATGATGCTATTTTATATTTATTTACATGCAATCAGCACTTGCTTCAGAATGACAATTTAAAGCAAAAAACAAGTTTTATAAGCAGTTTTGTAGTTTTGTGTGGAGCAATTTTTAAAAGAGAAAAAGCTTCATTGACTGATTTATGTATTTGTTCATTTATTCATTTATTTTGCCTAAACAAACAGGATAAACAACCTGATCTAAAAGGACTATATGTGGCGGACCCTGCCACCTTTCTGGCTTCAAACAGTCTTCTGGGGACTCCTTGTTTATCCAGTTAAGGAGCAAATAACTATTCCTGAATTTGTAATATTGCCTCATTAATATTGCAAATATATACTATTAAGTGATGCCTAATGTGTGTCTGCTTCATATTTCTGCCCAGATCTTCTTAGCTCAGAATGTGTATTACTAGATCATTGAACTTCTCCTCCTCACTCGTCGTGTCTGTGTACATTTGAATACGTTGTCTTCCTGCTTCGGTTGTCAGATGACTGCACACAAATTTTATCACCTTTAATTTCATCAAACCTTTCAAAAGGCACGACAGCCCCATGCCCACTTTTGCAAAGATCTGAAGAGTAATATTTTGGTGGATAGACTATCAGACAGGGACGATAAACACATATTGTTAACACCATACTGCAGTTGAATTTGACTGGGAGTTACAGTTTATGGACATTTACCCGGGAAGATCTCCAAGGATAAATAAGCATTCACATTATTATGGATGAATTATTACTATCGTGCAAAACGTTTTGCAGGAGGTAGGAATATGCTATTTACACTACTTAATCAACTACATTGGTTTGCTGCGCTCATGACGTTAGTGTCAGTTTAGCCTGAGAGGAGTGATTATGAGCTATTTTGAGCTATTTTGGAGCACATTTGTTTTGCATTTGGGAGTAACACTTTGGGAGCGGCGCTCGCCCTCTCTCGAGCGGGATGCAGGCACTGTGTGCTCGGTTCCAACAGCATGTTTACAAAGAGCCGTCGGTTTGTCTTTACAATTAGCAAATCTAACAAACACACAACGATCCCGGAGGACCGCGGGGAGCACACTGAAGAAATCTCTTTGATGACTATCATATCTCATCAGCGCGCCTCCATTTTTTCAGCCGTCATCTTCTCAAATACTGTAATCATCCTCTGTCTTCGGTCTGCCCCGTCACCACATTACATACCCAAGCACCCTTCAACTTGCACAAACCCACCCCCCATTCCCTTTTGATCAGAGCCACTCAAGATTAATTAGGCCATGATTCACTTTAAATAGGTCTGATTAGCAGGCTAATTAGCATTTTTTTCTCTCAGGAATGCTTTATCAAAACCGCACCTGGTCACTTTGTGTGTTGGATCACATAGACCACAGGAAAATTGGTCAACTAATGAGCACACAACGTAATTAAGGCCTCCGCATTCACAGAACGATTTGCTCTGTTTAGATTGTAAGCATGCTGTCACTTCAGTCACAAACATTCATGTGTTTTTCACAAGCATTAAGTCAAACCATATTATCCCAAACGCACTTCTCCATTTTATTCTATTCAGGACCTCACAGTTCAGTCAGGTGTTACACTCGTAATCCAGCCAAAGACCAGGAGAACCAGCTCTTGTGCAGACATGCAGCACATTTTCCTCTACGTTCCGTGCTTCATCCAATATGAGCTACATCCTCCTCTCACGATCCTCCTCTCTATTGACTTTCCTGTTCCCTTCATCTTATGTCAATAATACTCGCCCTCAGATTCAATCCAGCCTCCTGGTCTGTTCTTAACCTCATCCATTTTCCTGAACATACTTCAAGGTGTTTGCTGTCCTAATGCTTACATCTCCTTAAATCAAACTTTTTCAAAGAGCCAAACAATCTGGATACTTGAGCCATTCACGCATATCTTCCTCATCAGCCAGGTGAAGGCTACCTTCCACCGCTAACACTTATTCTTTTACATTTCTGTTTGTGAACAGATTGAACAAGCCAGATTAAAAAGTAGAGAGACAATGTTTGGGGGGATTTTCTTTACCTTGCCACAGAAAGTACGTAAAACTATAACATACTCAGCAGCTTAGTGGTGGTGGTGTTCATTCATGCAGCTGCGATGTAGTTCCTATGTAGCCTGACATTAGCATTGCACCTTGGCAATTGCATTTATAGTGCAAACATCATTAAAGATTTCCTAATGCCAAATTCAGCCCACTAGTGCTCGCGGTTCAACACCGGCAACACTGCTCTCAGCAGCACAGAGGATCTATCCACTCAACACAGGAGATAACAGAGTAAAGTTCTGTTGACCATGTCAAGTGATGATGTAAGTTCATTAGTCAAGCGAGAGGAGGGACATCTTGGCTATTATTTACTTGAGTAACTTGTGCTTGCCACAGAGCTTATAAGAGCAATAATTAGAGTCGAAGTAACTGTGATGGCATCATGATGTCTCAACATATAGTATCCTTACAAGTGATATAAATCTTTACGTAACTTTAAGTTAATGTTGCTATGGATACCTGTGAAAGAGTTATTTGTTTTCTTCGGCATTCAAAAAAACACACCTGATGCTGTTGTAAGTACATATTGTTCTTTTGTGTTCCTCCACAAATGCTGCCAGCAGGTCACCCTGGAAGGACCTGCTGTTTGATTGCTTGCGATGCAGTTTCAATCAAACCTGGGAGTGAAATTTCTCCAGTAACACCTGAATCCACCTCCTCCTGTGTAAACACAAAACACACAAACAGCAGCTGACACACTGAGTTAGCCGGAGCGGATTCCCTCATTTATCCCAAATCCTGTTTTTTAACTGTTGTTTATAATCTCATGAAGATGCTGTAAGAGCTCTGTCTCATTCTGAAGAGTTTATGCATTCCTCCGGAGCAACGTACACAGCCTCAGCTGACACTGCGACGGGGGAAGCAGTTTGCCAAAGACGTCTTTTATCCTGGCAGTCGCTTTATCCATCCAGTTTAGCTCTTTCTTCCACGTGTCCATCACCATTTGTGGAACACGCTTAGAGCAGCGGATGTCTGAGCTGCATCTTTACTCATCGGGCCGCCGAGTGTGTTACACTGGATGAACAAGTTGACCTCTCTTTGAATAGTGCTGCATTTGCATGTGAAAGGGGGGTTTGGAGAGTTCAAGTGAAGATAAGGAGAGAATAAGGAATGCTCTATTTCCACTGTCTCCTCCCACCATTGTGCCTCGAGGCATCTGATCTCTCTGCTCCTTTTTTTTAACTTTTATTTTAGCCTGTAGAAGTTTTACTTCATACTTAACACACACAAATGCACCGGCACACCTTTCCTTTGTTTGACCTTGTGTGAGCAAACGCACCCACGTGCCCACGCACTCAAACCTACCCCGCGTCATCTCCAGCTAAGCTCTTGAACTCTGTTATAAGCACTTAAGAATTCAGCGGGGATTTAAACATGGCTGTGTGGCGGCTGTACAGTAGAGAAGGGAATTATAGTGAAAAGGGGTGTGAGACAGGATGCCGTGGTGAGGAGATCAGAGGTGAATTCATTGTTCTGCTCACTCCATCCATCCTGGGATGCTGCTTGTCATCAGTGCTGTCACTCATGCTGGAGAGAGCAACAGTAAGTATGCATCAGTTTGTTCATATGTCTCCTGTCATGCTGTAATCTATATGCAGAGTTGCAACCATTTTTTTGCGAATTACCTTTTTTGTCCGCTTGGCACTGTGGCAGGCAGATTCCAAGATTTACCTCATTGTTTTTATCGGCCACGTAACAGGGCAACATCCAGTCAGACTCAAGTCAAGAGACACACGGCACAACTAGATCTCAACTTGGATCATGGTAAAAACCCCAAGGTACAGGACAGAATGGGGGAAGGCCGCCTTCAGTCTTTCTGTATCCATAAGGTGTAACGCTTTAAATCTAAAGCCAACATTTGTTTGTATGTGTGTACATGAATGTGTATGTAAATATGTGTAACTGTTATAGTTGTAGATTTTCATTTTGTACGTCGTACCCCCCTGGAACGAAGACTCCCCACTGAGATAAAGGATGAAAATAGAAAACTTGAGAAAAGTTAGCAGGAATAACATGGAGCCTCCACACAGACTGCCAAAGTAACGCTTGTTGGCAAACAGTTTACACACTGTGACTTTTACACTGTCAAATGGTCGCTGTCTGTTTAATTAACCCAAGAGTTGTTTAGTATGAAAAGTGTCAAAATGACTTTTCACAGAGATCTAATTTCACTGCGATGTCACATGGAGAGAAGCAGTCACTCCTCACCTCTCAGGATCTGAAATGTTTTGCATTTCTGCTTGACAAATTCATTGGAATATCAGTCAAATTAATTGGAATTGTGTTGATTAATTAAATCTATTAATCAACTTATTCTTCCAACACTATAATAATCGCTGCAGTTGGTGCATAGAGTACTGTAGTAATTATGTGAACACGGTGTGGGTCCAGGGTGGTTCAGAGGCTCCGTGTTCGCTTAGTGCTGCCATTTCACAGCAAGAGGTTCCTGTTACAAACATCGACCGCCTGACTCGGTCCTCTATGTGTGGGCATGTTCTGCCTGTGTGTGAGCGGGCTTATGCTCAGTTTCCTTTATACACTCAAAAGACAAAGACATGCAGGTTAGGTGAAGTGTAACTTTCCAAATCTGAAGCCCATTACTGTATGCCCTGACATAAATTATGCAAATGTGTGGTTCTGTGACAGTGTGATGTCACAAAGTCACAGAATTTAAAGCAGGATTACTGACGAGGTGTTTCAGGAGAAACGTTTGATGTTGGATAGAGGAGCTTCTTTGACCTTTATTTTTAAACTTTTAAGATCTTTCACATGTGCCAAAGACATGTAAAACATTGAGGGAAAAGGGAGAAATTGAAAATGCACAACAGGTCTCCTTTAAATATGAGCGTATCCCCAGTAGAGTGAAAGCTTTGCTTAATACAAATAAAGGACACGGGGAAAAGGTTACCCCGGCTCCGTCCAAAGGCAACAGAATCCACCCGCCAGAAACCCCCGAAGCTCACTGATCAAAACGTGCTTCTTTTTTATTTAATTTAGATAGGAAATGAAGCATAAAAGTGAATGAATGAATGTGCATGTTGAGATTTACAGAATATCTCAGCATCTTGATCTGCAATTGTACTACAATAATTTATACCACCTATTCTCTCCATCCATCTTTTCCTTTTAAGATACAACATGCATGTTAGGCCTGCCCTCCAGGTCATGCACAAGTCTCTGCTACTTCTCAGTTTCACGAAGAAGCTCTCTGAAATGACCTTCAACCTCTTAGCACAGCACAAACACACTGGCACTCAGGAGATTAGCTGTGTGAATGAATTAACGTTCATGTTTTTTTAAGAGCCGGGCACTTTTGACCCAGTTACATCACTTTTACTCGCTAGCAGCTTATTGCACCATGATCGTACCATGATCTCAAATCTAAAAATGCCACGCGCTGAGGAATTTGCAGTTGGTGAAATTTATGACGCCACATCAACAGATTCTGTAACTCATTCAAAATCCACTTTCATTGCTCAGCAGCCATCAAATCTCCTGGCGTGCTCTCGCAGCAATCTGTCACTGTTATTCATAAAATGTGTAACTGTGAATTGTAGGGTGTTAAGTGAGTGACAGTTTAATTTTCACTGTCTGCATTATTGGTTCCCCCTCCTCTCGAATGTTGCGATGATGGTGAACCATCACCTCAATATTGGTGACATATTCATTCATAACAATATATCAGCCCTCTGGGTTAATGTTAGGCCACTTTAAACTGATGTTTTCAATTTGCTTGTTTATCACCCCAGTGCCTCTCTGAAAGTTTTATTTTCAAGAAAGAGGTTTTGGTAATTTGGTAGTCTGCATCCATTCATGATCCCATTATCCAGAAAACAATAAACCAGTAGCCTGCTGGTCCAAACACTGTGACAGCTACCACCTCCTGCATTGACAGTGAGTCATCAAATATCAGCTTCCTTTATGTCGCTGTAATAATCCACCCACTCCAGCTCCTTCTTTTTCGCCAGCTTCTCTTTTCTTTCTGCAACTCATCTGCCAAAGTCCTGCCGTAACAATGCCAAAGAGGTCAAGCGACAGCTGATTTTATGCTGATGTGACTGAACACGACACAGCAAGATAAAATTCGGCTTGACGTGGCGTCCGGGTCTTGATTTTTATTTGAGTTGAATATCTTAACCTTGCTTGTGATTGCAGGGTGGATGCTGAGAGGGACTGCAGATAAAAAATGGTGAGGAAACAAACAGGTGGTGGAATCTCTCATCTGACTCCACATCAATCTCCCGGTGTCCTGCCCTAATTAGACGCTGTTTATTCCACACACCTGCTTAACCAACACTGTTGTTATTCTCAGATCATCTTGCTTGTGCATGCAATCACTTGCTGTTAAGACACTTAAAGTTTTGATTGCTTGTGCACTTTTGAAATGAGGGATAATGATTTCAAATAGCCCTAGTTTGAAAGTGGTTATTGATTTGAAACAAAAAGAATAAATAACAAAAACAAATCAAACAATTGCAATTGTTATATCACCACTTGGAGTGGCAAAAGTGAACTATTCATTTGAACTATTTCCACTATTTATCACTATTATTACTTTTGGTAAAAGCTATATAACAATAATCACTGTTATAGTGTTTGGTCAGTGACCCATGTCTTTCCTTCACCCGGATCATGCAATAATACAGAAAATACATTTTCTGGTATCCCAGCCCAATTTATCCAATCAGGACAGAGAACTCTATAAAGAGGTGGTCCTGTCTGCTCGTAAACATGCAGGAGAGCAGACTCCTCCCATTTACCTGCAAGCTAGCAATTCCAACACTCCCACTTATACAACCAAACATGCAAAATAAAGAAAAACGCTTGAGGAAAATAAAAAGGCAACAAGAGCAGCTTAGAAGAAAAAGCAATGAGTCATGCAAGTGTGATTTAGAGAGGTGGGAGGGGACTGCTAACTGTAAAACAGACAGGAAGTTACCTAAAATGACAAAAACGCTTCCAGCTGCTTAAACTATTGCTTGTTCTTTCGCTAACTGCTTTTGATATTAAAGTCACCCCTTACATTGAAGTCAGCGTTTTAACCATTTGTCTAATAGCCTTCTGTAAGCTAAGCATTACAGCCGTTTATCTGTTACTAGCTATCAATTTCAACCATTTTCCAATATTTTAAGCGTATTATTCCATATATTTATTCATAACTTGATATGTATTTTAACCATTTATGGAGGGGAGTGAATGGGATAGTAAATCTAGCAAACAGTAATGTTCGCAAGATGAGAAGGTTGGAAGAGCAAGAAAAAAAAAGAGGGCTAAAGCTAATGCAAGAGTGAAGACCTGTGTTAACATTGGAGAGGCCTTACTTATGGTGAAGCGAGTGGAGGTTGCTCTGTTTCAGTTTGATAGGTGGCTAAGTACAGTTAGCTTCTGCCAAGACGTGCTGTTGCATGAACTTTGGCTGAAGTAGCAGCAGACATGTGAGGGTCGCTGTCTGGAGCTAGTGCCATTAGCATGCTAGCTGTGCTTCCTTGAATTTTGGGGGCACCCTTGAAGGAGCACTGAAGGGACGGGCGTATTTGTTTGGGTGTTGAGTGCAAATATTAACAATCTCATCTCAGAATGACTCATCCCACTTTTAAGTGTCAGGAATTCTCCTTGTTATTGTTCTCTCTGCTGGTTTTTAGTAATGTTCTTTATATCTGAGCTGCATTCAGAAGCTGCTTGAGGAGCAAGGACAAACAGTTGGCAGAGTTAAGCTATATCGGCCTGTTTATCCAGTACGGCGTGAATAATAGGCAGCGTATACTCTGCATAAAAATCATCTTAAACCAGCCCTGCCTTTCCTTGCCTCCACAAGATGAGTGGAGCTGGGAAAGTCAGACTCTGTGGCTGTGCTGTGACTTTGGGAAACGAGGATCATTTGTCATGTAATTAGGACCTTTAGAAGTTGTTGTTTTTTTGGCACATGCATGTGTTTTTGGTTGTTGACTACAAGAATCTACAGCAACTCAAACACCACCCATTTCCATGCACACATGGCAAGTGATACATTCATATATACACACAAAGATAAAGGACACAGCCACAAGCATAATGCCCGTGGAATATATTTATATCTCAATGGACATACATTATGCATCATACTGCAAGTGTCAGAAGAAGACAAAGCTTAAATTGTTGGCTTTAAGATGTGTGCAGAATATCACCTCCCCTCAAAATGAGATGTTGTTGATTCATCTTTTCACCGTCTCTCAACCCACATGGAAGGGCAAATCTACATATGAGAGTCAAATCCAAAAGTATCTCAGCAAAAATAACAAGGACAGGTGTTTATTCCTGGCCACATGTACGGGTAAAAATAAATCCATCTCGAGTATCTTCACTTGCCGCAAGACTTTTGCCACTCTCCCTCAAACATGAAACAGGAGGAGCAGCAGTGTGTAGCTTTTGGGATGTTTGGGATGCACCACAGACGGACGACAACAGGGAGACAACAGCTTTCAACTGGAGCCTGTCAACCTTCGCTCTTGATGTCAGTCCCAGGTCGTCAGAGGAGAGAGGCAGTGTCAGCGACTGCGGCAGGTCAACGTGGCTCCAGCTTGCTCCCAGTGCCCATGCTGTTCCATCTTCCTAGACATCCAGTCAATAGATGCCCGTCTCTTCCTCTTCTTACCACCATTTGTGGGTAATAAACTAGATTGTGTCTTGACTTTCTTTACCTTAAGCACCATCAACGGTATTTTTAATTACTGGATAGATTGCCATACAAAAGTTGTTGTTTGATTGGTGTAAGCCCAGCCCATATGGGTTTATAAGACACTGACAACACTGAGACAAAGACGGCACAACATCACATAATAAACAGCTTCACAAATCTCTTTCCATTGTTCCTTATGTGGACTCATTTCTGTTTGACAATTAATATCTCACTGCAAATGCAGATCCCCGTCTGGACCAAGGAGAGTTGTGTTCTCGAGCCCGTTTAAAGATGTTTTTTGTCCGTTTTTCCTCTGGCTGAATTGAATGAGCCAGTTTTACAACTGAATAATTGTTCTTCAGCTAATGTTGAAAAACTAAGGTCACGACACAGTTTCACTTCATCCATTTGATCCTAATGCTCCACATGTTGACTCTGTGAATGCTTTTCATAACTTATATCATAAATATATCCATGTTATGTGGAACACTGTGATGTTCTTACACAATGAATTCATGATATTTAACAACAACACAATGTTGTCAGCGTATAACAAAAGACTACATGTTAATTAGAGAAGGAATCCAAATGACTTTGGTGATCTGTGGCACTCATACACATGCTAGCGTTAGCATTTTAAAACATTTAATTGAGACAGTGATAGTCCCGCCAAACAAGAGCATGGTGTCATAATCATTGTGAGCGTGCTGATGTT
This sequence comes from Acanthopagrus latus, assembly GCF_904848185.1. Taxonomy (NCBI): domain Eukaryota; kingdom Metazoa; phylum Chordata; class Actinopteri; order Spariformes; family Sparidae; genus Acanthopagrus; species Acanthopagrus latus. The sequence goes on from NC_051041.1 coordinate 18,615,253, forward strand.
GTTCCCCTCTTTAAATGAGCCGCAATTTAACTTTTAATGATCACAAAGACATTAAAACTGCATGTATGGAATCACCAGTCAAATCTGAGAAAAAATAATTTTCACTGAAAATGAGGTTCAAAATGCTTTTTTTTTCCTCTCTGTGGTAGCGTGTGGCACACTGTGTCCCAGCTCCTGTGAAACCTTCAGACCAGTCATGCTGCAAAACGTGATGGAGAGCTTTCTTGATTGTGTTCTTGATTGATTCAGCCAAAGCAACAAATGAACATCTCATATCCACATAAAAAAAAATCACTCAGAATCACGTTTCTCTTTTGTCTCTGTGGTGGCCAGCGAGAAAAAAAAAAAAAGCATACTGCACTGACGAATGTTCTCTGATTCATTCAGGAATAATAAAACATGCCAAAAAGGATCAGTGAAATTTTAATGGAGGAGCAAATCATCTTTTGCAATCACCGTGTTTTGTGTAACATGCAGCGGGTGGCCCTGAAGCCCCCCATTAAAAAAGTGGCTGAAAGTATAATCACATACATATTCTCAGAAAGAAAATCAATCAGTGTAATTATGAATGATTTTCTGAGATATAAACAAGTGAAATTACTCTGATGAACGATGGGAGAGATGCAGGAATAGATTGGCTGTGGTAGGTTGGTTTGATGTTCAAGTATAAAGTATAAAGAGCGTTTGCTCATGAAACATGAATGCGGAATTAATAAAATCAAATATATTGTCATTCTATTCTTAGTTTCCATTTTCAAGTACACTGCACAACCTTCTCAGTCACGTCAGAACAGCAGAGTCATTCTCCATCATCTTTTTTTCCCCCTTTAGTTTAAAAGACATTGGCTCAAAAAGCGCCACGTGTTACCAACCAACCCCCGCTGATTCATTCCCGCTCTCTTCTAATCCCTCTAATTGTCCTTAAACACCTGTAACTCCCTACTTAGCCATTATTTTGTCCTTCTCCTGACACTTCTGGATTATTTACAATTTAAGGACTGTTATTAGGGCACAGCTGCTCTGACCATGACCTTTGTTGCTTGCTGGAAGGGGTGTAATGATATATCATAGCGCTGTCACCTACAGATAAAGAGCAGGACGTCTGCTTTGAACAGAAATTGACCTGTCTGTGTCTTTTGGCTACAAACGGACGTGACGCGTACTCTCACTTTCGCTTTATATTTTCTTGCCATCCCTCTTCTCTCCTGCTCCTGTCCTTCTCTGAGTAAGACAACTCAGGGTAGCTGCAGGTTTTTGTTCAAGTTGAAACACAATCGAACCTAGAAAGGATTTGGCTTCACATTCTCACATTGTTGATGTCTTCACTGATTTCTGAGCAAATAACCTTTGCAAATACAAACACTGCAGCAGATTTACAGCTGCTTCAATATACTGTATGTCGGAGGCTGAATATGAATCCACAAAATGATGATGTGTCAAACATCTGTTCCATCTGAAGCTTTTAACAGCCTGAAGGACATATTATTTGATAGCTGCATTCTTCTTCTCTCTTCTGTGCCTCATTTCCTTCACATGTCACTGTGCCAGGATTGCTTCGAGCTAAATTACTTACAGACCACATGGTGTGCGAGACATGTCCATGTCACAATGGCATTAAATCACATTTGTACATATACAAGAGCAACCTCAAGGAACATATCTTTGGAGAATTACTCAAAAGAGTCCAGAAATCCTTGTTTCACCCCTGCACTGGCATGTAAGTATAAAAGAGGAGCAATTACCTTGCTACTTGTGAGGCATAGAGACATTACAGGCCAAAAGGTTACGGCTGAGTGGTTGTGGTCTTCTGAAAAATAGTATGAAGGCAGAAATCGATATGAGGAAGATGAATTGGAAGGGGAAATAGAAGAGAGAAAGTGAAGAAATACACTACCTTCACCCTGACAAGAGAGATTACCTTTTTTTTTGCTCTTCTTGTAGTGATACAAGCACAGACAGCTGGATGTGCCTTTAATACAGCTAAAATGTGCATATATAGAGAGACAGTGAGACGAAGTGCTGCATGTTCATGTAGAAGGGTGTAAAAATAGCCTCTATTCAACGTGAAAGATAAACTGACATCCCCTTATTTTTTAATGTATTGGTATGCTAAATGTGGTTAAAGCAACTTCCTACCTGAGTTAACATACTTCCTAGATGTTAGATAAATATTCGGACAGTCTCTTGGCTGATATCGTCACTCAGAGACTGTGTTGGAATATTGTTTGGTGAAAAGTGTATATATATATATATATATATATATATATATATATATATATATATATATATATATTTATTTATATATTTTTTTTTTTTTTTTTTTTTTTTTGACAGGCTAGTTCCTGTTGTTTTTTCACTACCAAGCTACAGATGGCTTCATCTTACCAATCCGAAAAAGAACACTTAGTTTGGTCGACATGTTTCGAAGGTAACAAAGTGCAGGCGTGAATTCCAGACCACAATTTGGTGAAAGGTTTTCAATTTTGAGTTCATGAGTTATCTGTAAAATAAGGTACATTTGTAGCCATTTTGTGGGCCAGTGATTTTGTTTTGATGGATGTCATGTGACTTTGCTTTATGCAAATGCAAATGTATTGAAGAAGAAAAAAGGGAAATACAGATAGTATCACTAATGCTACAATACTGGTACTTGGATGATTTACTTTCACTTGGGAGGACAGTAAACTGTAGTATTGAGTATATTAGGCCAGTGATTTTGTGACTGGGATATAACTGTAATTGTTAGTAATGACTGAGGATACAGGATACATTATGTGCTCAGGTGCTTATTTTTGATACAGAAATATGTTTTGGTTAATAATAATCTCACGAAATCTGAAGAACATGCCTGTAATGGATCGTTGCCATGCGACAGGTAGAATGAACATGGCACTCAAGTTGATTGCTTAATGATAACCCTCGGCTTGAAGCCAGTAAGTGATCATTTTGACCATGTGCACTATCTTAGTTCAGCCTGTTTGCTAAGTCAACAGTGAAGCACAAAGAAATTAGAAAGTGTATACTCCAGTATGCCTGTTGTGGCTTCCTGTTTCACCAAGGCGGTCCTTCAGTGTGGCCACAGGCACATGGACCAAACAGAATGTGATCGGATGCGGCCCAGACCACCTCTGAATGTCATCAGATCCTAAGTGTAGGAGTGTGTGCATGTCTGTGTGTGTGTTTGTGTCATTGGGTGTGCGTACAGGCTCTGAAAGAAGTTACTGTCAATCTAAACTACCTGAATATAAATAAGAATCAGAGCATATTTGTAACCAGAATGTCTTCAGACATTATAAAAGCATCACATTAGTCATCAGCCTCTTTAATAGGTCAGTCTTTCTCTCCTGAATTAAGTTTTGATGAATGATTTAAACTCCTCGAGGATAAAAACTTAAATGAAATACAGAACTGTATTTATTTTCATTTGACCTGTGATCAATTCTGGACCGTGAACTTCTGACTTCCACACTCCCTCACACGATACAAGGGTGCCTCGCAAGATGCAGTTTTGGATGCCTTGTAGTGTTAAAAGGCTTTTTAATCGTTACATACGTTTGGTGTCAGAGTATTGATGCCCTTGCACTTTCCATTAAAGAAGTGTGAGTAATGACTCCATAGTGGAGATAGTTGCACTCACTATGTGTAGTGCACATTTTTATGGCATCTTAGCCACAGATATGGACACACACACACCACAAAATTCTCAGTGTTCTTTTACTACATCTTTAATGCCTACTACACACAGTCCCTTAAACCGGGATGAGGCGTGAAGTGATGTAATCAACTATTTCAATTACATTGATTAATATGCTGTGGAGAGTCCCCAGAGAGCCGTGAGAGGATGGATTTGTGAAGAAAGTGGTGATTAGTTTTTAGTGTGTGTGTGTGAGAGAGAGAGAGGAAGGGAAGGATGGAGGGAGACAGCTCAGCGGCGACTGTGGCTTGATGGAACGGGTTAATGATTCAAACATATCGTTTCCATGACAACAGCAGCCTCTATCGAACGTAAGCTTGATGAAGGAGCTCTCCTGAGGATCTGAGTGACACTTTGTTTGTGAGGGCGGAAGTATTTTTGTCTTTGGGTGTTTCTCCCCCGCTCCTCAAATCACATCCCCGCTGATTGAATGAGACCCCACACGACTCAACGTGGGTTTGATTGTGTGTTAGTATGCATGGACTTGATGGAATGTTTCAAACAGTCTGTGGTGGCGGCGGCATCTCTTTTTTCCGGCGCGGACCCGAGGCGCTGCTTGAGACATTGGTCTGATTCGAGCAATCAAATAAGCGAGATCAGATCTCTGTGTTTGTGTGAGCGGACGTGTGATCGGGATTTCAGATGTATATGCAAACGCAGAAAAGCAGCTTCTGGAAAATGGGCTATTCTGATCTTGTGCTGGAGTGACATTTCTCAAGATCATATCTTTGTCAACTTTGATCCGTTCATCTCCATGCTGTTGGATCATGCACAAGGACTAAGGCTGTGTGTAGTCAAACACTGTGTGTCTGAGGCTGCATGGATCCATCTGCCAAGGCAAGGCAGGCTGTTTTTGAGGAATGGCTGAAATGAAGCTGGGAGAGGCTTGTTATCCAGAAATGAAGTTGACAGGCAGCACCACAGGACAGAGTGATAAGGGACAATCATTCTCCCAGTAGACACACACTTCTCTCTGTCTGCCTGTCTGTCTGACTTTCGTCTTTCTTTAAATTTTCCCCCAGCTACCTCACTGTCATCTTCCATGCTTGCCCTCACTGATTTGTTAACTTATGTGCTTCCTCGTCTTCACTTATTCTAGACAGCGAGGACAGTGTGTGCCTGATTACTTTGTCGAGATGACCTAACGAGTCAAATTGACTAGAAATTATAGCTAAGTCTTGCATGCATACAGAATGCAGCCATTCTGTTCTGCATCCAGCTTCTCAGAAAAGACCTTAATTTTCTGGGGACTTGACACTCGGCAGTGTTGAAACTTTGCGTGGCGAAATGACCAACAGTTGGCTGTTGCAGTCCTGGGGATAAAAATGCCATCTTGATGTGAGAGGTCACAGGAGAGTGGGAAATGTATTCAAGCCAAGATGCAGGCTAAAAAAAACAAAACAAAAGGAAGACGAAAAGCAGAAAACACACAGCCTCACAGCACAGAGAGGGCATTTCAGGACACACAACCCAAATGTCGATCCCCAAAGCAGATGGACTACTTTATTGTGGTGGTTACAGCTTTAAGATAAAGATGCATGCAATATCCATAAGGAAGTAACTGAACACATAATTGGCAATCATATAGCTACTGTGGCAATGGCAGCACCTGTAGAGACAAACAAGTATTGCCTATGGCAAAAGACATTCATTACCACTGTAGAAGAAAGCAGTTTTGGATTAAGAGCAGCAGACTTTTAGACATCATTGCCCGTGGCATCGTTCAGGCTTTCAGCCAGACTAGCCAGACCGCCCTCGGGATCGCAGTTCAGGAGCCAGGCCAATCCATCTTGGATTCAAGGCCGCTCCTGGCTAATGTTTGGTTGCAGGAAAAAGAAAATGAACAAATGAGCCATCAATTTATATATAAGTATAAAAATGAAAAAAAAAAAACAAACAAAAAAACAACAGCGACAAATGAAATTAGAATTTCAAAACCTATAGATGTGTAGTCTACAGTGATGTACAGTGAAGTATCATCTACTTTTAGAAGCTGGAACCACAGAACGTGTGGTGTCTTAAATGATCTTAGTCAGATAAATGTTTTTTAAAACAACTGATTGGGATTGACTGGATTTTTACATCGCACGTTGGTTCCAGCAACATGACATTCACATTAGTTTGTACCCTTGACTGAGTTGTCATCACCATGTGTAACATGACATGAGTTTTATACAAAGATCATGTGATGAGAAATGAGCACAGTGACTATGCAAATTACACAATTTGATGAAAATGTGAAATGCAGTTGAAAGTACAGAAAAGCTTGTGAGTGGACATTTGAGTTCACATTATTTTCCTTATTCATTCAATTAATCACATGATTAAGTGAGGCTTCCTATTAGATAGATGCGCAGTGGCCTAATTCAGCTCCAGATACTCTATTACAGATAGCTACCTTTCTAGAAATTGTATAATCTCCACTGTTGACAGATCATTATTGTTTCATAGTATATTTCATGATATCGCTTGAACCAAACACTCTATATGGATCCTTGTGTCTGTGCTGTTGGCAGCCAGAGCTGGATAAATACACCTCTCACAGCCACCTTATCATGGTGGTTATATACGCCCGCTTATTCTGCACCCTGACAGCTACCTTTAGAGTTAAATAATAGCCCTGCCAGCCACCTTTAATTGGAAATCTATGGCTGCATTTATTTTAGAGCACAGCTGACAAGCGCAAGTCTCAACGTTTATGTATTATCAAACTGCAAACAATCAATTACTCTTAGACAAGACCTGATATTTCATGGCCAAGACCTTTATCAATACATAAGCAGGCTGAGGGGACAGAGCTGAAGTGGCAAGACTGGGGAACAGATGTTGGAGTGCATCAGATGAAAGCTCTTCTTCATACGGGTAGATCTAAGGGGCATCGCCTCATCAAATCCAATCAAATCCAACTTTATTTGTTAAGCACTTTAAAACAACCAAAGGTTGCATTCTGTACCATCTGGAGACAGGCGATGGAGGACCCACTAACCCCCACAAACAGTGCGTTAGAGTAATCCAGCCAAGTGGTAACAAATGTGTGGATTACCGTCTTAAAGTTCTGCTTTGACAGAATTGGCTTCATTTTGTCCAGCTGCCTCAAATGGAAAAAATTGACTATAGTCTTGATCTGACTGTTAAACTTAAGCTCAGGGTTCACTTTAACCCCCAGGTTTGTGATGCTTGGTTTAATATACTGGGCCAAGGAGCCCAGATCTACAGGGTGCATCCCAGTGGTGCCACCAAAAACCATCATTTCTGTCTTTTTATCACTAAAATTTTAAAAAAAAGTTCAGAGCCATCCAGGCCTTTATGTCATCAAGACACTTAAGTATCAGTCTGACAGAGTATTCATCTTTCTTTTTAAGAGGCACATAAATCTGCCCATCGTCTGCATAACAGTGGAATGAAATGCTGTGTTTCCTAAGTATGGAACCAAGTGGGAGCAAAAAGAAAAGAGGAGAGGGGCAAGAACTGAGCCCTGTGGGACCCCACACCAGAGAGGGGCAGAGGTGGATACCGGGTCACCAAGGTTGACACTGAAAGTTCAGTCAGCCAAGTACGACCTGAACCAGTCCAGTGCTACGCCCCTGATGCCCACCCACTGCTTCAAATGTGAGATCAATATTTCATGATCCACTGTGTCAAATGCAGCAGTTAAATCTAAAAGTACAAGGATAACACAGTCACCAGAGTCAGTAGCTAAAAAGATATCATTAAAAATTACTATTACTATTACTACTGCATGTTTAAAATTTTCAGGGACCACACCTGAGGACAGACTGCTATTAATGACCGAGATAACAGATGGTCCTACAGTGGGGGAAAACCTCTTTAAATAGTCGAGGAGGGACAGCGTCATTTGGAGAACACGACGGCTTGAAATGACCAACAATCTCCTGTAAAAAGGAAAGAGTCACAGGCTCAAACTGGTCAAAGACAGCAGAGCAGGGGACAGAGATTGAGGGGTCGTAAGCAGAAGGTGAGATTTAAGCCCTAATTGAAGAGACCTTATCAATAAAAAAGTGAAGGAAGTTTTCACACGCAGCAGGGGACGCCTCCACACAGGCAGTCTGAGGGGCATAAAGAACTGAGTCAGCAGTGTTAAACAAAACACGGGATGACAGTTTAACTGGATAATAGCAGAGAATCCGAGAAATGATTTCTTTTAGCATCTTTCACAGATTTTTCATAATGACGCCAGCAGTCCCTTTACATTTGAAAAGACACCTGCAGTTTGTCCTTCTTCCACTTGCGCTCAGCTCTACGGCACTCATGTCTGACAGCATGAGTGGTGTCATTTAGCCAGGGCTCAGATTTAGTTTTGACTGCCTGGATTTTAATGGAGCTACAGTGTCTAAAACAGTTTGGCAGGTGGAGTGAAACCATGAGCTAAGCTCCTCTGTCTTGCACACAGTCGCAGGAATGATGGCGTTCTGATTGAAAGCAACTGGGAACTGAACAGCAGTGGAAGGGTTAATAATGCGACAGCGCCGAGGTTTAACTGTATTACAGGCAAGAGCAGCCTCAAATAATACAGGCAGATGGTTAGAAAACTCTGCGTCACATATCTCTAGGTTAAAAACAGGAAAACCAGATGACAAGACAAGACACAAGTGTGTGTCCGTGCTCTTGTGTGGGTCCAGACAGAGATTGCACAAGATTAAAAGAATCAATGAGGTTTGAAAAGCCCTTCGCCATTGGCTTATCAGGACAACACATATGGGGAGGTAAAATAGTGACAATCATAGAGTAAAAATTTAGTGAAAAAGCTGGATGCACCAACACTCAGCCATGTCTCAGTCCAGTGAGCGTTGAGGAACAACAAGACTAGGCTCGGCTCCAATCTCAATCCAAGAAGGCGTAGAAAAGGCCTCACCAGCCGGCCGCTGCGTTTTCCTTGGCGGCGGGGGCGCTTACACAGCCGGGACCCTCGTCAGGAGCGGGGGCAAAGTTTTCACGTCCACCATTTTACTACATCTTCAGCAGAAAGTCAAAGATTCAGTAGTTTTTGGCGATCATACACCAGTAGCGAGTCAACATCCAGAGCAAGAAGCTAAACAAACAGCATAAACACACACAGCGACAGGCCTCACACACTGGCACCGTCCTGTCTCACCTGAACTTGCCTTATTGTACGCTGCTAGCACGCAAGAACGCAAGAGGAGGTCTCGTAGGAGCTTCTGAGGTCTTGAATTAAATCCCAGCAATTGATCTCATAAGAGTGGTTGCTGAGATACGTCTCTTCACCGTGTACAACATACAAGACAATTCAGACAAGTGTCACTCACTCTGAGATAAAAGTCAGAAAAACAAATTAAAAATAGATGCTCTTATGTACGTATGTACGTATGTATGTCTTACGTGTTTGTCTTTTTTCATATGTTTGGACGGACTGCAGAGAGACAGGGCTTTTCTTTACACTCCTATAGCAGACCGTTCTCTGTGATGCTGTTTGAGATGTGTGACGGCTGCGGCTGCTCAGAAAATTTGATGTAGCCGTTGTACAAGTAGCGATTCCCAGCCAGGAAGATGAAGCAGTCGCTAGACTAATTGAAATAATAATGATAATGATATATAATGCAAAAATGTATCGACATATTGAGTCATCTGTAACACTGGTGGGATTGAGCGTGCACTGCAATAGGTTAGCAAGCAAACACACTGAGATGGAAGGCTAAAAGTGATGGAAAGATGGTTGTTAGCTGAAGTTAAAGGTTAAAGGCTCATCCATTTGTTATTTTACAACAGTAATATGAAACAGAGTCCCTCAGTGCTACATAAGAGGAAAAAAGGTAATCGAGGAGTCTCAGCCTGCGGGATGAGGCTGCTCTGTAGTCTGGCAGTACAGCAGTGAATACTTGAGTATCTCTGGGCGGACGGCAGCAGGGTGAGCAGACTGTGGCTGGGCAGTGTGTAGACATCACACCTCACCAATGTACTAACAATGTACTCGGTGGTCTTAATCACCAGAGCCGTCCTGTCCTTGGCCTTGTTTTCCAGTCAGGATGCTTTCTACTGCTCCTGCATCAAAGCTGAAAATAAGTTGGTTTTCAGAGTTTAGCTTCACCACCTCAGCTGCACTGACGCTTGGCAGCTATTTGTGTTGATTTACTCCTGTTACAAACTCTCATCACTGTTAGTAATAATTGTAATATTCGTAGACACACAGTTGAAATAGCAATCAGAAATTGAATAATTGTTGAAATAATGAACACATGATTGGAACAATAGTTGAATGAATAAATGGTTGAGATAGGTGATTAACAGTACTTGATCACATGTAATAAACACTTGATAGTTTACTTGTTTGTAGGATGCACTGCAGCAATGCCTTGGCCTACTTTTACAGTGACAGCCGGGGTTGAGTTCATCTGTTGGGGCTGTGGGGGATCATCGGGGGGAGAAGAAAAAGTTGGGAACCGCTGTTTTAGAAAACTAAATAAAGCCCGTCCTGAAGGAACCCGTAAAATGCTCATTTTGAAAAGGCCATGCAGGAGAGTGAGCGCGCTTATAGGTGCTCTACATTCATCTTCACCCGCTGACGACGATCCACAAGGTCACCTGCGCCTCAGTGCCGTCATGGGGAAAGATCAGTAGGTGTTTTGGCCTAACTTTGTGATTTAATGCAGTGTGGATAGGGGCTTTGACCTACTGCGTGTACAGTGTGTGTGTGTGTGTGTGTGTGTGTGTGTGTGTGAAGCTGCCTGCATTTGCATGTGAGCGGGTGTATGTCTTGGACTTTATGATTTAAAGCTGTGCATTCAGGGGCCAATTAATCAGATAGCGGTGTCGCTACGAGAAGGGCTTATGAATGTGTAGCCCTCTCCCTGGGAAACAGGATGCAGAACAAAGACTTTACCTTAATTATGAACAGGTTAAAGGACTCGTTCCATCCAGCTCTCCTCCCCCTTGCTTCCTCTATTTCTATCTTAAGATCCCTTTGTTCGTCCCGAGTTGCCGCGCAGCATCTAATTTGTCCGGCAAGTAGATTAATAAATGCATGCACGCTCACAAGATACCCACAAATGCCTTTTTCCTGTTTTCAGCTTGGCATTGTTTGTTGGACCACAAGGTTTTCTGCAAAATAAAACTTCAATAACACATTGCACTTCAAATGCCCCTGAAAACTACAAAAACAAAAGTCCTTATCTTGCAGTCCAGTACCTCTATATCCTTCATCCTTCACTGCAAAGCAGAAGCCACAGTTTCAGAAGGCCGAGTATTTCAGTTGGGCGTGCTTTAAAGGAGCAAAGTCAGTGGGTCGTCACTTTAATGACGTCTACCTTTTTTTTTTTCACTTCGACACACAATTTGTCAGAGGGGGCATGCACGTTCGTCAGGGCTGCATGAGGCTTTTGTGAGGGGATTGACGTGAGTGATGAATTAGCATGGTAATTGATAATTACTCAAAGATCAGTGAGGCCATTGTTTCTTAGACGGCTCAACATGTTTTCCCTCAGGTTTAGGTCAGCGCTAAAAGGAGAAATATAATTGAGGGCCTTGTGGCTTAATTAACAAGCTCGCACTAATTACAGGGAAATGAATGAGGAAGGGGGCACGCACTCACCATTACTACAACTATTTTTCATTTATGTTCCCATAAGTCACCTTTTGAACCTAACGATCCGACAATTTACTGATGAATTGATTTGGAGACCGGCAAAAAAATATAAAAATCCTGTGTGTGTGTGTGTGTTTGCTTACCCAACCATTCCTCCAGTCCCCCTCAAACCCACACAGTAAGAATATATTTTATCATTGTGTCATTTTTAATATTAAATTAAACGTGCGGACACCACATGACGATGCTGCAGCAGTTAAGTGAGGTAGCCTTGACGCACAGGCAGAGGTCAGATATTTCAACGGGAGACATCAAAAGCTCACAGTTACCACAAATCCTTCACTGTCTGTTGCAACTACAGAAGAATACAGTTCAAGCCGTTCAAAGTCACTCCTCCTTATTACAAAGTCTCTTTTTGACCAAAACTCTTCTGCAGTTCTTGGCAGTATTGGGCAGCAATTTACTTTCAAAAAGCTATATATTACACATTTAGTTTATTTTTAAATAGTATTTTACCTCACAATGTTACTGAGTGCGTAGACTTAAAAAAATAACACAATTGACCTTCTATAATATAGCCTGACAAGCTAAAAATCATTAATAATAAATAATGAATCAATTCTTATTATAGTCCAGAAAACATAGACAGGATAGACATGTGATTCAAGAATGGAAGTTAAAGTGCACTCAGAGGATTAAGCTCCATCATCAGGCCTACGAAATGTGGTTCAGTTCAGTCCAACAGACGGATCGAAGATCTTATAGGCTCGGCTATATTAAACACATGCACAGCCTGCATTAAAATGGTCATGTTGGTGTGGATGGTAGCACATGACATGACATAACTGTAGCAATGTATGACTGAGATATTATCAGTAAAGCAGTAAAATGCTCAGTAAAAGACATACAGTACTGTAACATGTATTGTAATGTTACCCCTCAACACTGGTGCTTGGAAATGATCTCCAAATGATCGGCTGGTGTCTCTGGTGTTCAAATGACATGAGCTGAAACCTAAAAGTTGTATATGTATAATAGATTAATTGTTACTTTTGAAAATAAACTAATGCATTACTTTATTACATACTCCCTGCAGAGAGTTATTTGGTGCACTACTTGTTCCAGTATTTTTGCTTTGCTCCGAATCATCAGCAGAGATACATCGTCTTAATAGATAGTTAACAATACAAGTGTATTCCCGAGATACTCAAACACAACATGTTAACAGATAAATCCAGAATATTAGGCTGTCTCGTCTCATGTTGCCCTGCTGTTTCTAAATACACTAATATTACTGATTAATGACCTTTCAGCAGGTCTGGCAGTGTTTTATTTGGGCCTAGTGTGGTATTTTGTTATGTAATAATAAAAAAAAAGTTATAATATTGCAAATACAACAAAATGCATGACTGATTTGTTGTGTTATGTTATTTGAACTGGAACTGCAAACAGCCAGTCTGTTTACGTGTTATTTAACTGTTGTTGATACAGTTCAGTGAATCACTTGTATTCCAGCTCATGTTTTTTTCAATTATATCTTTTTTTACCTGGATTATGATTCTATAAACAAAGAGACAGCAGCTTGCTGAGATTTGAGTTTTTCATAAAACAACTTATTTTGACATTGAGGTGTAACTTTAGTCACGTCTCACCATGTTTTACATCAAAATGACCATTAATAGGTTAATTTGATATTAAATAATCTACCACTCACACACTTAAATATGGCACGTCATTGTGTGTTCATTGTGACTATTTTGATAATGTGTGTTAATTAATTGCTACATGTTTGACCTGCCAGATGTTTCCACTGAAACATAATTAAATAAACAAAAAAACTAAAATAACAACCTTGTTAATGATGTGTTTTGAGGTTTAATGCTCTCTTGTTTAGCACACCTCATAATTATTATGTTTTTGTGTCATGAGCACAGTGGGCAGAGTGGCACTTTGCGCATGAAGTCTTTTAATTAAGAGTGTTGGTCTTGTAGTGACACAGCCCTTCAGCAGCACAGTAATTGGTAAGTTTAACCTCGGAGCACGTGAGGAGGTAATGTTCATGCACAAGTCTGCATACGTCGGAGGTAAGGGTTGGTGGATGAGTCGACAGGACTTTGGACTTTCTTTTGACCGTGAGTGACCCAAACCAAGTAAATATTTGATCCATCATATCAGAAGCTCCCTGCACCTTTAATGTTGTTCTCTCTGAACTACGATCAAGTGTAACTGAATTTAAATCACCGTGTTTGCTGTCTAATTTGGTGGACCAAACCATACAGCATCTGATGTAGGACAAGAGATCAATTGTCTAAGGGGCATGGAGACATTTCTGTTAGATGTTTAGTTGATGTTTAGTTCATTTTAGGTTTACCTCAAGTATCTGTACGTGTCTGTTCTTCATAGGTGCTGTTAATCCTCATCATCCATCTCTTTACCTGTAGTGCTGTATGGAATTACATTTTCGTCTTTCAGGGCTTTTTTCTCCCTCTTATCTCCATCTCATCTCTTCGGTCCTCATCTTTTTTATCATCTTCAGGAGTAAAACCCGACCTCTGGTTCTGATCTCAATGTGTCCTTTCCTCTTCCAATAAGGCCACCGGTGCTTCTTGTCTGTCATCTAATCTCACAGAGGTGCCATCAAGCTAATGACAGACACAATTACTCCGGCCTCTAATGACGAGTAAATAGTACCTGCACATCAAACCCCCGAGCCAGATGAAAGGGAAACAGCAGTGCAGATAAAAGAGGAGAGGGAAGTGATGCAGCTGTTTGTCAGCTAAGGACAGGGGTGTCTGTCTATCTTTCTTATCTCTTCATCTCTCCACGACACGCTTGTTCTTCATGTGCCCGCCTCTGCCTCTGATGTCAGGTGGAATGAAAGCCGGGTGTTCGTCATCGGGATCCAGGAGAGACCGTCAGAGAGCTCACCGGGGCCTCCCGTGAGCTCAATTTCCATTTCAAAGCCATCTCCTTTTACCGTTATAATTCCATCTAAGGCAATTGTTAAATGAACATTCCTAACTGCTGACTAGGACAAAGATATTTTGAAAAAAGAGAGGGAGATGTATGCATCGGTAATGAAGTGGAGAGAAGGTAGGGCGAGTGCGATCAAAGGTATGGTAATGCCTATGGTAAAAAGGATGGGAACTCGCAGGGCCTGTGGAATAAGGGGATGCAGGGGAGAGACTCGGCAACCGAAAAAAGGACGTCTTCTGGGTAACGGTGAGAGGAGGAACACAGGTTGGGGAGAGGAGGAGGAGGAGATATTTATACAGTTAGGTTGAACTGGGGCTATACATAGGCTTCTTCACAAATCACCTGAGAGATACAGTCCCCCTATGGAGAGGCACCTGGGAGCTGTTTCTGCTATTTTATTCCCCTTTGCTGCAACCTCAAACCACTTTGAGCGCACGCCGCAGTTCGCTTGTCTCAGATAAATCATTGATACTCCTGTCAGGCGAAAGCAGATAAAAGTGAGGCAATGTTGTTAGGGAAGAGTTCTGACGCCGTCAAAATGGTGACCGTGCTTTAAAAAACTGTGGACCTTAATGAGAAAATCCAGGCGCTTTCAAAAGTTTGACAAGAACCACCGAGTGATTTAGGAAGAGACCGTTAACATTTATAGTCTCACTCCTCTTCACCTCTTGTCTTATAATACCAATAAAGTTGGGTCGCCTCCTCGTCTTACTCTCTCCTCCTATTTCTTCCTCTTAGTGTTAGCTTTTGCTTCCACTGCTATTTTTTTTTCTCCTTTTATATCATTTATTTATCGCGGGCAGAGGGATGAGGTTGGATTAAGGCCACAGAGCCAAAAATATTGAGGGTGATGAAACACTGGCAACTGTTTCTCGGGTAAAAAATGAAAATAAATAAATGAATAAATAAATTGTTAGCGATAAAAGATTGAATAAGTTGCTTTAACTTTATGATTTACCGATAATGGAACAATAAGGAGTGACACATCAGTAATGTTAGATTCAGCTCCCTTTCTTCATTGATGCAAGGTCACAGACCTCAGTTATCTGAGAAGAAAGAAGTTTTGCACAGTGTGCATGATGAGAGCCACCTCAGAGTACCTATTGTACAGTACATTCACATCCATTGTGCAGAGTCAGTCAAAGTGTTGAAGGTGCAGTAAGATATTCTGGAGAGAGATAGTTGGTTGTTGACTAATCCATACGCCTGAATACATGTTGGGACATAGTTTCTGTTAAGCCAGGATGTGTAAAAACTTTCCATCCTGATTCTGTTTTTATGTTTGACAGTGTTGTGCTTATGATCTGGTTAGACTGAGGCACAAAAACCATTCAGTTGGGTTTCGGATAAAGATCGTGTTCAAACAAGACGTGAGACCATCTTGACTTCTCATCTTAAATATGCAGTTTTTGGTTACTCTCCTGGCTTCTGGGCTGTTTTTGAGTCTCTTTTCCAGGTTTTGAAATCCCAGAGCTTTCAACCACTGGCCTGGTACTGACATAACCATCAACCTGAATGGTGTATTCTCAACTGTAAGGTCCAAAAACAGTTACAGTTAAGATTTTGAGAGATGTCATTAGAGACAAAAATAACTCATCAGACATCAGCAATATCCAGCAGCTCCACTTTCTCGTTTCTATAACCTCTGACGTGACAATCGCGAGGCCTTTCATCTCGCTCAGCTGGAGTTATTCTGAGTCGACAAACACAATCTGTTTCTCCTCTCCTTCATCTCCATCGTTCGTCTTTCATTTTTCCCCACGTCTACAATTAATGCATTTATTTTGAGGCTTCCTCTTGTTCTTCAAAGACACTCACCAGGGACGCAGCTGTCGCTCCAACCATCAAAGTCCTCCTGCACTCCTCCTTCTGCCCTCTATCGTATTTTTTTACACTCTCCTTCCTTAATGCTCAACTTGGGGCTTTGCATTTTTACTTCTGCAATGCCGATGAAACAACCACGGCTTGTAAACCATCACTCCTAGTTTCTATCAATCTGGAAAAAGACGCATTATTGAATAAATATAAGTTAAGCCCAGATGCAAAACAGGCGAGTCCGGCGTCTTCACTCTACCGGTCTCCATTTTGTGTCGGTGTCTGCAATCGTACTTTCATCTTCCCGCAGGATGCTTGCTGAGTGATCCAGGTGCACATGGCAAACACTTATTCATCTCAGAGTTATCATTTCAGCCATGATACCTGACTCTCCAGAGCAACGCCGCTCTCCAGAGCAGGGCACTCTGGGATATGACTAATGCTTCCTCCAAGCGTTGTGATTTGTCTAATCTGCCCTGCCTTCTGGGATGTGAGTGAGACTTCCTTGAATGTTTTCTGAGCTCGCCCACAGCTGGTTTCCACCTGGTCGGCTGGCTGATATCTCCCGCCCTGCTTTATATACCGTTCCGCTTTTTTTTATTTCCCCTCCCCTCCGCGTTTGTACGTGGTCTCCCTCCGAATCTCTGTTGCTCCGACGCTTCAAACACAGATGCAGAAGCGAACATGTACACAGCTGCAGACGCTGAAAAAAGGTAGTTTGAGGAAAGTAGAGAGCAACATAATTCATGGCACCTGGTAGGAGCCGCACATCATTATCTCTAACAACCGAGGTTGTTGTTTACTCTGCATGTTTATATCCAGGTAGTTGTATAATAGCCCTTCCTTTTAGGCTCGTTATTTCCAAATAAAGAATACATTAAACTTCCAGGTACAAATCTCCAAACAGTCATCTCCGAGGAGTCTCTCCTTTAATTTATCCAAATATAGCTGCTTAAACATGTTTTCCTTCAGGCTTATTTAGTTAATCGGGGAAAAGAAATATTGTCGTCAAGAGGGATTTCTTTATATACTGAAGATGTTATAAAGTTTAAAGTCAGTGAATGCACACACACAGCTACACACACACACACACACACACACACACACACACCAGCCAACTACTACAGGCTGGACATAAAAACAAGAACACCTGTATGAATTAATTCAGTACAATGTCAAAATGTGCAAAACATATATCAAATAAATCCGTCTGTTTCTGCAGCGGTTGAGCTCAACTGAATACTTGTAGCACTCCTGAACAGGACCGCTCGGAGGGCCTTTTCATCTGAATAGTCCCATAAAGTCGAGGTCTTTACCATTCAATTTGGTTTCTGGTTTTAAAATGTCTAACGTTTGAATAGAAATGAGCACACTCGCCAGACTGGGTCTCATTAAAAATTTTCATTTATGGATTTTGGGTTTTCTTTTTGCAGATCAGGTCCAAACTGATGGACTCATAAAGACCTCTTCCAGGTATGGACAGGTTAACGGAATTTACCAAATCGGAGCTGAAAGTCACTTAGTGCTGGAGAAATATGAGTCATTAAGTCCAGGGGAATTAACATTTACTCTTGCAGCTATACCAGCTATTAACAGGCCACGATATATACTGAGCAACATCTCAGATGCCCAAAAAAGGATGCAGGCCTCATCTGAACTCACTTTAGTCTGATGTGTCCTGCAGCAATGCATCACTCAGCTGTGGAGGTGTAATCCAGGCGTAGACTTCACTTGTGTAGCTCGTCAGCCTTTGCACGGCCTCTTCACAGTTCACTGTTTGTTTGAATTCATTAAGGTTATCAACAAGAGATATTTGACGAGTTGGAAATGAAACTCAATTATCAACTTTCTTCACAAAGTGGACCTTTAAAAACAACTCATACCAGGCAAACAAAGATGTCTGCAGGTTGAATTAATAATTAAACAGGTTTGTGTTGCTCGTCCAGCCGACTGAATGCTCTCAAGTTCAAAAACTGACCTTTGTGATAAGGAGAAACATATCAGCCTCTTCCCGTCTCTTCAGATGTCGAGGGAGAGCTTTGCCTTTTGAAGGGTACAGTTTCCAGAGATACTATAATTGTTCCTCCCTTACCTGGTGATAGCTACTGATAGCTGCCAGGGGCATTAGAAGGTACTGTACCTCTGAAGCAGGGAGTTTTTGAGTAATGAGTTTGCTGCAGCTGAAACAAAGTCAATGTCCTTTTGTCTGATCCATTCAAATCCCTTTCTTATTCCATTTCCAGTGCCTTTAATGTTTCCTCAGGTCGCAGACGATGCCAATCAGTGGCCTGTTCAATGCTTTTAAACATTTCCTGGACATATTTGGTTGCCTGCAGCATCGACCGAGCGACTGTATTCATCCTTTGTTGCGCCGTTTACAATGTGGTATTGTAACATAGCAGTATGAATTTGAGGCTTTTTGCCATGTCATCTGTTTGCAGCTGTTTGTTTGTTTGTTTGCACGTACAGGAAAGGTCAGAGCGAGTGACCCGTGGCATCCCTGCAGGGAACTGGGTCATCAGACATATGCAGGCACACTCACACTTCATCTTAACAATTTATTTATGTCCACACAGACGGACAAGGACGCAAATACTGGAGGTGCAGAGGAGCACATTCACAAGGTCGCGGAGCGGTGGCAGAGGTCTTCACTTTACAAAACATGTGGCATTCCTCATGGTTATATAAGCTGCGTCTGTGCCACATATAATGACTCCCAGTAGCAGCAGAGACGGCACAGTGTGTTGTAGCCACATGTTTTGGGCATCCCGAGTTGTTGAAGTCCTCTAATGACAAAACCGTGAGTATGTCTGAAGCTGCAAAAAAAAAAAAAAAAAAAAAACAAGTAATAGGTTGGTTTGAGTTGGTATGTTCAGAGAGGAAGAACACAGATACAGACTCTTCACTGACCTGGACAACATCTCAAGTATTGGCAGAAAGATGTGAAAAATGTTAGAGTGACTACCACAAAGCTGCAGCATGGGTGAACAATGTTTGATACTGCACTACACTACGGCAAACCCAACACGCTGCAACAACTACAGTTTGCAGCAGTAAGAGGTTGACCTCTATCTGTTTTGAATAGGAATCATCAGCTGGTCAATTATTACTTTTGCACCTTTTAAAGAAATCCAAACCTGTGTGAAATCAGATATATAAACCTCTGAGATCCCCTCACCTTGACCCGGACAACAACATCTGAATTCTCATCACTCAGTCCAGCTTTTGAGGTGCAATCCTCGGCACTGCAGTAACACCGTATGGCTGCAGCGCTAAAAGCTTCAGGATGTCTTGTTGTTTAAAAAAGAATCCGCTGGGAGGAACACATAGATACGAGGCACCTTCGGGAGAGAAATTCATCCACATAACTCTCTGAAGCTGTGAAATATTGAGTGCGATGGTATCAAACCGCAAAGAAATACAAGTCTCAGGACAGAAGAACAATCTATAAAGAGATTTAGTTTTTGATAATATCTCCGAGCTAGTGAGGAATAGGCAATAAGGCTCAACCCTGGCGACAGATCGAGCCGATATCAGTCTCTTGCATCAAGACTCCTTTCTGCCGCCTTTTTTACCTGCCTATTTCAATTATAGCTTACATACAAGTTATGAAGGTAAATATTTGCCAGAAGCAGTGTAAAATTAACATTCAGCAGCGTTGCTCAAACTCAACTCTACATGGGTATTTTCCCATAGCCTGAAGGCTCTGATATCAGAGATGTGCTCTTGTTGAGTGATTACCCACCGTAGCTTGACCACTACTATTCATAATGGCTCGCAGGTATCACAGCATTACATCCATCACACTTTCTTTTTTTCCCCCCTCACTTTTCTATTTTTTTACCCATTAATCCCTATTATTGCTTTGGGAGCTTGAGCTTTCACAGCATTGATTTGAATCATAACCTCTTGTACATTTCTCTTGGTTATAGTGAGAGCTCATAATGGTGAGTTGGTATCCAGTGATATTAAGTAAATTATTTTTAGCGAGGAGATGAAGAGCTGTATCTCCAAGAGGAGGGTGGCGGGGGTGAATGTTGTGAAAATCATTAACTTCATGTCTGTGGGCCACAAAATATTATTATTCTTTATGAAATAAAAAAAAAACAACATTTTAACCACATTTCCTTTGTCCGTAGTGCTGTAGATCTGTTTCTTTTCCATAGTTAAAAGTATAATAATTCTGTTTCGAAAATGAAGTGATAGTATTAGTCAACGACCCACAAGTGGCCCTAACGACTCTGTAAGGACACTCCCATGCAGAGTTTAAAAGCCTGCGACTCCCCTCCAGTTAGTTAGAGCTGAAGAAGCCTCTTAGACGAGGCAAATGTTTTTTTGATGCACTTGTAATGTATTTATTCATCAGTGAGTGGTAGCTCGCCTCACAAACACACTCACATTTCACAGTTACAGGACTGCAGTACTTGACTCTGTTCTTATATGGATGTGGATATAAATCGGGCCCTTTGAGGTCAGAGAGACAGTCGCAGGGTCGCAGCCAGTATTAGCTCAACCTAAATGTAAATCAGAATTACTCGTCTCTCATTTATGTAGACGTATGTTTATATTTTGGATCTGTACTGGCCTTGACTACACTCCTGTGCAGTGAAACATCCCAGTCCCTCATCTTTCTTTGGTGATCCAACAACTTAACGACCTGTGTTTATACAGCACTGTTCATACATTAAGTGCAGCTCAAAGAGCCTTACAGTGTGGCATTAAAAACAAAACACGCAAAGATGAACAAGTCTATAAAAATGTAATGAAGGAACATATAAAAAGGCAGCTGAGTAAAAGTAGTTAAAGGAGAGTTACTTACAACAAATGTACGACATTAACTAAATGCCTGCATGAATATCAAGGTCTTAAACTGATGTATTCCACAGTATATAGCTAACAGCGGCTCTCCCACTCATTTCATGAGCTTCTTCAGGAAGAGTCAGTGATGCAGTATGTATGAATTACACTGAAGACATTTTAAAATAAATTACAGTGTTCAACAAAATGCGGAGAAAAAAAACATCTTAAGACATGATGATGTAAACAACACTTCCAGGCTGGACTGCTAACTGCAAAAACGTTTGAGCTGACTCGCTAACTGGTGCTGTGTCGTTAAGAGTTTTCTGTGTGAGTAAAAAGATCTTAAAATAAATTCTAAAATAAATGGGGAGCCAATGTAGAGCAGCTTAAAAATGAGTAGTGTGCTCTCCTTTCCTAGTTTGTAGATGACCTTTTTAGGTATATGCTTGTAAAAAAAAAGTATTGCAACAGTCCAACCTGCCAGTAATAAAAGTAAAAACTACCTTTGGCAAAATTTATCAGGTGGGGGAATGCACTCTTTTGCGTAATTGATGCCTAATAGCTAGTCTGGCGTGTAAAAATTGACTTAGCATATTTGTTCTGTTGTTGTCAGCGGTGATGGCTCATGCTTGTGTGACCTGACCAATCAGAAGAGAGGGAGGGCTTAAAGAGACAGGAGCTACAGCGTGTTTCAGACAGAGGGGGATAACAGAGCTGCAGCACTGGATGCTATGAGAGAACTGATATTATAAACATAGACAAAATACATTTATGAACCTGACAATGAGCATAATATGTCTCCACTGACTGAGAATACAATCTGTCGGTTTAATGAGTCTGTGACTGTCAACAACAACAGGCCATTTGGGTTCACTGTGACTCAACCCTCATGTGTCTCTATGGTCAGAGTGCATGCTTATATCCTAGTGTGTATTTTTGCTTCACTGTACTTCTATAACTGCAAACATCATACACCTGGGTGCATGAAAAGCATTTGTGCTTTTGTGTGTGTGTGTGTGCAGGTGTATATGTGAGTGTATGTGTGTGTGTGTTGGCCGTCAGTCTATCTCAGTGACCTGTAAGTGCTGACAAGTAAGTGAACCTTCCACTGATAAGTCCCACTGCAGCATTGTTCTTTGCCCTGCCATGAACCGCCTTGTACTCTCGCTTACTCTCTCACCAGGATACCAAACACACACGCACACACACACACACCCTTGACACTCTTTATGTCCCCTTACTGAACCCAGTAATCCCCTGCCAATACTTCTAAAAAGAACACAAACTCATACCCTCCACGCTGTGCCGACTAGTAAAAGCCACAGGGGGCCCCTGACCTCATGCCAGCCCGCTCTGACTCCACACGTCTGAGCTGCAGCAGGAGGACACAAAGTCACTCGCTCCCCTCGGCCGACACTTTCACCCACCAATGCTCACTCGCACAGACACACAAACGCGACACGTCGATAACTCCTCGCTTGTGTTCGGTATGATGGGGCCGGTGGATGCTGACAGAAATGCCATTCAGTCTCTTATGACTGCCTCCTCCTGATGAGTGAGAAGGTCATTTCAAAACTTTCTTTTGCAATACAGTCAGCATTCACTTTTAATAACTTACCTCGACTCGCAATTAAAAGAACATGTTAGAGCGTAAAGATTATTTCAGTTTCTTGGGTTTACTTCTCTCCCTGCAGGATCTTTGACGTTGTAGATTTCACAGGTGTTTAGCTGCGTCACCTTATAGCACAAGGGAGATAGCTTTATGTGACGACGCAAGAGTTCAAGAAGGAAAGAAAAAAAAAAATAAATAAAATCAATTTGATTTTATGCAGCAGGGCCATATTTGCCTCGTGCAAGTCATCTTTTTGCACCTGTGCTTTCTCGGGTAATTTGCCCGTTTGAACAAACTCTTTTGCATCCCAGAGCGTTAAACGTCGCAGCTGATGTTTTGTTTACACTGATCGTGGGGACGGTGCTTATGTTGGCATGAAATTGCATTTGTGTGGAATCATTTTATCTATGTTTGTTTGTTTGTTTCTTTTTACTTCAATCAATGTTTCACATGCTGTGCAAATGTACATGCACCTTCAACTTACAACACACTTGTGTGGCAGTCCGTGTTCAGAATGTGTTTTTGCATCCGTAGTCTTTCATTTCATGGTTGTGCTCTGTGCGAGCCGAATGGAGCATAATCGTATATTTAAACAATGAATGTAAACATCTGACCAACAAGAAAGCTACATGACCTGCTGTGCATTTCTTTAAACTGCTCATTTACACAGTAAAACAACATGCTGCAGCATTCTCGTGTGCTCTGAGCTCCATGACTTACTCTCAGCTATGAATATAATGTTTTCTGTCACGTCAGGGCATTCTTTCTAAAGTGCACTGGCAATATTGGGGAAAAAATACACATTTTATCCACGTACAGTTGGTATGTTCTGTGTAAGTGATTCGTTTTGACAGCTGAACTGAACTTTTTTTTTTTTTCTGGATCGCTTAAGCACATGTTTCGAAACACAGCTAACAGGTGAGTAGGTCTTACGCAGAGTGTTTTCAAGTAGAAGTGACAGCCAGCATCGCAGTGAAGTAAGAAAAAAAAAAAAAAAAAACAGATTCTGAATTTTAAAGGCAACAGATTTCCTCTTCTAGACAGAAAAAGGCAACTGAGATGAAAGAAAGATGGTGATGGAAGATGAAAATCTAAAACAATCCCTGCACCTGTGGACCAGGACCCTCAAAGAAATTACATATTTTATGTCAAAAAAACATGCGCACACATGAAATGATGCATACGATGTTTCCCACACATATGGCGCCCAGTTGACCTCAGAAGTCCTGGTGGTGAGACAGGATGAGATACACTGTTTGACTAATGTGACCGTAAAGTATCAATTGAAGCCACATCAATACATTTTATTTTAAGTTATTAACGAGTGATGGACTTTATAATTATTTTTCCTTTACATTTAAGCCACTGTTTCCCCCATTAATAATGGTCAAATGTTATTCTGAATTGTGAAGCACTTTGTAAAGTCTCTTTTCAACGTAAATGAATAATTAATGATCCCTTCGAAATGTAATAAAGATGACTGCGACTGCACCGCAATGACGCTTTACAGATGCTTGTGATGAATTAGTGGTACAGGCAGGATAAATAGCTGCTGCAGCTGTTCACTGATGTGACTGCACTCCTCTTACTGACAGGTCTAACGAAGAGTGGGCACAAATATCCACATGGAAATAGATGTTTAAGGGCACTTCTGTATCAGTTTACGGCTGGCTGTGGCAGGGGACGTGAGGCTGGTCGATGTGATTGATGAGATATATAGAACGC
Source organism: Acanthopagrus latus (assembly GCF_904848185.1). Classification (NCBI taxonomy): domain Eukaryota; kingdom Metazoa; phylum Chordata; class Actinopteri; order Spariformes; family Sparidae; genus Acanthopagrus; species Acanthopagrus latus. The sequence continues at coordinate 18,639,433 of NC_051041.1, forward strand.
AACCAGGCATCCGTGTGGCTTCATTTGTGATTCTGCAGTTTTATGAACCTGGCCCACCGGTCTGTATACACCTACCATAATGCACCAGATAGTGCACTGATTTGCCTCTTCATAACATTTCCTGTCAGGGAGTGTTTATCAGACGAGGACTGTGCAGCGTTCCCCGTTAAAGATTCCAAATATTGAGGCTAAAATTCCCAGCAGTGGAGCGGAGAAGCCACGGAGGATACACAACGTTTTGTTTGTCGAGGAGCTCGTCAGGCACAAACGGTGGAGACAGAAGATCTCAGCGGGGCCTTCAATGGAAACGCAGAGGACTCAAGTGTAAAGACGAGTCAGAGAGATGGATCTTCTTACCTGTACCTGATAACCACACAGTGAATGATGACATAATCATGTTTGAACAAAACCTTGCATGTCTTGATTCTCGTTCTCTTCATCACTTTTTAAAATGTGAAATGGTAGTTTTGTTCTCTGTAGATCAGGTGATCCTACTGAATACTGAATTTAATACAAATTTGATATCAGCCAGGAATTACAATGATATTAGCTTTTTGAATTAAAGTCTGAATAAATAATAACAAAGTCAGTTTTTCCCCCCAAACGTTAATTCGGTTGATTATTAATTCATGAATATGAAATGTTACAGAGAGACACGACTTTAAATGAACTTTTCTTTACTTAACACTGATCTCAGTCATAAAATACAGAAGATAATTGGACATGACTGAAAAACACAATTACTTTTAGAGGCTTTTCAGCTGGTTGTTAAAATAAACAAACACATCCAGTGATGTGTAACACAACACCGTCTGCCAGCATTTATGTGTATTAATTTGCAACAAAATTTGTTTTAGGTTAAATTTTACTTCATCCCAATTACGTTTTATATCCACAAAGAGAGCATCACTTTTATAAAGGAAACATATCTGCAACCGTGCAGTCTCTGTGTTTTCACTTCATTATTTGCTTGTATAGGCGCTGAAACATAATTCAAATGAATGTTAAGTTCAAGGAATCAACTCCCTGCATTGAGCCAGTCTGCAACGCTCTGAGAACCTTCAGGTTTACACCAATGTGACTGGAAAGTGAATCATCTCCCTTCTAACAGCTGGATTTTGAGGCTGTTTTTAAAGCTGGATATCATTTGTCTTAAAAAATCCAAATTGTTTGCCTTGTCGCAAATATTTGGTCTGAAATGGGCCCAAACCTCAGCAGAGCAACGCTGACTGAAAAAAGTTGGTAACCAGTTTCAACAGTGGGGAAGCAGTTATATACAACTGCATCTTGTGTGAGCAACAACAACCACAGATCGGTAGTCTGCTATGAAATGTAAAAAAGCAGGTCTTTTATAATTTCCTGTCATACAGCGGATCTGTATGTGAAACGAAGAGAGACGGAATGAGCGAGAGACTCGCTGTGTTCCACCCTCTGAGGCAGATCAGCTAGAGGTAATTCATTGTCCTTTTTAATTCAGCAGCTCCTCCCTTATGGGCCATTATTCTGATGCAAATCCGAGACAACAAAGTACTCTCAGTAAAGATTTTTGGCACACAACTCTGATGAGCAAGGAACAAAGTGTAAAGTGCTGAGCAGTGTTTTTCCAGGAGTCTAATTGGGGAGCACGATGTGACAGAGGTGAATGAGTGACGCGCTGTTACACTTTATTGATTCTTTAATAAGTGTGAGTACATGTTGTTAAATAGGTGAAGTTGTTCAGTCCCTGGGGGGGAAAAAACTCTTATTGACTGCTTTAGGCTCAGATCAGTGTGTCATCTCCCATCTTTAGGACCTAGTCAGCCAGGAACTGGATCTGTTAAACAGCGACACTTGTTTTCCCAAAGTGACACGTATGCGTGGACTTGAAACCTCCGCCTCAGCCTTTTCACAATCATCTGTCCCATCAATGACTCTGTTTGACTGCAGATGAGAAAATACACTGTGGACTATTTAACTGATGAGGAGGAGCATTCTTCAGTGCGTACGCTGATCTCAGTCTCTGGATCAGGCAGTTTTGATTTGATTTGTATTTGTATTTGTATTTTCTTTTGATTATCACTCTGATCAACAGCGGGTGGGATGCGTTTTTGTTGTGCGTTTGTCTACACACACACACACGCACACAGTGAAGAGCAGCCATCTGTCATGACTGGATTTCTCTGCCTCTCTCACACCTGCAGCTCATCTGATCGTCAGCGCCACCGGAAATGCTCTGGTCATCTCTCCACTCGCTGGCAGATTGCTTTCAGCTTGTTGATGTGGGCCCTTTGTGTATTTTTGTCCTCCTGCGTGGTTAATATTGTTCCTCTCGCCTTCACCAGAATCTTTGCGACCTCCAAGCTCCAGCTCCTCAGCCACCCTGCCGCCCAGCCTCTGGCACCTCTGGCACCTCTGCCATCAGCCTAAAGACCCACTGTGGATCCTCCATGTCACACTCACCTGTGCCTCCATCCAAGCCTCCGCCCTCACTATCTAGAGCCCCAGCTACTCCACCTGCTGAGACACCAGCCTGAGCTTAACCTCCACTGCCCACTGCCAGAGCAACCTTCATAATTTCCTTTAAACCTCATCCCTGTCTTGGTGTTCGCTTTTTCAGGTCCGACTAAATAACCTTCTACAATCAAGACAGCCAGTTAGTTTAGGAGCTTTTAGTTTTGCTGATTTAAGGTCCCATATTATGAAAAACACGTTTTCTCTGGTTCTCTACTGCCAACTCCCAGAATGAGGAAGGCAAACGAGTCCTGCATGGTCTCTGCGCAGAGTCTGTACTTCTTCAGGAGCCTCTCCGTCTGGGTCCGATTCTGGGTCAAACTGGTATGGTTGAACTAAAAAATCTCCGTGAGCCATATCAATACATCCACCATAAAACATTAGCGTATGCTACTGCTAGCATAAGCAGCAGAGAGTGACTGTAGCAGACTAGGTTCTCCAAGTAGGCGTTGACAGATGGAGCGCATTAGAATTTAAAGGTGCAGGCACAGAAACAGCCTGTTCTCAGTAAAGTGACTTTTAGACAGCTGACGTTCAGGACCACAGATGGGTTTGGGACAATGTATACTGAATATACAGTGTTGTTGGACCTCTGACAGCTGTGTGAAATTGATGAAAAACAATATAATATGGGACCTTTAAATAATAAGACAAATGCATGAGGACTCATTAACTAATGAAGCACAGGAGAACACTGTCGGGGAAGAAGACGAGCAAAAAAATGAGAGGTCGTGCCAAGCAGAACACGACACTCGACGGAGAAAACTTGAAATGAAATCCTTCCAACTTCAACACCACATCCGACCCAGGTCACCTCCGATGTGATGGTCACCTCAGTTAATTTACATGTGAACACCTTTGATGAATTTTAATGCATTCATATCATAGCCAACATTTTATTGTGGTGACTGAGCTGGACTTATGATAATTAATAGTGAGGAGAAAAGAAAACAAATATACGCGACTCGCACACCTAGTAAGAGACTAAACCTTGCTGACTTAGAAAGATTCAACACGATAAATGTTTGTGTGTCTTCAAAATAGGTCACTTGCTATATGAGAGTGATTTACGACTTTTGAGTACAGTCTGAGGCAGTTATAATTCCTCTGTAGCCTTTTTATATGCTCAATATTGAAATATGGCCTCTCACCAACAAGCAGGGTTGGCATTATTTACATTAGCCCAGGTTGTTTATTCCTGCCCATTCCTCCCCCTCTCCTCCCCTCTCCTCCCGCCTCTTCTCTCCATCCTTATTTCATTTGCTCTCCCCATGGTGATTTACCTCCCAGACCTCTATTTATCCACCACTAACAAATTGGGTTATCATGCTCCACCACTCCTCCTATTCCTTTTCTGCCTCCTCCACCCTTTACCTGCCACCCCCTTCCTCTTCTTCTCCTGCCCGCCCCACCTCCCTTCATCCACCAGCCCCATATCCTCCCCCAGCCTCTGACTTATGAGATGCTGTGTCAAAGTGAGAGATGATGTCTGCCACGGAGGATATGTGTGTGGTTTAGGCGGTGTTTGTGTTCGGGTTGTGTATGTGTGGAGGAACTGTGCTCCTGCCTTGTTGTTCTGCATTGCTGCTTCCTCTGGCCGTGACCGTGACAGGTGGCTGGTCCATGACAGGTTGAGGACAGGTGTGTGTGTGTGTGTGTGTGTGTGTGTGTGTGTATGTGTAACCTACAAAACCAATATTAGACTTTGAATGTCATTGGTTAAAATATATCAGCAGCATTTGGATACTAGAAGCAAATGTTTGTGTCTACTATCTAGTGGTTATTGTTGTTGCTGTGTGTGTGTGTGTGTGTGTGTGTGTGTGTGTGTGTGTGTGTGTGTGTGTGTGTGTGTATGTACAAGGCTGATCCCTGGCTGTCAGACAACAGTTGTATCCATGCAGGGCCTCAACAAGCTAATGTGGGCTTGACATTTAAACTTGGGTGACAGAGTGGGTGTGAAAGGCCAACAGCCGCTGCGTATGGCAGCCGTTGTGCAAAGTGTACCGAGCTTTAAGTGCAGATAAAGGCTTGCTCAAGAAGTCTTAATGTCAAGAGGCACTCCTGTACAGAGCGTGGAGATATATGAGGAGAGACCCGTCCACGTCCTTCCCACTTGAGGGCGCCGATGGTTCTAAGTGCACGACGGCGATGCTTCCATCTGGGGTGAAAGATACGGTTTTTGGGCGAAGCAGTAATGCGTATGACGAAGTCGGTGAAATCTGGTTTACAAAGAGCCAACCTTGTTAGAGGAAAATGATTTGGTTTAATGAACTTTGCAGTCGAGCACAAATACCTCTCTGATTTAAATTTCGAACTAAATTGTTTTATGTACCCTGTAGCTTATCTAATAAACAACATTTAAGTCAGTGTTTGACTCCAATACACACTGTGTGTGTCCTTGAGGCCTATTAAACATTGTTCTTGTAAAACACTGGCCAGCAATGCTTCTTTAAGTCATGTTAACTCAATTTTACTCAGATAGCCCAAAATCTCAAATCACATTGCCTCAGTGAGTTTTTACAACCAGTACAGTGCACGGCACTCTGTCCTTGGATCATCGATTTGATGCAGGAAAAGAGGATTCAGGCATGCAGTAGATGTTCCCCGTACAGACAGGCAAAACAAAATCACATATAGAGTCCAGTAATCCACTGGAATAAACCTCCACCAGGCCCAACAGTCCCCCTCTGAACTCACTCAAAAATAGTCAACATCTAAATATGCCTGTTCTTTCTCATCAAGATCCATGTACTAGACCCCAAAAATGTAGAAAACCGCCTTATCTCACAAAGTTAAAGAAAGTTAGGAAACATTCCTCGATGAGCACCACCGGCAAATATGTTCCACTCTGGGTCGAGAACCATCCACCATCCAAGTTTTGTTTAAATCTTTTCAATAGTTTTTGTGTAATCCTTCCGACAAACCAATCAACAAGCAGACACAGATGAAAACATGACCTCCAATAACCAAATACCTGATACAAGTAGATTTAAAAAATATGTGTAAAGAGTGTGGATCCAGGAGGACAAATGAGCCGGCCAGACAGCCTCCATGGTGACCTGGAGGAGGACAGGCTGTCCAAAATTATTTGCAGAAAACATTAAAATGTTTACAGATCTTGATTTAAAAAAAGAAGAAGATACAGAGAGGCTGTAAAACAGAATGTAGGTTTCAGGAAATAACAGATTCTATGATTCAGACTCATTTGTGATACATTTGCATGAATTTACGCTGCATAAGTAGTCAGAGTGTTACGTGTTATTTGCATCACATATGTGTTCATATCATGTATTGCTTTCAAAACATATTTTGATTTTGTTTTTGTATTTGATTTGATTTTGCAATTTACATAAAGCTGTTATAATGTAGTTCAGCGTCCAGGATCCCATCAGGCACTTCGGTGTTGCAGGACCCAAACAAACAAACTCATGTAAACACATTGTACTGTACCTTTGTTTACCATGTGGCAGCCACAGAAGCATATCCAACATTATGTGGAGCTGATTTCCTGAGTAAATGTTAATTTGGAGGGCAGCATCGTGTGGACGTGCTGCGAAGGCATACAAAATGAAACTTGATGTTAATGAAGCTTCAGCTTTATTTATTTGCTTGGCACAAACATCCCAGACATCCACGTTGAACCCACCCACAGTGCAGGGTCCGGGGTTTAAGTGGCAGCAACCTGCCAATTCAATACAGCTTTACAAGGGGAAAGCCAGTGAGGGATCATGTCCTTGTTGCTGCACAATTTACATTTCTGGGATTCGTGTGTCACATTCATTTTACATGTTTATGACTTGACTCTCCTGTCAGGAGCAGGAGGGGGTGGTGGTCGTGTTACAGGCAAAATGGCTGCCAAGCCACTGACCACAGTTCAAGATCTTGCTCAACATTTGTGAGGGTGACACCACTGGGAGAATCTCCAGCTGTGATTATGGTGACCAAAACTGGGGTTTAAACCAAAACACAATCTTGTCAAAAACCTTAACACCAAAACCTAACCGGAGCACAAGCACAGCCCTGTCACAACATGTTCAGGAATCTGAAAGAAACGTTGAGTTGCAACATAAAGCGAGGTTTCAACAGATCTGTTCTTTGCAGAAATATACATTGCTAACATTTATTCTGTAGATTGGGTTGTCAAAGCTGGAAGTATTTGCAGCTGAGATCATGCCTTTGTCGCTGTGCTAATTACTGCTGCTGAGTGTGAGTGGATCTCAGGGGGATAGAGGAGCTGAAGCAAAGACATGTTTGGGATCCGTTCTCATCTGAAACAAGAGAAAATGCCAATCCGTGTTTGTTTGAGGCCTCAGAAGAAAAACACGCCCATGATTTGCATGACGCCTCCATGATGGAAGAATGACGGATTATCCTTCGTGCAGGCTTGCTAATTGCTCATAAAACATTATTGATGGCTTTGTGAGCATTGCCCCCGGCTGTAGCGCACACCTCTCAATCCCCTCTGAGGTAGAGGGCAGATTCATTTCTTCGGACCAGGCCTTTTTTTTTTTTGTTCCAAAGTCGAGTTTGAAAAATAAAGGTGATCAGCCTTACTCCATCAAAGCCTCTACGCTTTCGGAACAGTCTGCCTGAGGAGAGATCAGGCACGCCAAATCAATATATTCTTTTGAGTTAGTTTGAGAAACTTACTTCTGTAGCCTCACTTTTTATCGAGTTGCTCAAACCCATACCTGCATGTCTTTTATTCTGTTCTATTCTCCTCTGTGTTATTAGTTCCTCACCGCATTCGACCTTCTGCTGCGCGTTATCGAGACTCTGCCTTTTCTCACTTCACACACCACACAGCACCCGAAACAAGATGGGGCATCATTAATCGGGTTTATTTGTTTAATCCTGTTCATATTAATTGCACCATGTCTTTTAATAATGCCACACAGGTAGTTTCTAACAGCTTCTAAACAATCAAACTTTTTAATAGCGTTGTACAGCTTTTCATTTACAAATAAGTGGCTGGCTGGGAGTCAGAGCTGATCTGCGTTGATTACAGGTTGGCTCGGCAATCACTCACACCATAAAGAATGAACAGATGTGTTTTACAGACTCGTAAAATAAACGCGAAACAGGGGAATCAGTTTGCTGGACTGTTACTGGGGACTTAATCTCATTTTCTCCCACATTAAAGACACATTACACCATCGACCGCCCGTTTATGAATACATGCAAGGAACCCTTCAGCAGCAGTCAGAGGAGAATATCTACCGTGTTGAACCAGTAAAAGGCTCACAATCTTTCATCCATTGCAGTGAGCCCGTTTGCTGTAACTCAATTTTGGGTTTTCAGGCTGTGATGAAAGTGTAAGGGTGTATCTGGAAATAATAGAAGCCACCTGCTGCCGGCTGTACTCTCACATCTGCTGAACTTTACCCCTCAGGAGCTCAGAGGTATTTGTGGATATGTGTGTTTGGGAAAACAAAGCAGTTAGGATGATAATTACACATTCCCCAAATGTTTGATTTCCTTCATCTTGCCTAATTCATTTGCTGCTGAATATGCAGCATATTGAAGTTTGAAACCTTTTTATTGTTAATGAATGATAAAAGATAGCTCAACATGAGACTTGACTTGGGCTATTGGAATTTAATTAATTGAGTTGAGGTATGCTAATGGTGATTGATTTGAGCTCTTTAGAAACCGAAAACGTGCTTAAGAAGAGGACCTTCCTGACAACGGCGGGTTTATTTGGACTGAACTCATCTGAAAGTGTGACGTTAGTGCTCAATATTCTGCATGGCACTGGATGTAAAAAAATAAAAAAAAGAAATGACTCAGGGACATTTTTCAGAGCTCAGTTATTCTCTCTCTGATTCCCCATCGGTGCAGAAATTCTCGTCAACATCTACTCACACTGAGGATACATTAATAATGGCACTTCACTCAGGTATGTTAGTGTCAAGTGGGTGTTCATGCGTTACCTGCTGCTATTCATCGACCCGCCATGATTGACGTGCACACCCGTACACGTACGAAAACGAAGCAGCGGAGCAGTCCATTTATCTCGTGGAAACTGTGCACAGACTGTTGCCAACAGTATGAGAGACGACGCGCTGCCAGAGAAAACAAATCAGGCTTCTTTCACATTAAAAAAGTGTCTTTGAGTTGAAATGTGAACGAACAAACGACAGCTACTGAGCATCTCACTGGAAATGGTTGCACACGAGCTGATATTTTATTAACCAGCATTGATTATACAGCCCGTCAGTCTGTACACACCTATACCATCATACATACCAACATGCAGTAAACAACTCATTTTCATTTTACAGCTCATTCCTGTGACACTCTGTAGCTTCAAGCATTGATTCCCAAAGAACTGGCCTTGAAGATACTGCAGGTCAATTACAATAAATACATAAATAATAAAAAAGAAGACGCCCCCTCAAGTTGGAGGAAAAACAAAATTTCTTATGTGCGGACGAAAGTAACATTTTTAATCCATTTACATGTTATGTAATATGGTAATAGGTTGTAACCTTGAGTTGCTGTCGACAAAAAGCAATCTTTAGTGGTTTTAGGGAGCTTGCTGGTGCAGCAACAAGTGTTAGACAAACTCATGTTGTTTAAATGCTCTAAAGTAACTTCTTCTCTATAGTGTCCACGTTATCTATGTCATATTAGGAGTTAAAGATTTAGGAATGGTCAGAAGAATGACTTCTATGATCTATCAAATGGAAGAAATAACTTCTTATTATCCCACTTTCACAGCTTACTGTGTGCATGACTCCAATTCTGGCTATATAGCTGTGAGGACAGAAAAAAAAAAAAATGCGAATAAAACAAGTCATTGTTGCAGAATTAGATTGTGTTCAGCCCACAGCACATAACTGTAAAAAAGACAAAAAAAAGGTGAGCCAATAAGCGTGAACATGCAGTTTCACTTTTCAGGCTCCGCGTGTAACAGGATCTCAAAATAGCCCAGAGAGAAATGTCCCGTCTACAGCACAAAACACAGAATTCTGACTGCGCTCCTGACAAAACAAATCTGGTACCGTTGAGCCGAAACGTGTCAACAAGGCGCAATGATGTTCACATAGACATGAAGCAGTAATTCAGATTCCCCCACATGTGAATCCCCTCAACAATATTCCAAGGATCCTCAAAGCAGCATGACGCACCTGAAACTGGGACTGATGCTCCCTGTGGATCAGCGTTCACATGTTGTACATAATCAGAGAGTGTGTGTGTGTGTGTGCTTGTGTGTTTTGTTCCCTGAGTACAAAGCCCGAGAGTGTGTGAGTCGGGGTGCGATTGTGGCGGCGCGTGACGGCATTTTTCTCCAGCTGCCTTCTGTTGAGGATATTTTCGGCTGCCAAGTAGGTCTCAGGTGAGCTAATAACAGCCAGGGAGAGAGAAAGGGGGACGTCTGAGAAGTCTGCACCTCCCACCCCACCCATCCGTTAAAAGGTAAAACCCCGAACTGTTCTCCCACATGCCGAGGGTAATAGGGGTCCAGATATGCCTTGGGCAGCACACGCAGACAGAAGCGTGCACGCATAAACACACACACACACACACACACACACACACACACACCTGAAGGGGATTTTCACTCGCAAACAGCCGACTCCTAACAAGGGACACAATCTGGTCTGGGATCCAGGGAGGCTCAGAGACAGACAGAGCAGAGGATGGAAAAAGAAACTGGAGGCGGAGAAGTCTGGCACGATGCAAAACAGTGGGCATCTTCTCCGTCTTTATATCTGTTTCACTGACTGTGACTACATATCTATCTGCCTGTCTACCTGCCTGCCTGCCTGTCTGTCTGTTTACACTGTTAAGAAACACCTGTTTTTTTTTACAGTAAATTCTGACAGTCACCTACTGTAATTAGACTCTGAAATGCATGATGTTTAATTATTTGGAACTTTACAATGAGCTGCTGTGAATATCAGTTTCGGGGGCATTCTGAAGTGACGGTAACAAAAGTCAAAATGGTGCATTACAAGGATATACTGTAAACAGGGAATAGCCCCATACACCGATTGAGCAAAACAATATTGTAGCTTTGCAAACAAGGTACACAAGCCAGCCAAAAGGCTAACAGCATGCTAGCTGTTTTAACATGATAACAATATGACAGCAGACCTACAACAACGTACAAATAAGAAGAGGCTAACATGCTAACAACAGGGATTCAAGTGATCCAACAAGGTGCACATGCTAATGACAGCATAGAGGGCCTCCGTACTAAAACACTAATAAGCAATATGGTTGGGTTAACAAAGAACACAGTGCATTGCTGTAATGTTTCTATACATGTCCTGCAAATTTTGAATAAAAATATTTACAATATTTGGGGATGCTTATTACAGTGTTGTAATTGACATCAAAATAATGGATTTTCATATTAAAATCATGTCTGGGTTACTGTAGAAACACACAGTGACTTTCATCTATACTAAGAAAAGTAACAATAGTATACTATGGTGATTTTATTACAAATATAAGCCAGTAGGTTACTGTAAAATGATAGTAATATTTTTGTAATCCATCCATCCATCCGGAAGCAACCAAATTAAATTTGTCATTTTATAGGCATGACATTTAAATCACCACCCTGAAGCCATTTTTTCCAGCATTTTCAACAATCATGTTTTCAATCGCCTTTTTAAATCATCCTGCTGCACTTCCAAAGCACTGGCAGATCATCTTCCAGCCATGTAGTCAAACAAATATCATCTTACAGGCAGTCAAGGGCTGCTGCTGATGTATTCTGTGAACTTTGGCCATCTGAAGTCAGCTGTGTTTCTCTATGAATCTGATCTTTGTCTTGTTAAAAAAAAAAAAAAAAAAAAATCCTCTCTGTCATTTTCATTCTGTGAAACATTTTTTTTTCCTTTTAGCTGCACTGAACACTTTCCAGTAACTGCAGCGGTGAAGCCCTGTTGCTTGGTCTCTCTTCAAATATCCGATAGGCAGCTGGACACAATTCGGCTGTGGAAATAAAATGGATTCTTTGCCCTGTGTTTGGATTGGTTAAAACCAATCAATCATGTTATCGCATGTTGTGCTGTGCCTGGAAATGTCATCATTTTGAATCCAACTCCATTTGTGTTCTGGCTGGGGAATCTCCAAGTGGTTGATGTGCATGAACTTATGTCCAAAAAATCCAGTGTACCGCTTTAAGGCATTGTTTGCTGACCCGTCCATTTAAATGAACTTGAATGCAAATGAAATCCAATTTTTTATTTTTTTTTTCATGTTTTTTTGTGGCTGCTGTTAACAAAACATCTCCTTCACATTGGTAGACGGGGACACAGTCAGCCGATATCCGACATTTGAACACAGAGTCTATACATCCATCGAAACTGCAGCAGTGTGTAATTTATATCAACTGTGTGTCCTTTGCGGGAAGATGTTTTATATTTATCTGACTTTGTATTTCTACGATACAACCTTGATCTAATATTAAAGTCAGTCAACCAATACAATGGCTTGTAATTTCCCACTGTCTCATTTGACAAGTGTGTGTGTGTGTGTGTGTGTGTGTGTGTGTGTGTGTGTGTGTGTGTGTGTGTGTGTGTGCATGGAGCTGGCACTGCCATCAAAGCCTCGAAGCAGCCGTTCATTTGTGGCAGAAGGATTTGTGCAGTCAGGCAGATCACCCCCCAAAAGGACTCGCATGGAGAAACAGAAATTATTGAGTTCATTCATTCCCACAACACAAGGATATCAACACAATCTTACACAGCGGATAACAGCAGCACAACCGAGAAGCACAACTCAGGTTCATGATATAGTCTGGTCATCACTGGAGCAGCTCACTGCTTTGACAAAGTTGGCAAATATGAATTGAATACATCTATCCTAGGCTCATGTTTAGGAAATGAAATGAAAGTGAATAGTTATTACAAGCAGCATGATTTTTACAGGGCCAAGACCGATACTGATTATCAGTAATCACGGATGATGATACATTATATTTTTTGGCTGATATGCATTTACAGTAAAAATACAAATCTTGGCGTCAATATTTAGAATTTAATATACCACAAACTCCAACACGAAGCTTAGCTGAAATGATTTTAGGCAATTATCTATAATTACTTGTGCATCAGTGTGTTCAGTGTGTGCACTTAAACTGGTTAAAGGTTAAAAAGCACTATGTAGTTGAGTTGGAACATCTTCATTTGGAACACAGGAGCCGGCTTCCAAGAGAGGCTGTGGGTGCTTCTCTAAAAATACACTTATACTTAACCATAACAAGCCCTTTAATGTTGCAGTACATTCAGGTGGAGTACGAAGCTACAGGGGATTGAAAATGACAGCAGCAGCATCACGGTATAATTAAACCTGGTTCATCCAGGAAACTTAAGGCTTTTACTTTTAAACTGAGTATTGCTGTGTGTGTGTGTGTGTGTGTGTGTGTGTGTGTGTGTGTGTGTGTGTGTGTGTGTGTGTGTATGATTCCCCTTCAGCTGACACTATAACTGTCAACATCTCTCCCAAAGCAACTTTTGCCATAAATTGAAATAAAACACCTCTCCCAAAACGAGTGCATCTCTCCCGTGGAAGTGGGCGCACTCCCCTCTCAATGTTGCATCACTTCAATATCTTGCTGAGCAAGGTTAAGTGCTGCACTGTTGGGCTTTGAAATGTTCATCATTTACTGTGTATTATACAGTTCAGTGTCTGCTCTTGTGCCTTTTGCCCCAGAGTAGCTAACATTTTAATCCCCACAACACTGCGACGCCATTTCACTTCCTGCTTCGCTCTCCTTTTGTTGGCGTTTTGAAATCCGCCCGTGTGCATGACAAATAGGATCGGGTGCGTTTGTCACCGCTGTCTCAGCCAGCCCATTAAAACTCAGAGCCTGCTAAGAGTAGTGTAATGCATGCGCTCATACATACACATGCACGCGCACAAGCAGAGCGTACAGTATACCATAATCAATCACAATTTAAAATCCACTCTTACGTGGCTGCAGGAAGCAGCTCCACCTCCACACATGTTGTTGTCAGTTTCACAAATAACATATGAAGATTTATGCAGGCACAATCAAACAAATTCTCTGCAGCTCATGTGTGTCAAAATGCTTCATATTTAGAGCGGCTGGCTCTTCATGCGGGGGAACTCGGCACCTGGTCTGTGTGGGGGTGGAGATGACCGGGGCAGGTTGAGTGACACTAACAAGCCTGAGATGCCCCTCGTGTCAATGCGAGGTGAGGGGCGAGAGGAGGTGAGTGGGACCTTTTAATGGGTCAATTCCCACGGACATCCAGTAAGACACACTGTCTGAGTGAGATGACATCAATCTGTGGGTGCCTCTGAGTCTGTGTGTGCACACCCACTCTCTGAGATAACCACTCTTGCAGAAGCTACGTCAAAAGGAAATCATTGTCTTCCCCTTCAGTTCATGAGTTTCACCCACAATCAATACACAGTACCTCTGCTGCTGTTTGACTTCAAGAGGTTTGAGCATTTGTCTTTGTTCCAATCCAAGACTGTAATTAATTTGGGATACAGAAGTCAACAGTGTATTGCACTTCTTTTCTTTGCCCTCTCAATGAGAAGAGAATCCAGGCACTTGTCGTTGCCAATTTCTGCCACCTACTTGGGATGATACCAGAGACAAAACCCTGTTGGAAGACAACATGAGGATATTATTTTGTGGGCTGCTTGGGGAATTTTAGATCATTGTGATGCCACAGGCATCTGCTCAGGAGGAAAATCCTGCTCTGTTCTCAATACGAGACTTTTAGGTAAAGAAAAGGACATTGTCTGGCTTCTTCCTTGTCATGACTCCCTCCCTCTTCAATGTTTTCCCACTCATTGTGGTGACTGGTCGCCCACACCGTATTAAGATGACTTAACAGACAGAGTATTCTCATTTGCGGTGGGGATACAGCTCCCTTTGACATTTCCCCAAAGAATTGACTGCTTTGATGGGTTTTTCTTCTCTCTAAGGGCCTTTTGCTATTCTGTCCAGTTCACTGTGTGGAAAAGACCCCGCGGCAACTGAGTCATTGTCTTTCTAACATCTCCAATCCAATTTGCTGCGGCCGAGAGTCACACTCGATTGCGCGTCCCTCCGCAGTCGCGTGGACCCACGCACACACTTCCTGTATATGCACACATTCAAATGTGTAGATTTTCACACACACAAGCCCGCATCCACACACAGGCATGCACCAAATCAGAGAAATAGGTGTCATTTCGTGACTCCCTCGGCAGCCATGAGTCTGTGAAGATGAAAGCCTGGGGGGAAATGAGTGTGAGTGCAATGTGGGACTTCAAGGACCCCCATTTTCTCGTGAAGAAGACATAGAAGAATAAAACTGTCACTGTCTGGCTGCACATCACTGACATCGTCGCTCCTATTATCACAGAAAGATACAGGTGGATCTGAGGCTGTTGCGTCTCCGTCTTCTCATCTTCAAACTCATAATTCTGCACAATGTTTATGTTAGAAACGTCACCGTATGTGATGTTTTTTATGATCCAATTCACATTCTGAGTCTCACTGTTATCTTGCTTCCATTTTATCCATGTTTTCATCTCATTTCATGTTCATCAGTCACAAAGTGTGCGTAACCGATTGGGTGACACACACAAAATTCAAAGCAGCCAGCTTTCATACAGCAGTGGATGTTTTCAAGCCTCGGAGAGGAACAATCATTTATTTGTAGAGCACTTTTCAAATCAAAGTTTCAAGCAGCTGTAGAGAAAGTTACAAGCTGCATAATAAAGCTGATGCATCTCTTGTAGTTGAAACCTCAGCGTGAACCGTGTCTGTTTCACACCAGCACCTTCAGCAGCGCGTAGCTTAGCAACCCGCTGAGAGGTTAAATTTGTCTGTCTGTGGCAACAGAAACAAAGTTTAAAGTCCAGAGACATGGTGATTTTCTGTGATTGTGAGAAATAGTCAGCCGGTGCTCGCTAAGGCTTCGGAGTGAGAGGTGAAATGGGTTCAAGTTGAGCCAGAAAACCGGTTTGGAAGAGGTGATGCAATGAGGAGCCACTTTCATCCCGTTATATTTCTCTGGATTCAGCTTTTAAATGGACTTCACAAAAGGGATGATTTCTTATCCTGCCAGTTTGTTCACCACTTCCTGACAGAAATAGCGCAACAATTATTTGAATGGATTGTATATAGGTTTATATAGATATACATGGCTTGATTCTTTTTTCAGAGGATGCCGATGGATAGTCACATTTTGTTCCTGTCCATCAAACCAATGTTCTTGACACCAAACCATATTACTAGAAATCAGTTTTGACGACTGTTTTGAAGATCTCGGTCCAGCCACTCATGTGATTTGCAGTATTGTGTGTCTTAAAGTGTGGGCCTCACACTGGTCTTGGTCGTGACTCTGACTCTTGACCCCCCTTTAGAGTCTTTTTGGTGTAGTGTCAATCTTGCAATACTCTGGTCTTGGTCATGGCTTGGTTTCAGTTTAAGTAGAGCTGCCACCATGGCCGAAGTCTCTAGTCTGCTATTATTTTCTTTATACAGTCAGTGAGCACTAACAGCACATTAAACTGCTATTTAGCTTCAGAGTCTTTGCAGCAGTGACATGAAGATCATTTGGCATTTACAGGTGAAGGTTAATCATTTGTGTGTTTATCATCTCAACGAGAAACAGCATACATATCTACACTTGCCAAATGTCAGGTTTGTTATTTTACTCACAGCAAGAAACAAGCAGTCTTCACAGAAAAGTGAATTAAATCTCCAAACCAGAGCTTCAATTAGCAATCTGCAAATTACAGCACATTAGTAATCCTTTTACTGACCTGTCACAGATATATATACAAGGCTCAGCTGCCTTGTTTTATCTTTGAGACATGGCACTTTGTAAACCGATACATTAATCATCTTGTCCATTTAAAAATGATTTTCTTTATAATTCACTGCTCAAAAGCAGAGTGGTGGATGACTTTTTGTTCAATTCACAAGACAATCTCTGTATTGTTATTCTTTTTTTTTTCTTTTCTTTTCTTTTTTTTTTAAGGGTGCAATGCGGGGAACAATAGAGGAAAATAAAATAATGACAAAGGAAGGTAATCAAGCTTGTATTCTTTGCTCTGCTGTGCTGGCACTTATATCTTGTCTTCAATGCAGAGCTGAAGTTTGCACAATCCATCTTCTCCGTAATTCTACCGTGGAGTTATTCCAACTTGAACACAAGTGTGCAAATGAGAAGTTGGAAATTAGTTTGCCTGCATTTATGCAGAAAGTGTTCCTACATGCTCAAGTACTGAGTACAGTTGAACGCCTCAGTAAAACAGACTGCACATTGTTTCTCCTGTGTTGACATCTTTCCTTCTTGTAGCTTGTGGTAGAATGACAAGGTGGAGCTTAGATCAGTGGCGCGGTTTATTTGTCATAATAGATCAGGAGGGCTGCAGTCGTCTCAATGAACGCTGAGTCGTTGTGGCAATTAAGGCCTTGATGTGGGTGGTTTACTTTATTTGTTGTACAAAGTGTTAATGAGTGCACAGGCAGCCAGACATGATTATTCAACAGCGGGAGAATCACACTAATTTGGGCTGCAGATGCAGATTGCAGAAATCAATGAGGGAGAGACAGAGCCGGGGAAAGGAAGCGACAAAACCAACGAGCCGTCGGATTGGAGGCGTGGAGACGAGCGTGAATTGTAAATGAGGAGAGTGAAGTGAGGAGAACCACACCGGCAGCCACGTCCAAGTTAACTGTCCAAAAGTTTGCAGTCAAACAGTAAAACTTTATGAATCATAAATACAACAGAGACTGGAAGCACGACTCCCCACTTTGGGGTACACCCTGCCCCCCCGGTGGTGAGAAGTAATTACAGTTCCTCAAGTGCTCTACTTAAACACAAGTGTCTACTTAACTCTAAGTGCTGTACTGCACTTAAATGTAAGTTTGTGGTACTTTTACTACTCAATTTCACACTTCAGCTAAACTACATTTTTGAAGAAATCAAAGTGCTCTTTTTACTCCTCTAGGCATATTTGCCAGTTTTATTAATGATTTAGCAAATCAGGATTCCACATAACATAACTGCACATTGTAGAAAACATTAAAAATTAGCAGCACCATCTTGACCACACTATTATTGGAGAATTACAACTAAACCATTAAGTGCAGCTATTATAGACATAGAAACATAACACACAGAAATAAGAAAAACAGACAAAGCTGCACATGTTGTCATTAGCAAAGGATCATAATTGATTGAATATTTCAAATACAGTGTAGGGTTCAGAAGTAAAGCAAATTCATATCTCAGAAGTTAACTCATAGGACTGCACATTAACACGCAGTTACAGTGACCTGTTGAACCTACCTGTCTGGTTTTCTTGCATTTACCTGAGTCCAGGCTCCTGATTCACGTCACCTTACAATAATACAATAGACACCTTACAGAAATGTACTCTTATCAATCATGTTTTCAGCTGCAGCAGGCAACAGAGTTAGCGACTGAACATAGGAGTATTCTGGCAGCTCAGGAGTGAATACTGGGCTCAATCCCATCTCCAGTTTTTACCGATACTTGTTTTCGGTGCTGTTTTTCAACCCTAAACAGACAAGATCAGACATCTCCAGTATGCCGTCTTCAGCTGTGGTAAGTTGTCTTGAGACACAGTGGCAATCCTGGTATTGTCAAAATGCCATTTGCCGTTTGTTCACAACAAACTTTAACTTCATCTGCGAAATTAAATCAAACAAACAAACAAACAAAAAAGTTACATTTCAGGCCTCATATTCCATCAAAGGGGGTAATACAACACTGAGCTCCAAAATGCAACAGAGCACTAGCACTCCTCTGTACCCCTCCATCCCGACATGAATCGGACCTTACTCAGTGTGAACATGCAAAATCAAGGGGTGGACCTTAATGGGAAGGGTAAGGGGTGTATTGGGAATGAGCCTCGGACTTATTTTCATCAAATGTGCACAATGATGTTTCATATCTGCTGAATGTGTAACAGAATGGCCACTGGCTTCAAACTGACGGCACATGTCAAAGTCCCCCAATATATGAGTCCCCCTGATATTGCCTATGGTGTCCTGACCAAAAATAAGTCTGTTAATGCAGCTCTAAGCACATTGGATTAAGAATATGCTCTATTCCTCATCTGTCTGAAGGACTTTTGCTCCACTAGCCACCAACATAACCACCACTGACCGACACACAACACGACCCTTTTAAACGTGATTTTCACCAGCACTTGATCCTGAGCCGGGGATTCTGGAGTGTGCACGGACTGTTATTTAGCAGCTTTTTGTGTTGTTTATCTCCGTGTCAAGCTAAAGGTCAGGGCGTAATCACAGGCCTAAACATCACTCCAGCACATGGACAAAGCAGCTGATCAGCCACAGGAAAATGTCAGCCAGATATAGAGTGCTGATTGTCCATTAGAACAAGGCCGGGGCCAAGCCTGAATTAGATTAGTCGGGAGCTCGGGTCATTCAGCTCCTTCTGACAAGGTCACACACCCCAGACTCAAAAAAATACTGATTGTGAGGATATAATCACCTTGATTTGATGTGTTCATTTGTGTGTGTGTGTGTGTGTGTGAGAGAGAGAGAGAGATATTGGAAAATCCCATTATTCCTTTGTACTTAAATGTGCTGTTGTACTCAGCATGAGAAGGTCGTTTACTAATGTTCCTCTTCTTCTGCACCAACACTTTTACGATGCCATTTATGTTTTGGCTGTTTACCAGTGTGTGCACATCAGACATCAGCATGCAGCCACACATTTTGTGAGTCTTAATTTTAACTTCTTTATTTTCATCCCTTAAATATATAGCTCAGTTTTTTCCAGGTGCAGGCATGAAATTATGCTTTATGCAGATAGTGCCACTGCAGCTTCATTCCGGGCGGGGGGGGGGCAAAAAAAACTAAAGTACTCCTGCTAAGCTAAGTAGACAGTTCATGAGGTAATGAATAAATATAAGCTGCTAAATATTTCCACTGTGGAGTGTACCTTTATATTTGGAAGGAAAGGCTCCAAATCACATTCTTCACAGGAGGAACTGAAGATATAAGGAGCTACAGACACGGTGTGTATGGCTGACAGCGAGAGCTATTTCCTGACAAAGTGTTTACCTTCTTTCTGTCATATATCTTTGTTTTCTTTAATAATTTCTCATTCACCTGGGGATTTATGTGTGGGGAGGAAACTCTAAGGATTTCTGGTTTCTAGCTCTGTGTTCACTCAGGAAACAACCCGGGACAACCAGATAAGACGGCTATTGTTTTATTGAAAAGTCGTTTGTTAAATATGTACGTACGTGCACACATATATCTACAGAGGCTATGTTTACTTGGCAAAACTTTTAAGTTTCTTCCCGCATTTTCACAAAAAATGTCGATGGCCTTTTTCTGCAGCCCTGCACATCGCACCTCTCAGCTTTAAAGCTATTTTTCACAGTTCACAGTAGACTGAGCAATGTGCTATCTGTGAGATGATGTTAAAATTATACAGTAACAGCTTGTTTGTCGGGGAAATGGCGCTTCAAAATTGCATCCTGATTAATGCCAAATTCTTACAAACTCGTGTTTTGATCTGCTGCTCATGTGTGACGGTGACACATTTATGCATTAATGAGCGATGGAAACAAAGTGATGATCAGCCTCAAGCACGTACATGATCCATTTTAAACCCAAGTTGCAGCAACTGAGTATGGAAATTATCTTACTTGTGCAAACCCTTAAATCACAACTACAAACCATCACTTTAAGATTCATTTGTAAGTTCCATAGACTCACTGTTTTCCGCTTATATATATGATAAGAATTTAAACTTGCTCGCTTCAGGTAATCCATCACTCTGAATGTTTTGTCGGCCTCCCTTTTCCTCAAAGGTGTATTATCATCATGTGTTGATAATGCATTCACCAAGCGGGGACTGTTTTGAAATCCACGTTGATACATTTAAAGAGCTCCAACATCTGAGATTATTCACTTGGCAGCCAGAATAGAAACCATTTCAGTGCCAGACACAACCAAATTCAAATTCCCCTCTTTCATTTCATTTCATGTGTCAGCTCGTTCTCTGGCTTTGCTGTGTCACTTTTCAACACGGGGGTTTGAAGCTTTTACTGCAGCCTACATTGACATTTTTTATGTCAGCGTGTCCTTGAATGCACCAGCAGTACAGTCCCTGCATAAAAGCATTAGACTTACAGAATGAAAACGTTGTCATGAAAATAAAAGGTGACAAAGACTGATGATTCACAAAGCAGACATGTTGTGGACAAGATGTCTTCCTAAACCTAACCAAACCGAGTCTGACGTACAGAGAAACGCGTTCAGTTCACACGATCATGCACCATCCTGGTTTTGTTCCAAACTGACCAGTCACCATCCTGTAATGTCATAGCTTAGCGATGTGAGGAAAAAGACTGGAAAAATACACACATTGGAGGAGATATCCTTTCAAACAGATGTTTGATGTGTAAAATACATTATTTCAACCCAAACCATGTTCTCCTAAACTTAACCTAAGTATTTTTGTTGTCTAATCCTAATCAAGCA
This sequence comes from Acanthopagrus latus, assembly GCF_904848185.1. Lineage (NCBI taxonomy): Eukaryota > Metazoa > Chordata > Actinopteri > Spariformes > Sparidae > Acanthopagrus > Acanthopagrus latus. The sequence goes on from NC_051041.1 coordinate 18,660,413, forward strand.
ACAGAAAAGTGAAAAGAAACAGAAAATAAAAAAGTGAATTTAGTGTAATTTCATACATTGTAATGATGGTGGTGATATTCCAGGAACAACTGCAACAGGAGCTGCAAAGCATCTGGTTGATTGATCGGTTTTAATGAGGCTTTGTATTAATTCTTCAGTATGGTGAAAGGAGGCGTTTTATGATTGTGAAATATTGTAGAATATAATACAGGGTTGCACAATGTCCAGACAAGAGTGACTTAGTCATCGATTGACCAAGTGACTTTCTTTCTGCATTTGTTCGTGCACATTATGAGATATTAGAACCTGCTGTGATTCTGGAGGTCTGCGCTATTCTTGGAAAGCCTCTATAAACACTTCAAGGTCTGGTTTTTGTGCACAAGAGATTGTATGTGTGTGTGGATGTGTGTGTGGTCTAGATACTCCAGGAGTACCAGGTATCTGTGTGGGTTCTGGTGGAGCAGGATTTGATAATGCCGTGCAGCTCGATGTGATCGATCTTCGCCTGCCCTCGCTGAAACATCGCCATCCTCATCTGGGCCAAACCCGTTCCTTGTCAAATCAATTTTGCAATGAGGCCGACCATACTGTGCGTGTGTGTGTGTGTGTGTGCATCTGAACGTACATAGGGGTGCTTTCAACACCTTCCCCCAAGTCACAAATCACAGAGTCAGTGATGATGCCACAGCTGTAGATAGACTAACGAGGAGTACGTGAGCAGGTAACCACAGATGTTATTGAAAATATGTTCTCCACAGCGAGAAAAACAAGTGGCGCAAATGAGAGCTGAAGAGGCGCTGGTGTCTGCTCCGCTGTGCGTAGTGGGGGGGGCAATCCATTGGTTTTGCAACTGTAACCATCGATCACAAACGCAACACATCTTTGTGATGTCGTTTGTCTCCCCGCTCCACGCGTGACTGGAGGCTCTCGCTGGTGCTGAGCTGAATGCCCAACAGAGTGATGGCGCAGTATTTACCCTTGCATGGGATATCTATCACCTTCCGCTGTGTGATGTTGGATCAAAGAGGCACTGAGATGAACAGTATGTCAGACATGGTGCTGGATTAACGCCGGGACTGTGAGAGAGACTGGTGTTGTGTTTCTCACAGCTTCAAGCTGTTTTCCCTCGTGGGGAAATGAATTCCCTTAATGATTTTGCTCGGTGGCTTTAGGCATCATCTGACTTTTTCTTGCTGTTTTTCTCCATGCCAGAAAAAAAAAAAAAGTACTACTTAGTTTGTCATTGTCTTGTCTCTGCAGACAGATCAAGCCCCACAAAAAACAGCACAGTTTAAAGTTCGCATTTCTTACAGAAAAACCTGCCTTCTCTTATTCCCAAATGTCTGGTGGATCCATTTCAGTAACATATTTAGGCCAAAACACAGAAGTTCATGGTTAACTGGTAAGAACATGGCAATAAAACTGCAATACCTAATGTTGTCATTTCACAGCAGACACGCTCATACCTCTACACCAGAGATCCTGAGCTGGCAGAAGTTGATTGATAATAATAATAATGGTCATCATTAAAATGATAATAATGATACTTCTTATTCAAAGAACAAGGAACAACACATTATGAACAAGTGGGAAAAGAAGAACATCATCAGATATTTATAAAACTGAACAGACAGGAGCTTCTAAGCCGTCCTAGATCCTGCAACAGCAAACCAGTGAACATGTACACAAGTCACCCACTCTCTCTTCTCTCTCTTCTCTCCTGAGCCATCTACACGCCAGCTTCCAGATGATTTATGCATTATTAAGCCAATGAGATGTCAAATCCAGTAATATATAGTTTATTACAGGGTCACAGCTTGCAAACCATGCAAGTTAATGTCGTCTTGTGCTTTTCTGCTCCTTGATTAAGTTGTTTTTTGTGCCACAAAGTTAATGTTAATAAGCAGATTAAGAGTTTTTGCCCCTGTCACTTGCAGGCAGGGGAGTTTTGAGGTCACAAAATGCATAAAATTCTTTTTTAAAAAAACATGCGTTTAGTGTTAATTTTCAGTGGTATTGTTTTTAAATTTGAACTTGGACTATGTTGGTTTGGACCTGTTGTGATTTAAAAGGGGCTGTTGGGGTTGCAGACTTAATTTTGCATTAAAGAAAAAAAAAAACTTGACAAGAAAATAAATCAATAATTCAGTGTGTACAAACTCCTATAGATCAATGCCAGAAGCACTTAGAGCTTCCGACAGCTTGTAAGCTCTTGTGAGGAAAAACATATAACCTTTGAAAAGAACCCTACACTGTGCCTGCACTCCAGAAACAGCTTGGAGTTTACTTTGGGCTGAACAGAGACAGACATTTAAGGATGATGTTACGAGAATGTCCAGGACTAAGCAAGCAAGCAAGCGAGAGAGAGCGAGAGCGAGAGCGAGAGAGAGAGAGAAGTGTGGGAAACAATATAGTTACAGTTTCCATAACGACGGGAGCGACAATAAGAGGAGTGTCAGGGAAGGGTTTAAAAGGGAAAACTATGGAAGGGGAGGTGGACCCAAATGCAGTTACCGGAGGCCAGATCAAGAAAACAAATGGCGAGCTTTATTGAAAAGCTGATTGCAAAAACATGAGAAGACAAAACAGGGCAAAGTAGCAAAACAAAAACAACAAGGCAAAGTAACAACAAAACATCCAAACAAAGTAGCAAAATAAAGCAGTTCGACAAAGTGTAAAAGAAAAAGGCAAAGTACAAATCAAACATGAAAATCTTGAAACCAAAAACATACCAAACGGGACAGGAGCATGAACAAGAACATGGACAAGAACATGGACAAGAGCATGAACAGGAGCGTGGACAAGAGACAGAAAACAGCAAACAGAAAGCAATGACCAGACAAGGAGTGAGGGGAACACAGAGACTAAATACACAGACACTAATGACATGACGAGGAACAGGTGAGGAGAGAGAGGAGGAAGGAGGCAAGGTGTGATAACGAGGGGGAGGAGCACAGAGGAACAGACCAGGAGGGAACAAGACAACAGACAGAGGGAGCCAGAGGGGAGGACATAGGAGAAGTTAAAGGACACATGAGGGCATGGAAAATCAAAACATGAGACACAAGACATGGAAAAAACATAACACAAGACATGATACAAAGATGAAAATCATATACAAGAAACCAAAAACCAGACACAAGAACGAACAGAAACAGGAGACGTGACAAGGAGAGCAGTATTAGAGGTTGAGCCAGGGATGAGGCAAAAGAGAGAAAGACCGTGCCGCATGTAACGTGTGCGTGGGCGGATGCAAGGGTGTGGATTACGACGGCGCACTCACCTAACAGATGTAGACTGTTGCCGTGTGGAGTGTGTAAACAGGTGGGAAGGTTGGATGTGTTCACACATTCACAAAAAAAAAAAAAAAAAAAAGACACACTGCATGAATTTGCACCCAATTCTGTGCTTGGTTTCCTCAACGAGCACAATGTTCAACACACTCTGCAACGCCTGGAGGCGTGAAACTTTTGTTCTCAGGTGCAACTTTTTGTAGGTCCTCAAAATGTTGAATAAAAATAAATACATGATTTAATGGGTGGTACAATAGCAATGCTACTGTTGGAGAGTAATTTGAGCACAATAAAATGTTATTAGATTAAGGATTGATGAGGTTCTTCTCCTTTGCTTACTGCACACGCCTGCTACAGAACACAGTCTCCTCTCTGGGAGCTATATTACAAGTCTGTATTTACTTCCTTATCTCTGGTCTGTGCTCCTCCTAAACCTTTTTATGGAGGTTTGTGAACGTCACAGTGATTTCCCCATTCTCATATCGTTCAATATGGCTTTTATTTTCCGCCAGTTTTGTTCTTCCAGATGATGCCACAGAGCACGAAATTGCCCACTGATATAATCTGCTACAGGATGTGACATTTAATGGTTTTCGTGTGTGTCTGAGTGCGTTTGTATTATAGGCGTTCGCCCATAGGTGTGAGAATAGCCGTATATATTTAGACGAAGTGTTCCGCACGGGTGTACAGGATGGGGGTAATTTGGTGAGGACAGATCTCTGTCTGTCCCAATACATGAACACATACATCTTCAATCTCCTCCATTTTGCCACAGACTGTGGCTGCATCCTGGACCGCTGCATGGAGCTTTATTATATTTGTGCATCCACTATGAAAAAAAAAACAAAAAAACACAATGCACTTGGCTCTCTAATGGACCACTCTGTGGCCCGGCAGGAGTGGCTCCCGGCTTATTTACCGACCAGCACAACCTACCAGCACACCCCGCCCGCCATGAGTCCCCGGCAGCGGAGAGGGAGAGACAGGCAGAGGTAGTTTAGAGCAGCAAATGCTTTATCCAAGAGTGGAGGTGAAAGCCATTATCCTGCTGTGTTTTTACTCCTTCTCGATCTCTCCTTCCTCCATCAGAGCCTTGTTTCTTATTCCTACAGACGCTGATGATAACCGGCTTTTGACTTGCAGTATTTGAGGTTAAAAGGCACTATGTATTGTCCTCAGCAGCACTCTGCGAGAGCTTTGCACCAGATGTGACCTGTTGCTTTAGCTTCTTGGCTGTACTGTAGCTTACAATCGCGCCAAGTCACATTAAAGCGGTGGTCACTGATTTTTTTTTTTTTTTTTTTTAGCAGCACAACAAGCTGTAAGCATAGCACTGACATACTGTATAATTCAAAAATGTATATGGTATAAAATGTTTACAATTAACAATAATTATTTCATCTTTCTGGTAAATTCAACTCAATACACACTTCAGCTCTGTTTTGGTCTCCAAAAAGCCCCTGTGAAAAACATCTGGCTCTTAAGCTGCCAAACACTCTGCTATGTCCACCAGCTCGTCGCTCATTGCGAACGTAAGTGACCAACTAACAATTTGAGTGATTAATGCAGCTTCACAGTGAAGCACTGATAATCCACAACCTCTGACAAAAGAGGTCTCAACATGAAGGATGAAAAGCTTTATATGCAAACAGTGACCACTTTTACACAAAGAACTAATGATTTTCCTAATTAATAATAAGTGCTGCATTTATAGCTCGAGGATCAACTAATACTATACAGTTAGGACTGCTTCATTAGGTAGAATTAGCTCAAAGCTAACTAGCCCCAATCATGAACTGGACAGACGACATATTACTTTGGTCAACATGAAATGTTCAATGCATCTGGTTTATCTTGAAAATTCTATCACTAATTGGCACATTAAATTTGTTTTGTGAATAAAGTTGCATTACAGAAAGTCAACTAGGGAATCTTGCAATATACCTTAAAAGTAGAGAAAACACAGAACAAAATGAAAAGTTACAAAATGTTTAGAAGTGGTTTCACAAGGTTCTATTGACTTGAATGAAAGAAACATTTATCTTTTGTAATAAATCACGTTATGAGTTATTTTGCATCCACAGGATTCATCACTTACTTCTTCAATAATTGAGATATCCATGCACGACCGTAATACTTAATATGACGTCCTGGATCTACCAGCTAACACTAGCAGATAGTAAAGCATTAGTCAGTTACACTTATAAAAAATTCATGTTTGATACTTTAAACAACCCATCAAAATGATTTTGTCCCCTTTCTAAGTTAACACATTTTTGTTCCATCTTTAAGCATAAAGAAAAAAAAAATCAATGTGTGGTAGGATTAGAAAAAGAAACAGAAATACAAAACAAGAAAAATGAGAAACCAAGTCAACATTGTATTTTGTCTCAGGTGAAGAAAGAACATTTTCTTCTTGTGTGGAACTGATTTTTTTTTCCCTTTGTTGAGTTGTTTTTTTCTTGGTTTCAGCCATGATTTTTACTTTTTTTTTCTGTTTCTTTTTTCACATGTTTTAGATGGGACATGGGAAATAGAGTAAATAAAATATCACTTGCCCCTCAGTTCCTTCCTATTACACTGACCACCTTATTAGTGTTAAATCAGGGCCTGCAGAGCATTTGAGGCTATGATGTCACTTGTTGGTCTGTGGTAATCTGATGTGAGCTCAACAACAACCAAAGTGATGGAAAAGTGAGTTAAGGGCCATGAGATCTTGTTCCTGTTCAGCCCGCTCACAGACTGTAGTAGACCTGCTGTTCAGTCCATGTTGAAATCAAATACTCCATTTTCTGAATAACAGTGCACCATGTGGTCTCAGTGTAGGCTACGTAGCAACTCACTTGGCCAGAGATGTTCATCCTTCATATGCTTGCACAGTATGAAACCCTGTGGGCTGCACTGTAGTGTATTCAACACTGCAGGAGCATGCATGGAGGAATTAACATCTCATATCTAGAAAGCACCTTAAATACACAAGTTAACATAAAAGGCCGCAGGTCACGTGATCGGATAACAAAACAGTTAACTTACATTTGCAGGCTTACAAATATGCTCAAATGTAAGGGGAGGAAGTGAAATAAGCTCATGTGCAACATCACGGTGTCATCTGCTGCTGGCTACAATGTCAACTGACAGCTCTTTCAGGGAATACAACAACAACATCATTTGTGCCATTTTCCCAGCAGGCACGGCTTGAGACACTCACATTGTTCTATTGAATCTGTTGTGTTTGTAGTTGATGTATGCGGGGAGCGGGCCTTCCCAAATGGATTAATACCATAACCAGTTCCAGATGGCTGCGACATCTTGTTCCCCTTCCCGTGATCATTTTAATGCTTTATTGATTGTTGTTGTCCAGGAAACTGAATGCGTGCAGTACTGCTTATTCCTTTCACACACACACGCACACACACACACCATCCTTCATCACACACCTTCACCATTCCCACACTCTCCCATCCACAAAAAAACCCTCAATCCATTTTTCATGGCGCTCTGGAATGACTACGCCACGAGCTGATTGGACACACCTTTAATCCGCTCGAGCTGGAAGGATGGCGAGGCGCGCTCGGAGGGGGAATCAGAAGTGGACTTGATATCAACACCGAGGGCCAGAACAACCAGTGCAAGGCAGCAGTGTGTCTCTGGGCATTTCATCGAGCGTCATAAAGCACACAAAGGGGCTGAATGAAGTTGAACACATTAATAGATACACTCTCAGTCAGTCACATAACCGGTCTCACCGGTCTGAAACAGCTGTGCCAATCAGAGTTAGGCATGACAATAACATCTCAACAAATTAAGAGGCTCGTCTACAGGAAATCGCCTGGTTGTCTCGATGCTGCGCTGTAACATAAATCTGCAGCCAAAGGCAGATGGTGTTTTTTTTTTCTTTCTTTTTCCTTCCAGTTAACTAGATAGAAACAAATAAGGACGCATCATATCCTATAATGTGATACAGTGGCATAGTTGCAGAGTTTAACAAGGGGAAAAAAATATATAAATATTTTATATGGTGGAGTTGGGAGGAGCCTCACAGCCTGTGGAGAGGAGCTGGTCCGTAGTCTGTTGATACAGCAGTGGATATGTCATATCTCTGCCTGGTTGGCAGCAGATATCGTATCTTTTGTTTGACTCTTGATGACTTTTTATGACTTTTTAAAAGTTGTAAAAGCTAAACAGCATTCTGAGTCAGCCCTTGTTGACAGACTCATCCGACTGGCAGCAGATTGACTGATTGTTGCACCAGAATCAGACATGATCCTCAGCACCAACTCTGAGGCCCAGTTTCCACCAACAACACCCTCCACGCTGCCTCAGCTGAGTGAGCCTCCCACCTGTGCTGCTCCTAAAAAAATACCACACATTTGGGCAAAGCTAACGTTAAGGTAAGGAAAACACCAAACAGCCAGAGCTGTGATAGCTCAGGTCGTCATGCTGCAGCAGAAATAGGATGCTAAGGAGTCATAATTCAATATGTTCAGTGTCATTGATCTATGTCATTGAAACATTCATGATGTTGTCTATGTCTCCCGTCACATATGGAGCATGGATTGCTTCCAGGCTCTCTGGCTCGTGCAGTGGTTTTCATAATTCACAGATGGGTCTCTTATGTGCTCCATGTTGACTGTATCGCTGTGTGTCATGACTGCTCCAGGTAGATTAGTCAATGTGTACGTGGGACTTGGCACCTGTGAAGGCTGGTTTTATAAACTGCTGTTGCTTAGAAATGCAGTCAAAGCCCGGATTGACGGAACACTCACATGCTGTTGCATAGACTGAAGTAATATTATTGCTTACATGCATTCAGACGAGAGCAAGACACATTTTCAAAGCCCTCCTCTTGCAAAATTAACATTAATTCCTTCACAGCAGCCACATTGATGTATGTTCTGTCTTCCAGGTTAGATTCACCTTAAAACAAAACTCATTTTTGGAAATATCCTCATTCACTTTTTTTGGCAAGAGTTAGACTAAAAGACCGATACAACACTCGTTAAAATGTAGCTAGAGTGAGCGGCAGCTGAGCTTACCATAGCATGAAGACTGGAATCAAGAGGAAGCAGCCGCAGCTTGCTTGCTGTGGACCTTAAGATAAAGCTGCAGGATATATTGCATCACGTCTCATTGGTTTAATCCAAACAAAATCAAAGTCTAAAAACAAAAATTCACCACTTCACAGGGGGTTACTGCCCAGGCTAGACCAAGTTGCTAGGCAACCGGCAATGATACAGTCACACTTTCCGTGAAGACCACATCGATAGCAAGTGAGGAGGACAATCATAGCATCACAACTGCACTTCTAAACATGCTGAATACTTTCTGATGCACTCTGCTGCAAAACATTAAGGATGTGACTTATAAATCAAAGAAGTATAAATCATAAAGTGCTTCAGATGCTTTTATTATAAACTAGAGGTTGACTGGTGGTGAGGTGAGTATGGGTAGACACAGTGTATTTTAAGCCCCAGCAGTCAGCCTCTGGATTATAGTTAATAAAACACATCCATGAGACACTTAAACTTGCAATTCATTATATGTGATATCTAGTGCTTCTTAGCCCACTGTAGACATGATGAAAGACTTCTGGAAATTATACACGAAAAAATGCCACAGCTTAAAATCAGCTCACACAGAAAACTACCAGAGCCGTTACAGCTTAAGGTATTGTCCGTGTGGGAAGGGGAATATCAAAGAATATATTGCCGTGTTGACAGCGGGTCCCGGTGGTTATTCCTCTTCCATTTTTTTTGTCACTCCCACCTCCACCCTATCTCACCCAACCCAGAGCGCAGTGTCCGTGGGAAGTGTAATTGACTGCGCTCTCTCCTTGCTTTTATTTTATCCCCTTGTGGACCGCAACAAGGCCTGTTACCTCACTAAACAAATCAATGTAAGGTGTAAAAAAGTAATGATGTGACGCTGAACTCTAACACCCAAAGCTACGGCCTACTAAATCAGCCCCGGTGCTCAGCAATTCCCACTGAGTGCATGATTAAGCAGCGCTGACTGAGGGGGGCTCAGGAGATGTTTGGGTCATAACTCAGTGCTGTCAAGGCATCATGAATGTGTTGAAGAAAATAAGAACATAGTAAGGCATCTAACTTGGCAGCAATCCACTCTCTCTGGCCAGCTGTGTGTGTTAGCAGCTAGTTTGCTGCTTACCTTAACACATTTGTTAAATGGCACAATGAAGCCCTAACGAATGTCCACTTGCTCCGTACTTCTGCAGGTGTGCTTCGTGCTAACTGGTTCAGCTGCTGAACGAGAGGCCGTCACTGCTCCTGTGGCTCACTTGCTTTCTGGGTCAGTGGCTGTGTGCTTTTTGCAACTGGCGTAGCTGCTGAACGACTCAGGGGTTGTCAGCCACAGCGTATCTTTGTCATCTTTAAGATTTATAGGCAAAATATCTCACCCCTTATTATGTTTAGCTGTCCATACTTCATCAGAACACTTTTCTAACACTATAGAGTGTGATACTGTAATACCACTGAGCTTGGCTACATTGACTTGATGGAATGGGGGAAAAAAAGGGAGGAAATAGTGAAGAATACTCCTTTCAGGATATTAATACGTTGGTCTACCAGCTCCACACAGTGTGGAAATGAAGTCACATTTGTGACAGTGCCCATCAGCCTGTAATGGTGACATTATTACTGCTCTCTGCTTATAAAACAACTAAGTGCAACAGATGTTGACTTCTGAAAAATCAAAACTGAATGCATGGAATGGAATCCTTCATGAAGCCAACTTTTCTCTATAATAACTTTATTGGTTTCCATCAGTCTCATCTGGAAAATGTGCATTTTGTAGAGTCAAAATACTGCTCTCTTTGTGAATTAAATCCTTTCTAAATACAAGTACACTGACATGACAATACAGCTTTTACAGTGATCTAGTATATTCTTTCTGGGAGGAAGCTGTAGGTGTCAGGTGATTGACAGGAAGAAAGAACAACTGCTGTACACAGTTATTGAATACATCACAACATAGATACTGTGGAATAATGATAAAACAGACAGAAACCTTGGCAAAGGTAAATGAGGACTTCATGTATACCTTGATGGATTATCCAGTCCAGGGGCGATTTTTAAATCACTCAAATAGCATCACCTCAGAGTGGAGGGATTCATTTCAGCAGATACAACTCGGAACAACTGAGAGGAAATAGTGAGGAAGTGTTGCGATCCTGTAAAGTGGCTCGATGCAACACCTGACTACTTGTGCCCACAAATATCTGTGAAAGTCAAAATTTCATCACCTGCAAATCATTGAATGACATGTTAAACATGTTGCTTCTCATTTTTATAACCGTGCTTGAAGAGGAGGTCTGGTTGTCTGGTGGACAGTTAGCTTGCAGTTTGACTTTTCGGTGTGTGGAGTTTGGATTTCTGTACCTGCAGAGTTGTCTTTGAATGGCGGTGTCAGTTCAGCATGTGATGTCTTTCTGCAGAATTACAGTTTTCATCAAGGTGTTTGCAGATGTGTTTGCATTAAAAACATAATGATTTTGTCTCACATTTATTCCCTATATATTTATAACAACATGTCAGTTAACCAGCGATGCCCTCACTGTTGGCCTGGTGAAGATGTAACAGTTGACATGCACCACAACTGCCTTATCTATTTTACCTTTTCAGGTAGCTGGATTGGCGAGATCATCATCACCAATGTCCAAGGAGGAAGTCTTGCGGGCGCATGCTGTAGATGAGACAACCAGCGAGAGGTGTGCCTGTTGGCTTTGAAACAATAATGGTGGTTCCTCAAGCGCTGTCAGTAAGCCAGAACTGGAGATATATTTAATTGAAAGAAGAGCAGAAATTGGCACCAAAGGCTTTTATCAGTGGAAAAGATATTTTTCTTGACTGGCTTTGGCAATAGTTTAATTAACCAATAGACTGGTGGTGCTGCCCTGATCTGATGGCTGAAGTTGGCTCCCAGTAGACAGTGAGTGACAGATGGTTCATCCAGTCACCTGCAAAATATTTTATATTTGCGTACCCTTTTCCAGTGTCTTGTGGCAACGTTCCAGATGCTTCTGGCATGTCGGGTCAGAATCCAGCAGTAATCACAAAGGACTTTTACAGCAACATGATGTGATTCTAGATGTTTTCACTCCTAAAACAAGACCAAGCCCTGCTCAAGTTCTTTGTATAATGTTTTTTTTTTTTTTTTTTTTTTTTTCCTGGGCAGTACTTGACCAGTTCATTCTGGAATTCGTAGACACATTAAAATTAAACACCACCCACAGATGCCCAGTGTCCTCCCCAAACACAGCCTGTTTACTGAGGCATGGCAACTGCGTGCTTCAGCTCCTTTGTTCCGGTGGGTCTGGCAAAAGAAGCACTGTAGTTTAATTTTTAAAATGCATGTGAAATTCCAACAGAAATAGACCTGTGACTGAAAAATTGGACCAGGATTGCACCAGGATATTTTTTTGTCTCTGAGACCGAACGGATAATTGAATGAAGCTCACAGCCAAATGGCAATCTTCAGATTGTGCTTTTTATAAGCAACCGTTTGTGTGATTCATCTAGTGTCTAAAAAGGAATTTCTGTAGTGGCTCCTTCTAGCAGGGGTTCAATTTCTCTCATTGCTGCTGTCTTGCATGATGTGGTTGAGATGAGTGGAGGGCGTTCTTCTGCTCAGCGTGTTTCATTTAAAAAAAAAAAAAAAAAAAAAAAAAAACAGAGTACAGACCACAGTATCCAGTCCTTCAGCTGCACTCGCTCCTCCTTTGCTGAGCAACATGTGTCCGTGCTTGATGTCATCTTCGCTGCTACCCGCTGCTAATTACGCCTGAGCAGTTGTACTTGGAGAGCAAAAAGCTTAAAGGCAGAAAGAGAGTAAGATAAGAAGAGAAGCACAATGACAGTGGTGTGTTCATACACAGGTGTATAAGTGAATAAATTTGACTACTGTGACAGCACGCGTGCCCACTGTGCACTGTTCTGCTGAAGGCTCAGCATCTTCTAATGAGGGGCTTCCCTGTTTGGCAGGGGGTGATGGGGGGGTGGTGGCTCTTTCACCTCTGTAACCTGCTGAAGTCCCCTCTGTGCTAATGCTCTGCTGCACACTGAGGTGCTCTGCTGCACACACTCATGCATATGGTTTAATTAGAGGGGCAGGCGTATGTCTCTGCTGCAAGGTACCTGCTTGTCAGATTAAAACCAGACAACTGTTTTATGCAACATTATGTCTAATTTCCCTAAATAGTGACTATTAAAGAGGCAATAAGTAAAGCTTTTACTGCCCCGTAGAAGAAAATGGCCTAAATATATCGGTAAGGGTTGAATAGGCTGTTGATTAACATCAATAATTCAGGATATACTCCACCGAATGCAGACGCTTCTGGCTTTCAAAACCCATCTTTTCCTCCAGCCTCATCTATTCCCATTTTCAGCTCTCATTAAGAAATGCTCTGCAGTCGAAGCATGTGATGTATCAACTGCAACTATCAGCAAAGTTCACACGCTACTGTTCATGATCTACTAACAGGTTCCATTAGCTTTAGAGCAGGGGTGCCCCAGGACTGAAACATAAAGGTGCACCGCAGTCCAAAAGAACGCACCTATTGTGATGTTAACATGCAAAAATGGTACAAGAATCCCAAATTAACGTAATCAACTGGGTTCTTCTGCACTCTGCCCGTAATGATCAGATTAAAAAATTATAATTATATTGGCATAAATAGCATGAACATTATCATATATTTTGTTATGTTATTATTATCAGTATTTTGCTTCAAACATCTGGTGTAAACCAACGCTGGCCTCTGGGCCTCACTTCTGGCAGCCCTGCTGGTAACTATTTTGGAAGGAGGACGTGAAAGCCACAATGGAGTCTTCTGGTTCTATGTTAGAAGACTGTTGAACCGCTGTTCATTTCCAGCATTCTGCTAGAACCCTAATAGTCTGAAAAGTATCCCATTGGAATGGAAACCTGTTTTTATCCAACAGCAAAGGCCCACTTCTCGGAGGGCTTGTCGTTCCAAAAAAACTCTGATTTAACTGATATGACTGAGTCGTTTTGGTGCTCAAACCCAACCAAACTGTGACTGTTTCATGACGTTAACCATGTGTTTATCATCAAATGCACGATTAAAGGCAAAAACCTCCAGGGAGAGTGTGTATTTTCAGGAAAAAAAAAGGCCTACAGAGCAGTTTGCTTTGTTTTATAATTTATAATAAGGGACTGTTGGACAAATAAGCTTTCAGTCCAGTGCAAACATTTCTTGCGCTATGGGGGGTTTCGGAAAAAAGGGCTGTCGGAAAAACAGACTGCCTCCCTAACCCCAACACTTGCAGCATGTTAGATCAAAGCTGCACTCGATGTGGAGAAAAGCATGTCGTCATCAGTAGTTCAAGTGTGATTATTAAACTGATCCCAACACCGTTTTCTAGACCTTTTATGCTTATCCATGCAATAAGGCAGTTTCATGATGAAACAAAGCTTTGAAGCAATTTGAATCTTTTGTATTTATTATTTGAGATATGTAATAACCTCAGCCCTGAAAAAATGCAGAGCTTGCAAATGCGTAGTTCACAGATGACTTTAAGGTGGTGGGAGCGTGCAGGAAGAGTTAAAGCAGATTCAGTAATAACGCCAGCTCGCTGAAGGAACTTCCATTCACTCAGCGAGTGTGTAAGCCTTACTGTACAAACTTCAAGATGAAAAGAAAAACAACAATTAATGTGTATGCAAATCTGCGACAGTGGGACCGATGGCTTTGTTCCTTGAATCTGGCTGTCACTGGTTTTTAATTAGCCGACTCCCTTCAGTGGATTTTGAAACAAAGCCCTTATCAATGACACAACAGAAACATATGAGGGGCCGTACATGCTAACAAGAGGCCTTTAATCAATGGCAGCCACACAGGCACCAGGCAGCACAAGCTTACTCACATTAGCTGGCTGTATTGTTGTCTTAGTAGTTCAATACATACATCTGTGTGTGTATTCGAGTGTTATTTGTTCTACCGCTGTCTGTCTGGGGATGTCCTGTGTTTGAATTCTGTTCAGGATTCAACAGTTTGCTAAGGAAACAGTGGGTTTGTTGGTGCAGTACATAATGTGGGGATGAAAATAACACATTTTTACAGCACATTTCAATGTGACGAGACCTCGACAGAGGAGCGATATTAAGTGCGATGACAGACAAATATACATAAAAGGAGCTCATTTACATTTTTGCGGAGGTTCATGTGCTTCAGTGCAGCTGCAGCTGGTGACAACAAGGGAGAGTGTGTGTGTGTGTGTGTGTGTGTTTCAGGAGAGGCTGATTTCTCCACACAGGTGAGTGCGCTCAGATAAATGGCTGTGTGCTTCTATCAAATATCCAGCGCTGTGATCCCTGAGGCTGGAGCGCCGCTGCAGCCCATTCCACTCTCAGTGCGGATCCCCATTAAGCTTTGGCTCCAATCAAAGATCCTCTCCCTGTATCAGACTTACTTGATCTCTGAGGGCCCACTCCAGCTCGGAGACACAGCGCTCTGACAGCTGATTGAACTGTACTCCAGTGTCTTATGCTTTTCCATCTTTCCCTCACCCCTCAAGAAAGAAAGACTAAGAATGGAACAATTTTGGTACACAGCATAAACTGTGTGTATGTGTGTGTGTCTGCAATGTTGTTTGTGTCTCTCGCTCTGTTTTGGTGTGTTTTTTTTTTTTTTCAGCGTGTTCTCCCAACACACCAGCGTTGTAGGTACCCCTCTGGCATCACTTCTCTGCTCAGGAAGTCGGTTGAGTCATATGGACTTTGCTTCCTGTTGTGTCCAAAGGACAATAGTGGTTTGTTCTTGAGTCATGTCATGTAAGCAAGTTAATGCACATAAATTATGTAACTTGTGATCCCAAAGGGAAGTAGGTACGTGACGTGACATGAGTCGCGTCACTGGCGTATGTTGCAAGACTGAGCGTTGTTACCCAGAGTATGATCTTTGTCTTTGTCTATGTTACCAACCCACAACCGGCATTATACCTTATAATGTGTGAACAGGTTGTCAGAAAGCTTTATTTTGGAAGTCAAGGTTACACATGATGTATTAATGTTAAATTAACCATGAAGTTCTTCATATATAAAACTGATGCTAGAGGGGAAGATACAGCATCACTGTAGACGCTCAGAGCCACTGACCAAGATGTATCTGACCAGTTCAGAGTGTTGGTTATTAACATGAGTTAAATTAGGTTTGGGCATTGTGGCGGTATATACCATGTGACGGTCAAGATTCTTGAGGCAAACATTGTATTTAAATAAGCGCTGGTTTCTCCAACATGATAGGAAAGCTTATAAATTGCTTGGAAATTTCACTATCTTATGTTTTGTGTTACACTTTGGAAAACAAGGTGAGGATGCAAATGCAGACAACACACGGGAGGCAGGATTACGGAACAAAAGGTGAGTGTCGTTCACAAAAGCTGAATGATACAACCCACCCCCCCCAAAAAAAAACAAAGAACACGTCTCAAGGACTAAAGACAAAGTAGCAACGGAAAAGGGCTTTGAGAATGTGCAAAACAAAAGCAAAGTACAAATCAAATGAAAACTCAAGGAACATAAAAACAGAAACAAATCACAGGGAGACACGGGGGATGGTGCTGGTGGGAAACACTGGGTGGCATCATGGGAGAACATGGAAGGAACTGACAAAGACATGAGGGAGAACAAAGACTACATACTGACACACTAACAAGTGGATCAGGTACAGGTGGAGTGAAGAAGGACATGTGAGACACTGGATGGAGGGAAAGACACAGAGAGGGAGGAACTGAAAAGCAAGACGAGACACACAAGGGCACAATTTCACAATAAAACAGGAAACACGCTCACAGCAAAAAACCGGGTTCCTGACATTTTGTGTGAAATTTTAAACATTGCATGTCATACATGTATGACATTCAGTGGGTAAAAAAATACACTTTGATAACAAGCCAAGTGATTTAAGACAATGACATGTTAGATTTTTGTTGTGTTGTGTTGCTTCTCATGCTGCAGTTGTTTTGTTTGTACAGGCATTTAAATTAAAGGACAAAATACTCAAATGTGATTAAGTTCATTATGGGATGATTCATAGAACATTTCTGTATCCTCATAAAACTGATGGAAACATTGTGGCCGTATCCCCGACCACCACTCCGGATGAAGACCGTCCTCAGGTTGTTGTTGTTTGTGAAATTAGCTGCCATTTTCGATTGCTGTTCCATTTCGCTCTCACAAATCAATCCATGACTATGTATGAGTTGAAATCTTCAATAACTACGGTCTCCATTCTCTCCATTAGGCTATCTATCAGTGTTGTGCATATGTGTGTGTTTGATGTGATTGAGGCGTGTGTGTGTGTGTGTGTGTCTGTGTGTGTGTGTGGTTTTGGTGGCAGATTGATGTGTTTGTCTCCCCTCTGTTGTTTTCCACCCTTTGTTTCATGCTGTTGTTTGGACAGGCATAGGCTAGCTGGAGATGGGAATAAATGGCACTGTTAGGAGACATCCGTTATATGCTGACACAAAGCCATTATAAAAGAACAACTCCATATGTGTGTGTGTGTGTGTGTGTGTGTGCGTTTGCAGGCTCGTAGTGTACAGTATGTGTGTGTGTGATCTGTTGTGGGAAACAAATGTGGCTGGCATGTTTGTTTCTGATTCAGACAATATTGTATTTCATACCTGTCTGTGTGTGTGTGTGTGTGTGTGTGTGTGTGTGTGTGTTTGTGTGTGTGTGTGTGTCGGCGCCCTGTGATGATTGTTTTCATTATTGATCAGGCTGTTGTTTTAGCGTAGATGTTCAATCTTGTGCGACAATTCCATAAATCGTTTGGTCCATGAAATAGTGATATTTCCATTAGAAGTTCCCCCGGAGCTCAGAGTGCTGTCCTCAGAGTGTTTGTTTTCAGTTTGACCAATAATATAAAACCGAAGACATTCAATTTACAGTGATACAAGAGAACAAGGCGGCACATGCTGGCATTTTAGAAGCTGGAGCGATAAAATGTTTTGGTTTTTTTTCATAGTTGGGGCTTCATAAATCACTTTAACAACTAATTGATTATCACAACCATCTAAACCATTCACACTGTTCCTCCCCTGGAAGTGAGTACAAAGCTGAAACTTAACAGGCTGATAGCACCATAAAGTCCATGGATAGGAAGATGCTTTACATGGGTTGATGAATTAGATTCTCTTTTATTCCTAAAAAAAAAGGTTCCAAAAATAGTCTGTGTTTCAAATGTGTCATCAGTGACAGGAGATGCTGTCCCAGTATAAAATGTTCCATCAGGTTATTTTAGTCCCCGATTAAGTCACACAGTGAGAGTGACTCTGTTTTTGGAGGCTGTAATTTCGGAGTGGCCCTTTGTCGCTCTGTTTTTTTTCTTTTTTTGGAGAAACACATAATGGCTCTTCGTTGCCATGGGTCTTACTTTTCCATTACTAATGTTACTTTGTCTGCTTGCTAAAAGAACAGAATTACCTCAATTTTGTGTCACACCGATTTTTCAAAATGGTTACAGCTGAAAAAATTATGTCAGACTGCTAGAAAAATATAACTACTCCACAAATATCATGTGTGAATGAAGTAAGTTTGCCCAGCAGTAAGTGTTAATGCGAGACATTTTGAGGTATGGAACCGTTTGATAATACTTACGTGCAGCATCGATGGTGGTTTGTTTTTTAGTTTATCTGTCCATGATGGTGATGTCATTCATGTTTTGTATAAATTTGAATGGACAGGATCGCTTATTAGATTTACAACCAACCAGGCAATAATATGTTAGTGATAAAAAAGTTAAGTTCATACAGTTAAACCAGAGAATTGACGTGTAAAATCTGGCTTCATGTTCACAGAAAAAGTTTCATATCAGCTTCTTTTTTTTTTTACGATTGCTCTATAATGCCTTGTTTGAGGAGGTGCTGCTGCCCTCTTAGCACCGTCACATCTACCACTCACGTCAAGGGAACAATTTACAGTATGTGCCGTACGTGGATATTGATTTTTGTATTAATAACCTCATTTTCTCCCCTTCCTCTGCTGTGTCAAGCCATAAATGTAAATGAAGCCATAATGTAATTACAATAAAAGATTTGACTCATAAATCCAGACGCAAAAAGCATGATTGAGTGCACGAGCAAAATGACGGCGATGCCACAAAGTACGGCGTCTTCAGGGGGTTACTGTTAAAAGGCCTCCTTTTATTTCCAATTGTTTGTCGGCCCAGAAAAAATCAGTTGAGAGAAAAAGACTTACCTGCTTCAAAAGCCAGAGCACTACACAATGTGACATGTCTGATCCCAGCTCAGAACGTCGCAGTGGAGCACGACGCGCAGCAGGAATCTCTCGCAGTCGATCAGATCAGATTGAACACAGCAAGGTTCCTCCTCACGTGTTTCCTCTCCTCCAGACGTGCGGAGACGCTTTGTCCATCACAGATCGTTATCAGCACATTACTTACAGAGAATATAGCGCCAACAAACGCGCTCACTTACATGCAGTCCATCAGGTTACACCAATTACAGATGAGGATATTGATATAACCATGGACCAGTGTATCAATATTGCCTGTTAGCCACTTGAGTTTGACATTCAATCTCTTCCTTCATGACCTTGCTTCGCTCTCTGGGCACTCTGGGACATATTCACATCCTCTGGATGGAAGGTCAGAGTGAGGATTTCTTGCTAAGCAGATGGATTTTAACACCCCCATCAAAGGTAGATATTGACGGGTCTGCAAATTATAATGAAAAACGTGGGATGAAATGGCGTGACACTTACTCCCAGGTATGGTGACCATCCCTGGCTGATGGAGGATTCAGCCTCATCCATTATTCTTGGCTGCATTTACTTTCCTGTCTCTCTCTGCTCCGTGTGCTGTGGCTTGTTTCCCTCTCGCTCCGACATTGTGTTTTCGAGTTTAACAACTTAGAAAATGAATGTTCTCAGCCTCGTCAGGATTCAAAGTGTAGGACTGGAGCTGTAATAAAAAATATATAAATAAATAAAGAGCATGCGGACGTGCATGCTTGTGTGTGTCCGTCGCAGTGTTGTCTGTTTGGCAAAGGCGAGCCGACGCCGCTGCAGTGCTTTATGGCGCTTCATAAAAATAAATGGTCTCTGTCTGGCTTCAATTATAATGGTGAATATGCAAAAGCGCCTCGTTCATTAGTTTGCTTTTGCTCTGCGAGCGGGGGAAGTGGATTTGGTGTATTTAGTATCTGACTGTTGTCCTAAGTAGCAGGGATTATTCTAATGCTCTGTCAGTAGCAGGGCCTAGGACTAATTCCCTTTTCTCCTCCTGATATCCATTACAAAGGATGCACTAATAGACCCCCGTATTTTCGCTTCCATATATTTCTTAACCAATCTTGCAATTAAACTGTCATCTATTGCTCCGAGTGTGTGTGTGTGTGTGTGTGTGTGTGTGTGTGTGTGTGTGTGTGTGTGTGTGTGTGTGTGTGTGTGTGTATGTATGAGCCTCTGCATGTGCGACAGAGAAGGTGTGTGTGCAAACACTTGACCACGTCTATAGGATGTCTACCCTGCAGATTATTAGTTGAACTGTGAGCGGTGTCTGAGCAGGTCAAATGGGCCCATCATTCTTTTTTTTTGCTTAACATACAGTTCTGTGAACACCAGCGGTGGACAGGGAAAGTAATCTCCTGTCGATTTACATATACTGCGTTTTGTAATATTTTTAAGTTTATTGTTATTTCCGTCCTTTTTGTGCATTTTTTGGGGTGTTGGTTTTGCACCTGGCGTTTCCTTCTGAGTTTTGACTGGACATTAATATATGCTAACGGTGCTCTGGTGGCTCTGAGGAGAGAGTATACAGGTCTTTACTTGGCAGATACACTCCATGCGCATGTAACATCTCCTTTCCGCACGATAGCGTGTTTAAAGTCAACTCTGGAGGGGGAAGTTGTGATATGACCCCGTCCTCTGCTTGTAAAAGATGTCAGCATTCAGTGGCACGTTCCTTCCTTTAATGAGCTCCCTCTCATCCCGTAATGTTATCTCTCTCTCCTGCACTGTTGATTTTCTTGCACTTCATGCACTGATCATTGTGTTGATGTGCTGTATAGCAACCGACCAAGTGATGGCAGACAGTCAGAGATCACACTGAGTAAAAGCAGGCGGGTTGTCTGAGAGTTTACAGTCGTCAGTAACTGTAGCTTGATCTGTGTTGCTTCCTCTCTGATTCACCCACTTTTAATTTAGCATTTTTTAAAAGGTGCAACTTTTTAGTTTTGTGGAGGAAATTGCATTCAGAAGGAAAAAATCTAAGACACTAAATAAACAACCAGTTCATTTCTAATGACTGAATAAACAGCAAAGTTTAATACTGTTTTAATTTGTTTATATTTGGCGGACCCTGCCACCTTTCTAGATTCACCTTCCTGGGACCTTATTATCCTCTGAGAACAGCTTGATTATTCAGTTATGGGAAATGCAAATACGTATCTATTATTACCTCATTAATATTGTAAATATTAGAAAGGTTTAAAGTGATTCTCTGAAACTACATTGTGCCCCTTGAACACAGACCAGAGCACATTTACCAGATAGAAGCTGACAGTTTAGTTTTGTGTCTTGGCCGACTCACTGTTGATACAGCAACATAAAAACAAGAAGGCTGTTACCAGAAGTGACCCTGCCCTTTACTTTAGTGGAGACAAATGGGGCTGAGGCTGCAGTTACAGGATATTTCATGTTGTGAATTGCAGTTCAGACCATTAATGAACATAAAGGAAAAGCGTGCTGTGCAGGATTTCTAAAAGATTTCCACAGGAAGCAAAAATATATTATTCCAGCTGCTTTAATTACTTTAATACATTTTTCATGGCAGTTGCACCATGCACCCTGACCTGACATTAACATTATGGGAAACCTCTAGAACAATCATATGCAGATACAGTACCACCAGCTGATTAATTGTCTTCCAACTAATGGAGACAAGATTCATGTTCGCTGCCAACCGGTCTCAGCAGGTGATGCGCACTGAATATGCATTTTGCAATGTGGTAATTTGAAGTTTAAATAGGGTGAAAAAAATAGGATTAATTATACACTGAAGCCTCTGATGGCTGTGAAAAATACTGAGAAGTTTTATTTAAATCCTCAGGGAACTTTGTGTCACCCCTGAAAATGTTCTGTTAATGTTGTGATTGCTTTGCTTTGCTGAGCCTGAAATGGTTTATGATTTCACTGTGAGCTCAGGGTATTCAGGTTTTGGGGTTTTTTGGTGAGCACTCAGAACTTTACCTACTGTGCTCTCTCTGATATTGCAGGAGCTTCAGCCCGGAGGGGAAGAAAAGGAGAGCGAAGATAAGGCTTTAGCTGAGTAAGACACACGTAATGGGAAATTTGTAACTGGTCCACCGGTCACCTAAAAGTAATGGACACTTAAAACATTCCTAAAGTCATGAAGCGTTTGAAACACTTTTGTCCTCTTTTGTAATGGACCAATGACGCTCAGAGAGGGAGTGAAGATGAGAATTGATATTAGAAACGAGAGGCTGCAGAGAAGCGGGTGGTGCAGGTATGCCTGGTATGAAGTTGTGGGAAAGGTGATGTCATGGCAGAAAGAAAAAGGAAAATGGCGCAGAGGGACATAAGGAGAAATGCTGCAACACGAGGTGATGATAAGCAGCAGAAAGAAACCAAATGCAGTCTCAGTAGTGAGCGAGATTGTAAATGACTTGTCAGGCCCCCAGCGCAGTACATATTGGAATTAATGAAGGGAAATGTTCCAGCGGGGCTACATTCATACAATGTGAATAATTAATACGCAAGGTCACAGAGAGACAGAGATGTGGGAGAGGAACTCTTGATGGCTGAGTACATGTGTAGTGTATATCTGTATACCCTGTGTGTTGGGTGGAGTTACATAATCACAGCAAACAGCTACACACCCAAACACACACTGACCTCAGGAATTGTTAATGTACATTTAAAGAACCATCAAACTCTCTGTTCCAACATGATGCAGATGCAAATGCATATTCTTTTTAAAAAACGCTGTGTCTTCAGTGACACACTGAGGTAAGCTTCATCATGCTTCACAATTACAGCCTATGAACTTTAGATTTGTAGGGTAAACAGCTGGCTGCTGCTGGCCGATGAACATTGGTAATATACATTTCAGTAAACCGCGGTCATTCTGAATCGTTCTTTCAATTTGATCGTGTTTTGGCTGAACTGGTTCTGTCGCCACAAATGGAAAATGTCCAGAGGGATGTGGGCTCGAGCAAACACCAGCAACAGCGAGATTCTGTATAACTATTGCAGTTATTCTCAGTGGCTGTCACTGGGCTGGTTTCCAACTCATGACAGTGAACTGCTGAGGATGAATTGAGGCAATTGAGGAATGATGCTGGAAAAAAAACAAACAAAGTTTACTTTTTGCCATTGTCATCTTTTGTCCAAAGGACCTGACAGAATCAACAGAAACTGAAAGTTCATTGTTGGAGCCTTAAATTTGTGTTTTTGGCTTTTCAAATAGTGAAAAAAAAAATGTCCCTCCCAATTCTGATAGATACTGAATACCGCTGCTGTTAGAGCACCATCAGAACCATTTCACCAACTGGAGAAAGCTTGACATGCCTGCTGTGGCTAGCTGTGGTTTCTAATCTGTGATTGGAAAATCAACAGAGTTATTCAGCCTGTCAGTGGGGAATGAGAGTGTGTTTGTGCTTCCAAGAAAAGAGAACAGTAGTGAGCGTGATGCTCTGAGTCACAATTACCAGAAAGAAAGAAAGACACAAACAAGTGACTGACTGTTTGGGGGACAGTTATTTTTGATGGACTTCAAATGAAACTGTATCTGAGCTTGAGTGCCCAGGCCCTCCTCTATGGGCCACTTCTTTAAACAGCTCCATACCTCCACTTGCTCCCCTTTTCTCCAGCCCTTAATTCATATTGACCTGCCAGTTATTGCTTACTGCCACTCATCTCTGTCACAGCAGCAGCATGCGGGAGCAAACAAAACTTTACTGCAGGGTTTTTATATCCTGCTACAGTCCAAGTTCAGGCCACGTCAGCACCACAGACACCACAAGTTAAATGGTCTACGCAGGTGCACGGATACTCTTTTCCTTCACCATGAACACGTATTAAAAGAACCCCCAGAGCTGCGAGTGTTATCTCAGGTAAAGCAGTCGGTCATAATGAACATGAGCAGGAGATTGTAAAAAAGAATCCTGTTGCTCACGGTGAGAGAGAGAATTCATTAACGAACACAAAACCGTTCATGACATCTGGACACCCAGGCTAAATGATACGCTTGTGCTAAGAACTACGGCAGGACTCATCTATTTCTTTGCCTCGGTTCAACAAAATTTGCATTTGTTTTTTTTCCGTACACTACTTGACTGTGCAAGACCCTCTTTTATGTATTCCCTTTGGTGTCGGTGACGAGATGTTTCGGCCCCGTGAAACACCTGTCATGCTGCATCTCCCTGACGCGCTCGTCAGCCGCGCTGACCTCGAGGCAACAGCAGCGACCAGATACCAGATCCTCGGAAAAACATCAGCGGGACAATGAGCCTTGAAGTGAACACATGGATGGAAGTATTTAAGAAAGTGTCATCTTTATTTTATTTTGAATATAAGCTATTTATATAAGCTATTTTGCTTACATGACATGTTTTCTGTTGGACAAACATGTCCAAAATAGACTTTTCTGTTGTGGAAATGAATGCAAACGAGCCAGTATTTGATTTGATAATGTCCTTTTTGCATGTTTTCACAAACAAACTCAGTCGTTTTAAGTTGTCACACATCTCTTGTATGTGACAGTTGAAAAGGAGAGCGGCCAGAACAGCCTTTCTTTCCAGGCACAGTGACCATAATTAACTTACCAGGTTCATATTCACACTGACTGATGAAGCACTTCTGAATATTTTCCAGTGATTACATCTTGAACATTTTATGTCTTTTTTTCAGATAGCAGAAGTTTGCTCACAATTTCTGATGTCTATTAGTTAAAATGTATAACCCCTTCATCTGCAGTTCCTCATCAATTCACAAACCTAAGACCAAATCCTCCCGTTGCACCAATGCACCCCACTGGAAACACGAAAATAAAATATCCACAACGTCGTATTTATCTCGATGTTTCATGGCTTACTTATTCAGTTTGTTGAGCAATTATATTTTCCGAAAATGTCATCTCCGAACATTGAGTTCATGTTGTTTCAAAGCACTCTGCACGCTGGCAGGAGAATAACTCTGGTGGAAACAGGCAGAATCCTATTTATTTGTATTTGTTGCCCTAAAAGTCGTGAAACTTTTATATATAACAGTATAAATAACTGGAATCTGCCGGTGAGATATTGTATTTTTCTTATTGTAGAATGTCACCAACGATGCTGAAAATACCAAACCCCAGAAAAAGAGCAGAGGACCGAGTGTTTCCAGTGGTAGTTTCAGCCCCGATAGTCTCTCACTAGATGTTCACTGGTCTTCTACCAGTGCTAAACCTGATATTAACCCTGACCACCCGAATCATGAGATCAAGTTAGCGGAGTTACTCCAAGTGCGGCTAACTGCAGCTGATTCTCATTCCATGTCGGCCCGAGTCCACATCTCTGAGTACTAACCACATCTGGCAGCTATTTGTGAGCCAAAGTTGGCTTCTATTTGGCCGTCCAGCTGCAGTACAAAGCCAACCGTGCTGCCACTCAGCTGAAATCGACTGGACTGCCAACGTCTGAAAGTGGGATGGCACTGCTTCTCAATGATCCTCCGTGGCTGATAGACGAAGCCTTTTCCAAGTTTCAAATCTTTTTTGTCAATCTCCCCGATGAAATACATGATCAAATGATCGAGGACCTTCTCAAATGTTCCCCTTCATGTCTCTGAAGGCTTGGATAAGATTAGATATTTATCTGAACTTCTAAAAATCGTATCGGTTGTTGATTAGAGCTTCCACAAATATGCATCTTTGAGCTCACAGCTGTGCGGCATGGTTGTTCAAACATACTTGCACGGAAACACACACACAGTCAAGTGTGTTTGTGTGTGTGTGTGTGTGTGTGTATGTGTGTGTGTGTTGGGGCATCATATCTGTTTGCACCAGTTAAATATTGATGTTCAAGATCTGTCAACGAGGTTGTGCTCAGCCCACCCCTACCTCATCAGCCCCCCTCCTTTACTAATGTATGAACTCATATGATTTATTAATCCCCCCAAAAGCTCATCCCAGACTCCAATTGTTCCAAAAGTTTCTGACTATGTAATATGCCACCTTTGTTTATAAGCCTTTTTTTTTCAACTCAGAACACAATGAGGCACAGTGAAGAATGCCGAGCGCTGTCATGGGAGAATTCGATAAAGTATGCACAAATTACAAAGTGGAGACAATATTCGTGCTCTTCTCACTCCCCCCACGCCCCCGCCCACTCCGTTCCCTTTTCATCTCTTCATAGCTCGCTTTCTCAGTGATAAGTGTGCGTCTGCCCGCCTGACAGTCAGCGAGCATATGGAGGGTGTGTGTGGTCCTGCCAAGCAATGGAGAAATCACAGACAGGACGGCAGCACTGTAGCGCATTAGAGTAATCAGAGGGAAATTATCGCCCTTAAGTAGCTTTTGGACATCTGCAAGGGGTGCACGCATATTGTTAATACAGCACACACACACTCATAGAGCACACACACCCACCCACCCACACACACACAGGATGCAGCATGCTCAGATACCTGACAGTGAACAGATGGACTCGGCACAACCTGTTTCAGACATCCGTCTCTACTTTAAAAGAGTAATCATAGAAAAGTAAAAGCTGGCGCTCCCTCGGGCTGGTCTTTCTAATAAGCACATGAGTGAGCCTTTTTTTGAACGATGAAAGAAAACAGAAAGTCAGATGTTTATGAGCACGATTAGAGGCGCAGTCAGTCGCAATCTCCCCACCCGCCATCTCTTGCATGCAGGTGAAGGATATGAGCATTAAATTTGATAGGTGTGTTTACCTTGTGAGAAATGCTGCAATTTTATTCAGGCCTGCTGTTGCCTTGTGTTTACACTCCCGAACATGTGGCAGAATGTTCTGTGTGAGGACTTGACGTGCATCTCATTTTTTTTTGCGGAGCATATGCTGTGATTCAAATATATCAAACTTTGCTGGATGTTTGCTGTTGCTCACCAACTTGCAAGTCATGGGAATAGTGAATAGTACATGAGGCGCCTCTCACAAAAAAAAAAAAAAAAACTCTCTCATACTTGGGTTTCAGGCTGCCACAAAAGATTATTTCGTTTTAGCCAAGCGAGCAGCATGGCTCTGTGGATGCTCCTGTCAGTTGGTCCTACACCAATTTTACTCAGGCCCACCATCCAGAGTGAATTATCTCACTTACTAATGGATGCATTTATATAACATTTTGTACAAATATTCATTGTTCCTAGAGGATGAATCCTTATTAGATCTTGGAAAAGATGGTAAGTGCTCACTCTGATCACTTTATTGACCTAACTTTTCATCTAGCACGACCAGCAGCTCAAAGCTCAATCAACTGTCCAGTGAAATATCTCCACATCTAGAAGGTTTTTGCCAAGAGATATTTTTAGTTAGCGTTTATGCAAACCACAGATACATCCACTTTTGACCATCTGTAGCAAACTTGGTGTATCACGTTCATATTAAATGATTATTAGCAATTCTAAAACCATGACGTGGCCCAATTAGAAATCACAAAATCTCCTGGGACCCATCCAACATTTCAACACATGAGCCAGATATGAAGGATTTCCCAAACCATAAATTGTGAATAACCGCTAATTTGATTCCCTTATTTTATCAGTTATAATATACAGTATCTTGTGAATTAGATCTTGCAGCCCGCAAGCGGTAACTTTGGGAATCACTGAATTAGGAATAAAATGTCAGAAAAGTGTGAAAAAGGCTCGAGATGCCGTCTTAAAATGCAGTGCGTTGTCCAACCAACAGTCAAAACAAGAAAGAGCAAGAAAGACATAAAAGAAACTAATTTGCAACGACTTCAAAAAGAGAACAGCAGCAAATCTTCTCACGCATGATCCAGCAGAGGTCTGTTGAATGACATTTTCTTCAAGTGACGATTCTGAAGGAGTGATGTGTTTCAGCATGGCTTAAGTGCGCCAGAGAAAAAGAAAATTGTATTTTTATAAACTACACCAGCTGTACCGCATTGCAGCACAAGGCACTTCACACAAAGATTCAACACAATGCCAAGTGTTTCACTTTCCCGACACACAACACAAAGGAGTGATAAGAGCACGTCAGTCACGTCACAGTAAATAATACTGCTGCGATATTTCAGCGTCTCGTAGTTGAAAGTCTCTCTCCGGTGGTACTGGCCGAGCTGCAGATTTCTTTTATATGTGTGTGTTCACCTCTTTCATGGCCTCCCTTTCAGACGACGTGGTCAGACGTGTCTCGCACCGCAAGCGACTCTTGGATTTGTGAGGCTGTCAGGTCTGTTTTGTGCAGAGGTGTCTAAGAAAAAGCAAAAGGAAAGAAAGAATGTGGGGTGGGGGGGGGTGGAGTGAGTATGTGCGTGTATGTGTATGTGTGTGTGTGCCGTCATACCATAAAGTGTCAGCTTGTGTCTGTATGGAAGCCTGATGCGAGTGTGATGGGGCCCTCCTCTGCCTGTCCCCTTCTCCCCTGGTTCTCATTTCACAGGTGGACGAGCAAATTAGTTCCAGCCCTAATCCATCACCATGGATCCCGGCTCACGCGTCGGGAATGCACACCGACTGACACGTGCATGCAGCCGCATACGTAAACATACACAAGGCCGTGTCGACTGGGATTTGAGGGGAAGCTGGAAAAGAAAAAAAAATGCTCTCGCACAGAAGAGTGTTGAGATCAGGAGAGAAGAGGGATCAAACACACACAGAGGGATCAGGTGATTATCGGCTGGTAATATGTTTTAAATTGTCGTACAATTTGTCTTAGCTCTGCTTTTCTGCTTCACAAGTTTTTTTTTTGGCGATGATGCTCGCCACCCTCCTCCGCTTACAGATCATTCCATGTCACTGGCTGCCGGCAGTAGGTCCTCTTTAAGTATAGGGCCTCAGCCTGAGGTGAAATGTTCCATTTTGACATTCATGCGGATCGTCGTCTTTGAAAAGTGGCTCAGTGGTGCTGCCGCCATCAACGGCGGCACATTGTTGTGAGGAAATGTCAGCAGTTGCAAGGAGAAGAAAAGAGGGACTGAAGAGTGTGACGGCGCTTGAACTGTGCTCATGGATGTTTGGGTTGCAGCTGATTTCATCGCCATGTCCTGTCACCTCTGCACATGGGAGGCGGGAGCGTGTAGAAATATGGGTGGGACACATCTGACGGTCTGGAGGTTCTCGCCCCGAACATCTTTAACAGAGAAGATATATTTCCTGTATTCTGGTTCCTTTTAACCTTCCTTGTTCCTTTTAAAAAAAAAAAAAAATCATCCACACATATTTGAAGATATTAAAAAGCTAAAAGTAAAGACTAATTTATAACAGCTTTGTGGCACAGGCCTCTGATACAGAATATAATTACTTTAAAATAGTATTTTAATCTAAAAACATTATTGCTAAGGGAATATCTGAATGAATATGACACAACACAACAACTATAACCTGACATAACTATCAGACGAGAGCTAAGATTTAGATTCAGATTGGTTTGAGGTTTCATAACATTGTTATCTGTCATTGATTAATGTTGGAATCCTCCATTTCTTTCTCTCCATTTTAGTCACATTTACCACACAACTTTCCTCTTTCTTGTCATGTTTCCCTTCTTCCTACCTAGTTCACCCTCTTTGAGTACGTTTTTTTTTTTTCCTCATGGTGACAGTGTGTGACCCACCTTGACTCAGCTGCCTGACATTTAGGCATCAATGACTAGTGAATGTGTATCCATGTGTGCTATGTGTCAATCAGCACATCCATACCAAGCAGAATGGATTTGATAAGCACCGACAGAATGCTCTGAAAACAACGTCGAGTGAACAAACAAATCATATGTAAAGGGAGTTTCGACTGGTACCAAGCCTCTGCATTTCGACGTGCTGACGAGCAAATGTGAGTGGCCTCTGCATGCTCGTGCATCCTCTGCCTGCATGTTTTTCTCTCACTTTTAGTACTCGTGTGCTAGCTAAAAGCCTGAGCACCCACTCTACCTAGGGGGCTAGTGTCCCATTTTTTAATGCTGATGTGAGTTTAACCTCACGATGATGTTATAAACACTCCCTCGCCAAGAATTGAAAAAAAAAAAAAAAAAAAAAACTCCATCCAACTCTTCTGGCTACCTCTGCCATGGGAGCAATTTACAATTTTCTCATCTCAAGGCTATTTGTCTGCATCCACACCACTGGGGTTTGTCGTTGTGTGTGTGTGTGCGCTGGTATGCACGACTTCATCCTAATTTGCAGCATTTAAAGAAGCCGAGAAGCAGAAACACAGCTGCCCGTGACTTTGGCCCACCTTACCACATGCTCCATGCCAACAGACAACCTTCACTGCTACTTAATTAATAAAGGAATTGGGGGAGTACTGAGGCAGCTCTAATTAAAAAGCTTTTTATGGCTAGTTCATTTTATTCATCGCAGGTTGTTCTTGCTCTGTGGGGTAGAGCAATCCTGGAGGAAAAAAAAAAAAAAAAAAAATCAGTGCCAAGCTGTATATCTTGACTAAATCTGCCTGTTTGTATATATCCAGTGTCTGCAGTATCCTTTGTGCAACACTATGTGAGCAACAAAAAGCAGCTGTCTAATGCGCTTCAAAAAAGTTTGTTGGTATAAAAGATGTATGCGTCTGCCAGTCACAGCTGAGCAGCTCCACCGATTTATCACTTTGGTTTCTGACGCCACTGCAGAACAATTTGAGCTTTGAAGCAGCCGTGTTTAAACAGCTCACTAGCCGGAGAAAGCAAAACTTCAAGCCCACACTGCTTAACATTCAAGTGTTTCCTCTCTGTGTGTCTGGCTCGGTTTGAGGGAACATTTCAGCCAGACGTGACAAAAGTAATTCAGTCATTCATTACGACCATTTAGTGTCTTGCATTAAGCGTGGCAGCTGACAGTGACTTACTTAAACCTTTGCCAGAGATTTTTCATCCATGTCACAGCACCCTGTCGAGGATTTAAGCTTGTCTGTCAGGTCCAGAGCCACCCAGCCGTTTTAACTCACTGGGATCAGCTCCACCCGGAACACAGCTCCACCTCCTGGAGCTCAGGACGAAGAAAACTAATTCTTTCTTTCTGATCTAACCTTTATAGTCCATTGTGAGACTAACACTGTTACTGAAGTGCTAAATGGTAAATTTAGTGGAGTACTCTTTTAATACACTGATATTTTCTTCAACCATGTTGGCATCCACTAAGGTAATTTACTCATCCGATGAAGTCAAAGTGTAGTCTGCGCCCTTTGAGGGCAAATTTCAAATCAATAAATCACAAACTCGTCTCTAGTTTATATTAACACATCACAATGACCAGCAAAACAATATATCTGTTGTTTAGGCACACAAAGAGAAGAACAGGAAGAGATAATGATAAGTGTTACGTTACATATCCAGACCTGCCACTTTCATTACCCATAATCCAACCTGACGGTGATTGACTGTCATCATTTTTAAACTTTCAGTCTGCAGCCCCAGCAGACATTAATTCAGGCAACATCACTTGATGCAGTTGTGCAATTTGATGCGGTCCCTGATGTAGGTACAGCAAGGCTTCATACAGCTTTTAACACAACACAGTAGAACTCCTCAACACCTACAGACGCACTTTCAACGTGCATTGATTAGAACGTGTAAGGATCTGAGGTGTGGGGAGCTGTCAGGGTTAGAACAGGTCAGGGGCAATTCTCTTTGCCTAAGGTATTAACAGGAAGTTATACAGGTTGACAGTTATTATCCAGTAAACCATTTAATGGTCAGTCCCCAGGGGAAGGCATGGTTAACAACTGTCATGCAGAATGTAACCGCTGTTCTGTTGTTTATACGTCAAGACGGGTCTGATTCCTCACACAGGCAGAAAGAAAATAAACTGAAACTTCAACAGGGAGAATTTCCCCTTCCATATTCACAATGCAAGTCATCCCTC
Organism: Acanthopagrus latus; assembly: GCF_904848185.1. Lineage (NCBI taxonomy): Eukaryota > Metazoa > Chordata > Actinopteri > Spariformes > Sparidae > Acanthopagrus > Acanthopagrus latus. The sequence continues at coordinate 18,691,771 of NC_051041.1, forward strand.
TCAGCGCTCGGATTCTGGTTTAATAGCGTTGATAAACAGACGCCACCTGATCTCGGCAATCTGTTTTGTTTTGATCGTGAGGTAGCAGGCAAATTTAGATTAATTAGCAACAAATGGCAAACTAAATTGAATGAAACACAACGATCAGATTTGTGGCTGGCATTTAAAGGGGAAGATGACAAAGTGATAGAACGTGTTTGGGCTTCTTTTAGGCACAAATTGTTTGTTTCACCTCATCCGTTAATGGCCGTTAATCCATCAGTGCGTTGAGACTTTTTCCTTGGCAGGTGACCCAGTGAGTATCATTTTTCTTTGGGTAAGGACTAATGCTGCTCTGCTGGCCAGACAGCTGAAGTCAGATCTATTCAGTGTTACCAATTTGTTAGGTATACCTGCATCTACTGCAAATTAATACAGCAGGCCTGCTATAAATCCTACCTTTTGAATGGTTTTGACTTTTGTGATACCTTGTAAATAATGTGCAGTCTCATCAGGAGTTATTACCTCCACAATGACAGCATGAATGGTAAACACAGCACACTCCTGCATGTAATTGCACTGAGCTGAAAAAGGCTTACATTTCCATTTGGATGTTGTCATATCGCCTGTTATGCATATGGTTGATCTATTCTAAATGGATGAAAGCTGCTGGAATGCGGCGCCTTCCTAACGTGCTCATGAATAGCAGATGATTGGTCCCCACACTAACTTGCCACCGAGGCCAGTGGTATTATAAGTTACACAACTGGTCGAGTAAAGCAGACGCCATCTACCCGTTTATTTGGAAACCCAGTCGTTCTTTCACTTCTCTGTGATTTTACTGTTGGAACAAGGGTTATTATTCCATGTTTGTCAGTTTATTTTGTTTTTCCTGACCACTTACAAAGCTGCATCAAAGCTGTGGTGGGGAGCAATTTCTGACAAACGCTTCAGAATTTTACTTTAAAACATTCAAGAAAAAACAACAGCGCGGGGGTGATGACCAGTGATGCCACTCTAATCTGACCACTTTTTTCAGTGACGAGTGATCCAACAAGTTAATATTTCCAAACCAGTAATCAGATTAAAGTTGTTTATTCAAGTCATTGTGTGTTTTCCTTCGTAAGAATAAATATTTTTCCTCTTGCGTCACAAGGAGACAGGAGAGAGATGTGCATTTTCTTAGCTGGAGATACAGTCATTATTTTGATTTCGTGTCAGCAAAAGATGAGAATATTAAGGTTTGCTGTGCACTCTGTGCTGGCGACAAAGTACTATCAAGCTTCAAAAACACAAAATCTAATTTGATAAAACATTTGGAGTCGCAGCAAAGTTAAGTTTACAGAGCAACTCCCACCAGGTGGTGTTAAGCAGCAAGCTGCGAGCAAAGACTTGTGCAGGAGGTCCCCCACCACCCAAACAACAAAAGCTAGACTTCGATGCAAAACAAGTAAGTGGGGTAGACGCTGGTCGGGCGGTATGTTGTCGAGGAAATGCTGCACTTACGGTTGACTCGCCCTCGCCGGTTGTCATTTTTATATTGAGGCAGCGGGGGTGTTGTCAGCAGCCACTGAATGTAACTAATAAAGTTGTAATCTAATGTATTTAATAAAAAAAAAAAAAAAAAAAAAAAAAAAAAAAGTAGTCAGCTGTGCTGTGATGCAGCGATACCTGCTGAAGTTGGAATGCTAACCAGCTAGCCCTACCTGTCCTGTCTCAGAATAGACCCCTTTTCAAGGCGGACATTTTGACTTGGAAAAACTGCAGACAGGGAAAAAATGCAGATGGAATTCATAACACTAATGATGGCTGCATTCCATTAAACTTGTAAAGTTTTGGGTTTTGTGCATGCTTACTCACTGACATGGCTTTCGAAGACACATGCTAGAATGAAGGCATTGTGATGTGCTAATTCTGCTTTGAGGAGTCAAAAAGTATGATGTGAAAAAGTTTCTACCATTCTGTACTGGAGCTGGGAGACATGTGCCATGGCAGTCTCTAAGTTTTACAAGCTGTCTAAGTGCAATAAGTAAATACTTGAGCACCTTCCAAATTCAACTTTGTCTCTTTTACCGAACTCAGACGAGCTTAATTGCCTCGTTAACTCATCGTACAATTCACTTAATTCAGACACTATATGAATTAAATGAAACTCACCAAAACAGTTTTGGTTTGCTCTGTGGTTTGTCCCCACAATGATGTCTAGTTTGGTCAAAGTAAATAGTACTCCAGCTCCACGGTGCTGCTGATGTCCAGCTCTCTCTCGCTCCTCTGCAGCCTCATGCCTCTCCTCACCACCCCCCCCCCAGTGTCATAGTCCTGACCAGAGTCCCTGTCAGCCACCTCCATGATGTGTCCGCTGTCTTCAGACTGACCTCGATCTGTCTCGAAAGCTTTGTTCAGTCCCAGTTTGCTGTGGATTCATGTTCACTCTCAGGCTGCTAAACCCCAGTTGAGCTGTGCACCGTTTCCCATGGTAACTCATCGCATTGATCAGAGGTCTTAGTCCAGGCAAACTGTAGGGCTGCTGGCGCCAGGTCCAACAGAGCCATTAGCAAATGGTAGCTAGCTACAACCAAGGATTGCTAGCATAGAGCAGCAGTTGTGGGTCACTCCACTGATATGCTGTTCTGTACATTTTTGGATTGCTTTGAATTCGGGCCACATTTAACATATTACATCTGTAAAACTGTATTGTGTGAGAATTGGTCTAAACTGCTGATGGCTGATATTGGTAGCTGTCATAGCTAGTTAGCTCAGTTAGCTTAGTAGCTAGCAGTCCTCAGAGGGAATGTTGGTGTTTACATGCTAGCTCAGGAGCTTTGGACAGTGTTCAGGCGCGGACCAGTGGTGGCCGCTGGGTAAGCCAGTGTGGTAACTGTTATTTCTCCCCCCAGTTTTTCTTTCTGATAATTTCATTTATTTTTTTTTATGTTTAACAGAGGGATTCCTGCATGCTGCACCTTTCAAAAGCCAGCATTTGTTTTTTTCATAAGTAAAGAATGTACTTCACTGAGAAGTTACAAAGTTTGCTTTATTTAGTGTTCCTGTGATCGGAGCTCTTCACACATAGATCTGTTCAATGGTTTCAGTAATGAAAGATCAGATGTAAAAACTGAAATGTACAATAGCAGTGCTCCATTCAGCTCCTTGTATTTTAGGATAATGGTGTTGTGAGTGCTGGCCCACTTATTTTCTTTTCCTTGTCTACTCCAAGATATAAGGCCTTTCATTCATTCATTCATTCATTCATTCATTCATTCATTCATTCATTCATTCAAATAACTCTCGAGCTAAACAGCTCAACAACTCACCAGGCACTTAGATGGAGGAAACAAAAAAAAAGGTTTTCAGGCTGTCTCAGACTAACGCATTATATGCCATTGATGCAAATCCTTCTCGATGACTCCTAACACACATGAATGGCATGGAAACAAATTACTCATACTGCTCTTCACCTCATCTTTATTGGATCTAATTGTTTAAATGTAATGCTCCAAAGAGTCACTTTGAAGTGTTTGTGACACTTTGAAATTAATTAATCGTTTCACAGCTGCATTTTGCAATAATTATGTGCAAGAAAAAAAAAGTATTTTGAATCAGTGACCCACAATTTCAAGGGTGACATTTAACCCATTCAGATTGATCTCTACTGTCATTGCGAGTGGTGGTGCAGTTTTGGATTTCATCACATAAAACTCTTATTTCATTAAGTCTGCGTATTTACTGTAAATCTACCGCGGCATAGGTATTCCCTCACTGTCTGTGGCATCAATTTTTTTTTTTTTTTTTTTCCTCACTGAGCATTTGCCTTATTGAGCTTCCTCTCTGAAACACATTAGTTACCATTTCCCACAATGACGGTCTGTGTGAAAGCAAGCTGCGGCCTTTGCACCCCCGTATTGTGTTTGTGTTCACGTTTGTAAGAAAATGTAGCAGTAGATAACCACTTTAGGGCCACAATAGTTTGTTCAATACTGAAAAAAATACTAGAAATGGCTTCTCCTTGTGTGTTATACTGTGGCTGTGACAGGCACCATGCTTTCCAAATCGCATACAGATATCTGTAACCTATGGCTCTACGAAGAGGATCGATGCCCATCGCAGGTCTGGTTATGGACCAGGTCTCTCTCGCTTTCTGTCTTCGTCTGAAGGCTTACAGTAAGGATGGCCTGTCCGCCCCTCCGTGAGCTCTCTCGGCTCGCTCTTCAGACGTTTTCAAACATAATGTCACCATAGCTGGACCTTATCCAGCCTGATAAGCAGAACTGCAGCTGTGGAGAGCAGACATCTGGTTGCCAGCCTCCCATTTCACTGTGAACCGGATTAGGTCCACTGCCTGGAAACAAAATTGTTTTATTCCGCCCAACAAACTGCAGACGAGGAATAGGCTGTGAAAGATGCTTGTCATTATCCATCTTAAAAGCTCGCACAGGCTTTGTGTTTTTTGTTTTTTTTTGCCATTTGTCTCTGGCTAGCATTCACTTCTGCATTTCAACCAAGAGCTTTGTCTCCATCATTTCCTCAGCGCTTTGCTAGAAAGCTCTCAATCCCTTCATTTACAACGCTGCATCTTGGATACTCTCCGAGGACCTAATTTTTGTCAGACAGCCTTTTCTTTTTACTTTACTTTGGACATTTTTAGGAATGTCTTTAAAGAAATAGCAATTCCCAAAATGATGATATAAGATGGGGTTTGTGTTGAATGTGTCATCAAAGCTCAGCATCTGAAACTTCAAACCACCTCCTCTGCCCACACGGAGAACATACCAGGCTTTTTGAGGGAGTTTGATGGAATAAAAAAAGAATAGCGTCTCTCGGCTTCCCCCACCATCAAAACATGCACGGAAAGGTTTGTTCTTTAATCGGTGCCCTTGAACAAAGCACTAGCTAAAATCTGGAGTCGGTCCCTGGGTGCAGGGGTTTACCCGCGCCCACTGCTCTGGGGTAGGTTCAGTGCAGAGTACCAGTTCACTATGTTGCACGTTGTATAACAAGTGATCAGATAAAGGTTTTCCTGCTTGGTATATTTGTGTTACCTGCACAAGTGTTTATTTGCCATTTTATTGCCAGAAAAGTATTATTCATGTTGGTAACTTTCACTCTTACCAAAGTAATATTCTAGCATTATATCCTCTTCTTTTTTTTTTACTTTTGAGTACTTTATTCAACGCTGCGTGAAAGTCAATAAAAACCTATCTCTGTGTTCGCCTCCCATAAGTAAACAGCTCCAGATCGGGGCAGAATCCAATGTTTGATCCTCCAGACTGTCAGGCTTTGCACCCGAACCCTCGCCTTCCATAGCTGCACAGCTCTGGGCTCTGGTAGTACAGCTGCGAGGGATGAAGTGAAGAGAAGTAGTGTAAGCAGATCAGATCAGGGAGGATGTTTGGAATGGATGGTTGGGTTAAACAAGCACAGGACTAGTCCGATGTGAAGCCAGGAGAAAATTCCATATTATGAAGTATAATGACGACACATACATAATGTAAGTTAGGCATGTTTGTAACTGAAGTTACAGAAGTCATTTTAACCCAAACCATGATGTTTTCTTAAACCTGACCAATGAGTTTTCTTTCCTAAAACTACTTTCAATATCTGAAATAAAAAGAAAGAATAAGTTATTAATTTCTGTCACAATTAACTAACTATCTGAACTCTTAACTGTTGGAATAAAATAAGATTAAATCACGTATTGTTACAAATTTAGCAGCATCATCATGGACTACATGTGTACAATGCACACGTCTTGTTTGCACTTAGACCTAAAAGTAAAACCTGAGCATATGGCTGATCATAATGATACGAAGAACTGACCTTCTGCTGAACATTTAAAATGATAACAGTCAACTTTTCAAACCCTCACAACCTCCCACGCTTCATAGTGGTATTGTTGTTGGTGCCACTGATTGGATTGCCTACTATTTCTCTCAGAGCCCTCAGAGCTCAGCAACTAGACAATCCAAGACTCATTCGCTTTGTTTCCAAATCTCCATGATCAAATAATCAGCACCACTTTGGAAAGAAGAAATAAGAAATAAGCATGTTTATCGACGAGATAATGTGAAAGAGATTTGAGCCTATTAGTAATCAAGCCTTCATTTTGTTGTCTATTGCCAGTTTGAAGTGAGGGACGTCACACTAAAGCTCTGTACTGCGCTGCAAATTTGGAAATGTGTGTTGAAAACAAAATGGTGGCAAAGGAGTGAATGGAGGCAGCTGGTTGACGGAAAGCCAAACAGACATGCACACATGCACCGGATTGTTATTTCTAGGATACATTTTACTTCAATTTATTCTCATTGCGCTGGAAGGCCGGGCCGGGATAGTGGCTGCTGCCTGCTGGTCATTCGTCCTCTCTCAATTTTGTTGTTGGGGACTCTTGGCTGACTAAGTGCTCCAAATGGATTCCGCCTCCTGCCAGGGTCCCTTTTTCTTCCTGTGTCTCTCTGTGGCTAGCTCTCCCCCCCTCAGCCACTGCTCGTGCTCATGGCTTCTTACATGTTAGGAAGTAAAAATAGGCAAGTAGACAATAGTCGCTGGGAGATCAGTGCCAAATAGAGCACGATCACTGAGAGAGGAGTTAATGGCCAAGAAACAACTTCAACATATGACCTGTAATTTCTCTAGCTGTGCTTGAGGGGAGACGACAGATATATATATACCACAGATATATATATATATATATACCACAGATATATATATATATATATATATATATATATATATATATATATATATATATATATATATATATATATATATATATATATATATATATATTCAGAACTTGATAAGGAGATTAACTGCCAATCATAACACAAGTATTTTCTACACCATAAACTTCAACTGAAAGCTGTTCCGTGGTCACCGCACATCTGTGCATGTTTATGAGTGCTGGAATCACTTCAGTCTCCTATTTAGAGAAAATAAATGAGGGAAGATGATGGAGGGGGAGGAGGAGGCGAGAAAAGAAGGAGGGAGAGGATCTAGAAGTTAAACTGCATGCTGATGTTTTGTACTTCCTGTTTGTGTTCCTCTGTGATGGGCTGGCAGCTGCTGCCAACGCAGGCTTCCAGTTCAGCAAACATCTGGGCCTCCCCTGCTTGCTAAATGTGTGCAGAAAGAGAGAAGCAGAGAGGGACACGCTGCATAATTATGCCGGTCTAAAGGTGAAGGATAAAAATACTGTAGAGAGGAAAGTGAAAATAGAGGAAAAGGAGAAGCAGCTTCATGCATATGTTATATGATCGACAGAGGAATCAGAGAAATATGTAGAAATGTACCAAGCACTGATTTCCCTGACCGTTCTCAAGGCAGCCAGATAATTTATGTAACACGTGGGTTCATTTTTATTTTTTTTCTAACCATAATCTTTTGGTTTAGACGTCGGCGCGCAACTCAAATAGGCACTTGTATTGATCGGGCTTTTAATTTCAGTGTTTTGCTCTTATCTACTCCGCAGCAGTTTGGACGAATGCCTAAACCGTCCAGCCTAAATTCCAGGTGGTCCACATATCTGTATGACGCGAACGTCCATACTTGATTGGATTTTGTTATCTCTGTAATTGTTTTAATCAGCCAATCACAATTAGCCTCCAGGAGAAAACAGACAGAAAATGGGCAGAGGGTGGGTGGGTGGAGACGTTGACAGGGAGGAGTTGGGTGCACCAGCCTATTACTGATAAAGCTTTTTTTTCTTTTGCTTCATTTGCTTTTATTTAGCTGCTTTATTTTCTGATGAATTACAGAAAATGTGCCCTACTCAAACTTGGGTGATCCAAGGTTGGTTTGTAATGAGGCCCTTTATTTTTTGACAGTGCTTTATTGTCCATGCTGTCACTCATGCATCTGACATCTAAACCCATTTCCTCTCTCAACAACAGGGCCAACTGAATACGAGTGCTCTCTAAGGAAAATAAAGTGGCTTACAGAGAATCTACTGAACAATTTAACACTCACAGGCAATTGACTTCTGACCTCGCACTTCTATTTTTACATGCGAGGAGGAGGATGTCAACCCATCCACTCGATGAAATGTTGGCACTGAACAAACCACATATATGCTGAAACTTTACTTTTCTTTATGTTGTGTGTTATGACGCCAACGTGCCAATGGTCTTGTTGGGTTTAGGCACAAAAACCACTTGGTTAGAGTGAAGAAAAGGCCTAAGATCTACTTGCTTTCAACAACATGTTCAGTTAAGCATGAGGGGCTGACTCACGTTGATTGTGAACATCCTCAGAAATTACACTGTGCTTCATTAGCACATGAATGGTAGGAACAGTGATGGAGTATGAAGGAGTGACTGGGTCAGGGGTCAGAAAGTATGTGAACAGCTCTCAAAATGCAGCCGGATCTCCACACCAACAAGTATAAATCCACTGACACAAACATGGCTGGAAATTGTCCCAAAGTCTTGTTTGAAAAAACATCCCACAGTTTCCTGCTTGCAAATGCTGGTGGCTCGGCAACGTCTTCACCTAGCTGCAACGCCACAAGCCATCTCCTCTACCGCCCAACATGAAAGTCAGAAATGTTACAAGACAAATATTATTGTAGTGACTGGGATGGGGATGCCATATCTTCTTCTTCATCTTCTTCTTCTTACTCTGTGAGCATACACCCACATAAACTTAACAGCCTATCATCACATATTGATGACATGCAAATCATTCCACGACTGACGGGTGCGGTGGGACTGAGTAGCCTGGTATGAATAGATAATGAACTTGATTCACCCTTTTTCAGTACCTAAAAATTAGTGAATGCCATTACGTGAAAGTGAGAGGTCAAAAAAGATAAAACATCAAAATGTGCCAGTTTACCATTCTGACCTCCGTTGAAAGCTTTACTAGTAGTTTTTTTTTTTCCTTTCTTTTTGGAGCTAGATTGAGGCGTACAGCAGCTTACCAGGCTTTGTCATGGGGGGAAAAAAAGCTAAAAAAATGCTCTATGTCTAATACAGAGAAACACAATATGTTACTTTTACTCTCCTTTTCTTTCAGTGTGTTGTAAGATTTGAATAGTTTTCTTTTGTTAGAAGCTTAAATATCCTGTTGGCAGGAGTACTACTGAGTCTGCGGCTGTAATCCATCACTGTAGACGCTGCAGTGCCTGTTTTGTGTAACATTTTTTTTTTTTTTTGTTTGTTTTTTTGTGATACTTCATTTATCCCCAAAGGAGAAACTTATGTTTTTGAGTCTTCTGTTTTCCAAGAAGGATTAAATGGACTGAGAGATACAATATGGTGCTTAGCAAGTCTTAATCATTATTCTGTCCCAAATTACGCTGCAAAGAGGGAGAGAAATATGGATTAAATTCAAAGTCTAAAGATTCCTTGAGGCGAATTCACAATGATAGAACAATTCTGTCGTCAAATTTCAACCGTACCCTACTCCTTCCTGTAGCGTTTTGCTCATTCAAACACTTGTGTTGAAGTGCTTTTCAATGTTAAATCATAAAGTCACTTCCTATATGTGTTGCTGTGTTTCATACATGTGTACACTGACACCAATTTTGCTGTGTGCTTTTGATGGCCCAAGTTCTGTTCTGTTGATCTCTTCAGCCGGGACTGAAACTAATATATTTACCAGATGGTGAGAGTACAACCCATATTTATATTTCTTGTGAGGTGGCGTCCTCTTGTGGCCATAGTAATTATTCTAGCAGCAGAGGAGGAAGTAAGAGGAGGCAGTTTGAAGAGCGACTGGTGGTCACAGGGAGGATGGTGGTGATGGATGGGTCAAACAAGCACAGGACTTTTAAACTAAGAAAGCCGCTAAACCAGCTCAAGTGAGTTATTTTTCAACCTAGTTACAGCAGTTTTGTGCAGTATTTGATGATGTTAATAGTTATTTTAACTGACACAACTTTCCTCAAACTAACCAAGTAGTTTTTGTACCCAAGAAAACAACAAGCTGACGCCAAATTGTCTGCCTTGTCGCTGGTACGCTGCATGTTGTTGTTTTGGGAGTCACTGGCAATCAATATATTCAGTCACTCTCAATGGTTCACTAACTCAGCACATGAATCATAACATTGGGTTCTGTGCCCTAAGCAGGTAGATTTTTGCTCTTTAAATCATGTGGCTGAAGTGAATATAAAATAATATAATACATATACAGACTAGTAGAAATGCATACATATTCACAGCAGCAGCAAATGCTGTAAATCAAACTGGATCAATAATAAATAAATGGACCTCAGAGTCAGAAGAGGCTCGACTTTTAGCAGTGACACAGGAAATTTAAGAGCTAAGCAGCTGAGTAAATAAGTATTAGTATTAATGATCCCGGTGTCGCTTTTTAGAATTGATCAACGTTCAAGAAATATCAATACTAAGTGTCTGATTCACATTTAATAAGGCCAAAACTGTCACTGCGCTGCTCCAGGGGGAACGTATCACCATTTGCAGTTATGTACTGTATATAGCTCAATACACACATATTTTTCAGCTGACATGATGTCCGTGGCCAAACTCCAGGTGAAAACAAGGAGCACTTGTTGAACATTGTTCCACTGATAAACATGCTTTACAGCTGCTGCTGTTTCGAACCTGGAAACAAAGAAGTCTCGTTGTTGGCAGATACTTTATCCAGTAATGCAGTAAGGGTCTTTAAATCTAATAGTCTGATTTAGCATCATCAAGTTAAGAGTCCCTTCAGTAATGACCTGGCACAAAGGCGTGTTGGGACCCTAAAGTCTTCTGTCTCTCTTTACTGTGATAGTCGCAGAATATTCAAGGACTAAAGGCATTAACTCCTCCGTTGGCCTTGTGCCAATTACATTAAGCCATAAAGGACTATTTGCTCACTTACTGCAGTGCAGACAATGGACTTGGCATCTATCTCTCCATCTGCCATAACTCTCTTTGTCGAATACTATGAGCCGCCTCTCCTTCTGCTTTGAAATGTACCTTTTCTCCGTCTTACCGCATCGACCACTTTGTGTGAGATTGGCAGAGTTTCTTCATCGTTGCAAATCTCACACCGTCTCCAGGACAAGAAAGAAAATGGAGAGAAAGGCAGAGAAGATGTTCAGAGAGATATCAAAGGTGGAGATAGTGTTTGAAAGGATTTGGGGTACTGTAGGAGGCAGGAAAGTGCTTGCGACGACAGATGCTGTTGTTTGCCTGTTGTCCTCAGATTCAGGTCTATATCATAGCTCTGGGTCATATAGTCTGCTTTGTCATTTCAAAGGGAAACAGACTTTCCCCTCATCTCTCTTCAACCTCCACTGCTCTGTATGTCCGTGCACAGAAATGTGAGCAATTATGCAGCCCCCACAGCCTTCCTCCTTGCAAACTGAGAGACGGATCAATGAGGACACCGAGATCATAGGGGAGAGGAGTTGGGGGTGTTGGTCTGCTCAGATATGGATCAACTTTAACTTGGCATGTACCAAATAAATGCCAGAGGGGGTATTGGGATGGAGACACCCTGCAATAAATCGATGTCAGCTCAGCGTGCATATAGCAATCAGGAACGGGTGTGTGAGGTAGAGGGCCGAGGTGGGGAGAGAGGAATCGATCAACACGGATGATCAGAGAGGAAAAGGTTTCTCTTTTTTTTTCTCTCTCCCTCACTTGTCACACACAGACGTGAGTGAACAAACACTCATAGGCTCCGACACTATAAACAGCGAGTAAATAGACTTGTCTCAAATGTGTAGTGTGTGTCTCCATGTGGTACAGAGTCAACACAAGTCTAGATTGGATGGTGTGTGTGTAGCACACAGTCAACACGGGTCCAGATAGGGAGAGGGGGAGAAAGCCATTAGAGATAGGAGCTGTGGTCTGAGCCCGCGTCTAATGCAAGACTACTCAGCCAGTCAACCAAATCCTGCTTATCGTGCCACGGGTCCACAAAGGCCACAAACGCACCCACAAACACACACAAACAAATTTTCCCCAGGCTTTCCACCCCATCCTCTTTTTTGTCAACAAAAAAAGCAATGGAGGCATTCTCCAAATCACACACACACACTGAAACACACACTTCTGTAGTTCAAAAGTATAAAGTAAGTTGGACTGAGGTTATTTCTTGTAGATTCTTCATTGTGGATTTTTTAATTTATTGTAGTAATCATCAGATTAACTCTCAACAAACGACTCTCTTTGTATCTATGTGTTACTTGTTTTTTTTGTTTTTTTTCTACCCTATTCTAGCAGTCAATATCAATTGTCATACATCTTTAAGTTTCAGTCTGGCTCATATAAAGTTGCTTGATCTGTGAATGAATGAATTTACTAGATTTGAAAAAAAAAAAAAAAAACAGCAGTCAAAATGTGGTGTTTTTTGTTCTGTTTTACTGTGAACTCACACAGAGGCTCAGAAAGTTTGTTTTTTTTTTCATTATTATTACTCAAATGCATGTACTCGAATAATATGGATTTTTTTTTGGGTGCATCTGACCTTTCCTGAGCAAGTTACAGCAATTTATTCTGATATTATCCTTGGTGTGTAATCCTAAAGTTCATAAACTGACCATGTAGATGTGTCCGGGAAAGTTCAAGACAGTAAATAGAAGAGTTATTAAATCATAACAGAGGCTGCTGAAGCAAAAGTGACTGGGCTACAGCAGCCGCCCGTCGGCCCGGAGGAGGAAAGGTAGATGAATCAGTGCTGCAGAACATGATGATCACTTTCACTACAGAGCCAAAACAAGCGAGTGTGATTCCACTGAAAAGCTGTGAAACTCTGTGTCTCTGAATCTGCATGGGTCTTTAAAGCATCTGGATGAGATTAGCGGGTTCAAAAGTTCTTAAACATTTTGGAACAGTAGCTTTTTTTTTTTTTTAAGCTGTCAGCGGTCTTATCTAGGTCTCAGGAGGTTAATCACATTATCGACAGATGTGGTTACCCAGATTGTGCATGAATAATAATGCAGTGCTGTGCAATATTACTGTACGCTGACTTCAGTTGGACTCTTATAATATCATACTGCACAAATCTGTTTTACAAACTACTGTCCAAGGGAACTGTACTATGTTAATTTATTCATGACACTTTCATCACATCAAACACTAATGCATGATGTGATTTTCTCTTTTCAACAATAGCAAGTCAGTGTATTCTCATTCTGTCGTCACTTAGCTATGTAGTAGTTTTCACAGTCAATGTCTGTTTTCCTGGTAGGATTCAATCTGCATAACCATGGGCAAAAAAAAACAGAATGACAGGATGATTCCCCTGCACCACCATAAACAGGTTACTCTGTGTGCTGGCCTCCAGTGGTAGATACACATATCATTTCAAACTGAAATCTGAAACGTTTTTCATCAAGGCAGCAGTTGTTTATTTACAAATCAGACATGGAGCAACATTTGCATTTATTTGGAGTTGTGTTTGTTTCCACCTGATGACTGTAATTCCAATTTTCACTGCTCTTCTGGCACTTTCCTGGTCTCACTTAGTGTGTCATTAACTTTGTCTGTTTGCTGTTTGGTGCTTTAAAGGGGCAGTATGTAAGAATCAGGATATTCAAAACAAACATAGGGCAGCATACCACATGAGCATATTCTACCGGCTGTTAACTGTGGTTGTGGTTAGCTATTCAGCTCAATTAGCAGTGCAGGTAGCGGTCGGGACTTTTGTCTCAGAGCAGTGGGGGACTGTGACTTCTTCACAGTCTGTTTTGTCATACATATTGCACCTTTAACTGGCAGTGTACAGTGGGCTTACTGGGGTTCTTCTTTGGTTAAAACTGCTGCTTGCTGCTTGTGGAAACAGGGTCGATGAGATTAAGTCAAAGTAGCAAAGTTGACGAATGTTAAGAACAAAACAGCTGAAAGACGTTCAAATGCTCAGTGAAGCTAAGGAGAACGGCAGCGTGAGTTGATAATTATCTGTCAACATGTGTAGTATAAAGGATAACAGTATGTATTACTCATGATCCACACAGTCCATCAACAGTTCAGTCAGGAATTTATTTTTTTTTCTGGCAGTTTGGTCAGAAACAGCACGGGAGCTGATTTCGTCATGCTGGCAGCAGCTGATGTAGCCTCGAGCGGAGATGGGGAACTGGCAACAGAGGTCTGTAAACTCATATCTTATTTTCAATCTTTTTTTTTTTCTTTCTTTTCAAACTTCAACCACCCCTTGACATCACTTAAGGGCAATTTATCAGAATGAACACAATTGCCTCCAGAGCCAAAACATACTCTACATGCATTTGCTCTCCTCTCTAAACTGTCATGTCATGTCATTGTCCGAACCGCTTATCCCTTTCCATGGGGTTGCGGGGTGTTGCTGCTGGAGCCAATCCCAGCCTTGTCTCAGGGCGAGGGCAGGGTGCTCCCTGGATAAGTCGCCAGTTCATCGCAGGGCCCTCACTAGTGAGCAATGTGGGGTTCAGTATCTCGCTCAAGGACACTTCGACATGCAGCTCAGCCCTGCCCGGAGCTGGGATTTGAACCAATGACCTTCCGATCACTAGTCGACCTGCTCTACCCGCTGAGCTACAGCCGCCCCTGCTCCTCTCTAAACTACTTTATAAAATCAGAGGAGGTACCCGAGCCCTCTCATAGCTAAAGATGTTTTATGTTATAAAAACGTCTATCATAATAGAGATTCCAGCTCTATCGCCTCCTCACACGCTGTTGTTTGTCTCTTGACACGTACAGTAGCATTTCTTGTGCCATGCATGAGAGCATCCCTCCTGCTGACAGGTTGATCTGTGCTGGCATTTATTGATGTGACCCAAAGCCCATCCTTAAGCCTCTCTCTGAGATAGTGTCGCCTGGGATGGGGGGGTTGAGGGAGGAGTGGTGGTTGGGGGAGATAAGCCAATGTTGCACACGAGTGCTTTGTTTATGATGAAGTGGTCCAGGCAATTACATTAGAGACACAACGAGAGCCCTCGTCTCTCTCTCTCTCTCTCTCTCTCTCTCTCTCTCTCTCTCTCTCTCTCTCTCTCCCTCTCTCTCTCTCTCTCTCTCTCTCTCTCTTTCTCTCTGTGTCTCTTTGTCAGCCGGCTCGCACTTGCAATGCCTCACGTGTCACTCCCAGCGAAAATGCGAGGAGGCACCTCTCAAACCTTATCGGCCCAGCAGTCAAGGACGGGAACTTTTGTGCCGTCCACCTTTAATAATGCCTTGCATGGTCTGCCGAATGAGGGAGGAAGATTTATGACGTGACAGCACGGGCGCCTGAACCTGCACACAGCGTCTCTCTGTTGAGGGTCTCTGTTCGCTCTTTTATTGGAGGCCGTGATTTAGGAGGAGTAATTGACTGGAAATGGACTAATGCAGGTGAGATACTTTATGGTCCAAGCGGCGGCTAACTGCAGACGACTCTTCCTTGATGGAGAAGCGGAGGAATGGACTGAAGAAGAAAGAGTGGTGTGCAGCACACACACACACACACACACACACACACACACACACACACACACACACACACACAGAAAAAGTAATTAAACAGCGTATTGAGTCTTACAGACTCTTCTCTTTTTTCTGCAAACAAGATGAATTGCAGTGAAACAAGTGAAATTATTTCAACCCAGTGACACATTTCATCACTTTTTAACCAGAGACAGAGAAAGACAGGGAGGGAAAATAGATTTGAAGCTTCAGTACTACATTTAATTACTTGTTAAAATTGAGATATGCAATATGATCAGTCATGAATGTAATCCCCCTGCAGGAGTGTCTCTCTGACGGTGACACTTTTCAGCTCTTCGTTTTTTGCAGCAAGATTAAATGATAACCACTCAAATCCTTTATTGAATACAGTTTATTTATACATTATATCCTTTCATTGAACCCTGTTTGTGTGTCAGGTATGTTACTAAAGCAAACAGATCATGCAGGATTTTGTTTTGGGTCGCAGCTTCCGACTGTCAGCCAGATGTCAACAGTATCAACTTTCTTTTTTTTTTTTTTTCACTTTCGCATCTGGGTTCCAAACTCCTCTCAGCTCATTAAACAGTAGCAAATAGGGAAATAATTACTTATAAAAACACACATCTTGCAGGCGAGGCATGGAAGCCACAAACTTACAGCGGGCCAGATGGACAGCGTGGCTTAATGTCGTCATGTCACGGGCTCCATATGCTCTCCTGTGTATGATTTCTGTTGGTTTAGTTGTTCAGCGCTGCAAAGGCTCCTGAGATTATGCAGGCAGGGCGGGGGAGGAGAGAGGAGGAGATGCAGAGGAGTGTCGCTGCCCACAGGAAACAGGCTTTGACATATGTGGAAGCACATAGCTCCTCTGGGGGGAGGTGGAGGGAGAGGAGTGGAGAGTCTCCTCGGAGCCGTGGGGAGAAGGGTGTGATCATTCTGTCATAGGGTATTACTGTCATAATGCATACATACACAAACACACACACACACACACACACACACACACACACACACACACACACACACACACAGTATGCACACACGTAAGCGAATGTGTACAAACATATATAGTTGAAATTCAGAGGTTTGATACACTGTGGCAGCCCTCGTGCACGCAGACACACACCCCCTGCATACACCGGTGACGGCACCCCCCCTCCCCAAACACACAGGTGGAGCCCTCCGGGGGCTGCCATTTTCTGCACCAGCACCTGTCACCTGGATAACGGGCAAGAAATGAAACAAGCACGTCAACCTCTGCTCTCCTCCGCACTGTTCTCTCCCTTTCTCTCCTCCTCCCTCCCTCTCCCTCTCCTTTCGTTCCCAGGCGTGTCAAGCCAGCCAGCTATGATAATTCTGCACCTAGAGACATGCTCACTTTGCTTGTGGAGTCACCGATTGCTACAGTTTCCCAGCTAAGCTCCCAGAAGCTCGGCCGCGGCTGTGAAACTGACAAAAGGAAATACATCAATTCGGGGTATTTTTTACGACTTGACATGAACGGCTGAGGCTAACAATATGGAATCCCACGTAGCTTGAACAGTGAAATAAAATGAGTGATATTCGGCATGGAACTTGACGAATGTAATCTGTCAATGAAAAGTAATAACATTACTAAACTTAAGCAGTATTTGTTTATATTGACAGTAAAGCTGCCGGCTGCAAATCCAAAACAGCTTAAATGAACTCTGTTGAGGGCAACATCAGAGCGACAACGCTCTCTGAGTCTGACATTAGAAGCACAGCTTTCACATTACACATCATCTTTAATTTCATAACATTGTTACTATGAAAACATTTAGTGTTGCTTAAACATCTTACATTGTTATAGGGGGGCAGCATATCACTGGAGTAACTGCCAACAGCTGCTGACTGTAGCTGCAATTATCTCAGTTAGCCATGCAGCTAGCGGTCCAGACTGGATGCTCAGCATGGTACAATGAGACAGGACGGGTGGGGCTAACTGGTTAGCATGCTAAGTTCAGTAGACATCTCTGTAATACAATACACAGATGTCATGAAGTCATGTTGATATGTTTAGTAAATTCTTGAATGCTTGAAGATAAAATTCTTACATATTGCACCTCTCACGTCCTTCTCTTGGCATTATTTAAATGCCTGAAAACTGCTCTCTTTTCCTCACAACTGCATATTTGGTATAAATTTAATAAAATCTCTATCTGGCTTTAGAATTGCTCAGATGTAACTCTACAACTTTTCCTCATTAAGGATGCGACGTTCGACTGATATTCAAATGAACAGATTCCAGCCAGAACTGGAGTGTCGCCCCGTTCAACTGCATTTGTTTGAAAGTAAGAACTCTGAATACAAAATACAGATAATAAGCTACGTATGCTCACCTGATGTCATCTGAATACAGCTCATTTTCCCGGCAACTTCATGATTATGACATGTAATGCCGCTAGGTTTGTGACAAATGAAACCCTGGCTGTCTGAATCTTTCAGACTTTCCTTGCTTACACTGTAGTTCTAAAGCAGAAATGCTCAGCCATGGCATTGGTGGGCCATTTGGACAGGTTAACAAGGTTAAAAGCTTGGTTTTCATGGGGAACGGGACTTTGACTACTACCTTTGGAGTTTACTTTTGCATCGTTCCTGGTCACAGTGGAAACAGACAACTTCTGTCCTCCTAGCGTTTCTATATGGTATTATTCTTGGTACCGTTAGTCTCAAAGTCTCAAAATAGCTACTAACAACCCAGATTCAACACAGGAGTTCATTGACTGAATTTAGTGTATAATGGAGACTTGAAAGCAGTTAGAAGTGATTCCAGGTTGCTTATGAGGAACCACAATGCAGAACGTGCCATCGTATTATAGCCATTTCATTGTGCGATCAACATTTACGTCATAGTGATACGTTAAAGCAAAAGACTTGCAAGTTTAAAATATGGGTCACACAACTTCCATCTTGGAACAAAATCCATCCAAAATTAGCATCATATCCAACCCCTGCGTCAAGCAAACGTGTCCCAGATCAGTTATCTGTAATTATATATGACTAAGAAAAGTCTAAGAAAATGACTGTAACATGCTGGTAATGCATCACGTAAAAGTGAGTAAACAATTGTGTGGATGTGTGTGTGGTCAGAAGTGACTGGCTGCTAGAGAAAGTGATTAAAGAGACATATGTGTGTGTGTGCGGGTGTGTGTGTGTGTGTGTGTGTGTGCGTGTGTGTGTGTGTGTGTGTGTGTGTGTGTGTGTGTGTGTGTGTGTGTGTGTGTGTGCGTGTGTGTGTGTGTTTGTGTGAGGAGAAGCCAGAAAGAGCTTTCAGAGGCACAGATGGGCGCATTAGCACACAGTGGGAGCTTATGCTTTATTTTAGTTTTACAGCCATAAATCTTCATGGGGGGTTGAGATATAATTATTTCAGATGCAGTTTTGCTTCAGAGTCCTCAGAGGGGAGATACTGTGTTTTGATATTCTGGGGGGTGAGTGGCTGCTGATGCATTACTTCTCTTGTAAAAGAATCTAAGGAACTGCAGCGAGAGGCCCTGCTGTCCATTTGTAAAGGGCACAAGTGGACGAGAGAAATCTTTAAGACCACTTTGACAGCGCTGAGCCTCTACTCTTTTATGTCTGCCACTTTCTCCCTCTCTGTGACCCCGTGTTCTCCTTCTCTCTCCACGTGATCTCTCATCAATCAGTTTCCTGTCCAGATGAACGTCCCAAGCTGTGATCTCTAAATTTCCGTCCCAGTATCGATCAGTCCCCTCCGTAGACCGCTGTCTGTCTTATGCTCCCCTTGTATTTTCTGTGCAGCCGCTTCCACGCTTGTTTATCTCCCCTCATGCATCATCCCTCATCGCTGCCTTGCTGCTACCAGCACCTCCCCTTCGCCATCATCTTTTCCTCCTCACAAACACCTCTCCAGCTGCTTCTCCTTCCGCTCTCTGTTTCCCTTCTGGTCAGCTCCTCCTCCTCTCTCTTCTGCATCCTTTTGTTCTCCCCCTCCGCACATCTGTCTTCTCTCTACCCGTTTCTCTCTTTCAGTGCACCTCAACATCAATCCAGCACATTTTATTGGCATGAATGTCATAAAGATCTTTCCTAATTATTTGCCAAAATGCCAAGACCTCTGAAAAGGATGCTCGATGAGGAAACATTCTTCTCCCAAGAAAAACTAACCACATTAGTAAATAAATCTCTCTCTCTCTCTCTCTCTCTCTCTCTCTCTCTCTCTCTGTATCTCTACCCATCTGCAGTTGGTTTTATGTGGCCAGTGATGGCAGGGGTTCAAACTGTGATGGAGTGCCAAGATGAAGGCTCCGTCATCATTATTATTATTCATGATTTGGACGCATAAAACAAGTCCTTCGTGAAGTAAACAGGACATGCCCGCGGTAAAGAGAGGCCTTGGCCCCGCCGCTATAAATTGCCTGCGCAAAAGGACACTTTGATATTTGGAACTTTATTGGGATGCCCTTTCTTTTGGCATCGTAAGAGAAAGCAAACTGCCATTCGGAATCAGATTTAAAGCCCTTGGGTGATGGAGAAAGATGTGGAGGGATGGGAGATGATGGAAGACGGATGGGGCAGAGTTTAAAATGAAAGATGGCAATAAGCCAGCATGTAAATAGTTATTAGGAAATCTCCTTCTTGTCAACAAATCAGCAGATTGGCCGGGGCGTGACGACATTCACCATATTTGATTAAAAATTGATAGACTTATTCAATGAATGAGTAAATATGGATTATGAAAACATGTCCCCTGACAACTACATGGTTTTCTTCTCTCTCTGACTTGCTGTTTCATCATTCCAATCTCCCGCACAGTCAACAGTAGAGAGCGACAGGAAGATGAGAGCAAATGGAGAATGAATGAGCAACACCTCATATTTATTTTGGTAAGAAACAGAGCTGAGGAGATGGTCGACGCAGGGATGCCAAATAACAAAAGGGACAAAGGGATGTGGAAATGAAATGCAACCGCTGCAGATGTTGATAGAAAAAAAAAAATATACAAAAAAAAAGCTTCAACACCTCCAGTCAGAAATATTGAGCTGCTCATTAGTTGAACTGTATTCAGCAGCTACCAGTGATTTTCTTGACACTTTCCCGCTTGGATATATTCTGAGAAAGACACCAGCAGAAGTGGTTGACTGATTAAAGCAGATGATGGTTAACTTAACGCCATGGAAACAGATGAATCCTGCTCTTCCACCGAAAAAAGAAAGGGATGACTTTGCAGGCGAGGTGCTAACAAGCTGCTGAATAATAGAAGGACTGTATTTTTCATTTTGTTCAAGCTGCTGTGGCCTTTAAGGTGCATTTCCCTCGACGGGGTTTGAGCATTTAGAAAACAAAGATGCAAGGACGAAAGAGGATATTGACAATGTGTCTGGGAAGAGACGCGGATTCACTGTGAAATCTCTGCTCAATCCACTCGTCTCTGGGTATCAATAGCAAAATGTCCTCAGGGATCCCCACTTAGATCAGACTCTGCTTTGGAGCTCTATGTACTGCAAGGCTGGATACAATTTGTAGCACTTTCGTTTGGTAGCTTGATTTAGAGAAGACTTACATTGAATCAATGAGGAGAAAATAAGAGTGTAAATACATGCCAGTTAAGAGTTTCTTTCCTCCCTCGAAGGTCCAGCATTTTCAAGGGGAAATTTCTGTATTTTTTAAACATGGACCCTCTATCAACATGTTTTGGCATGTAAATAATTCATACTTGACCCAAGTTTTGAAATCGGTCCAGAAGATCACCTCAGCTGGCAGCCGATGACATGGCTGCAATGGCAGTGATGTAACCTTGAGGAAACTCCAACCCGTCAAAGTAACATCCATTGATTTAGCCTCCGACAGGCCAGAGATGAGACTTTTTGTCAAATAACAAGATTGTTTTTGTGACCAGAAACACAAGTTTCACTCAAGGAGAAGTCTTGCTCTGAAATCTGCAAAAGGTTGAGTTGTTGAAGGGAGACGAAGGTGGAGAGAGTTAGAGGGAGGAAGAACTAGAGGAACTGCCTTTCTCTCCCCCAAAATGGGGCCTGAGAAGTTCAAAATATGACAGGACTTCACTGAAGGTAATATAAAGAAAAAAATGTCCATCAACAAAATGGGATGTAACAACAGTAAACAGTAAATACCTGATACCTGCTGACCTTATTGCTGGTTTTATTTAAGATCATATGTCCCGGGAAGTTTCTGATTTTTGTTTCAAGTTTGTTATAAGTATATGCTTATTCCCAACTATGGTGGTGCTATCGGCCTGAGTAGCTAGTTCAGTCGAGGCTAGTGGTTCAGCAGTAGAGTTCGGATAGCTAGACAACAAACCTGGTTGGTTTTCACAGTGTTGATGGGAGTGTCAAAGGGGTGCTCATTTTATCTGTGTGTGCTACGTACACATACTGGCAAACATTTCGATCCAAAGACAAAGGCAGCAGATGATAGATGTAAGATTTGATATCAATGAACTGTGTGTGTGTGTGTGTGTGTGTGTGTGTGTGTGCGCACCCGTATGAACTACATCTGATACTGAGTGGCGGCAGAGTGGCGGTTGCCGGAGCAGCTTGGAGAGTGATAGTTTGGCACAGTGAAATGGGAGCGACGAGAGGCAGATTTCAGCTGAAGATGTGTGAGGAGGAGATCAGGACAGAGAGGATTACAGAGCGAGTGTCATGTGGGTGTGTGTGAGAGAAAGTAGGCATGTTAGGAGCTTTTCTGCTGTCTCATAATGCAGGGGCAGGGATGAAGGAGTAAAAGTCGATTTACATCATGAACATGACCTCTTTCTTTCGGCTGCAGGTCTCATTGTGTGTGTGTGTGTGTCTGTGTGTGTGTGTGTGTGTGTGATTACAGGTTGATAGAGGGAGAGGGGAGACTCTAAACTAGATGTACTATACAGTGTCTAAAAGCTGTGCGTGAGCCTCATATGAATCCGAGGATATTCTGGTGACTGTTCTCAGCGATAATCAGAGTTTCCTGTGGCTATTGCCATGCATCACCTTCTGTAATCAGGGACAGAGAGAGAAAGGGCGAGACGATTACAGCAGGCCTTTTTGCAGTAATACACACGAATAAGAATGATGTGGTTTAGGGTGTGTAATTTCCCAGACTTCCATCCGCAGAGTAAGTTTTACTCAGGCTGCAGAATTGAAAACAGGAAGACAACAGAAGAAGGAAAGTCGCTGACCTTGACCATGAATTTAAAAACATTACATACACACACACACACACACACACACACACACACACACACCCACACACACACACACACACACACATTCCTCTGCTTCCACCAACTGGAATAAAACGTGTCCAGTGTCACACAACCTGTCAACATCATTGTTTAATGAGGGGCAGACAGCCAGTGTGTAAGAGTGTGTGTGTGTGTGTGTGTGCGATTCTCTTTGATCACATGGTTCTGGACCACCTCACAGGACCATAAAGGTGTACACATTCCCCATAAAGCCTGTCTGTCTGACTTTATCTGCTCAGGAGGATCTCGGGGGGGCTCTACAGCGTCTGAGGTGAGGGTCGTGACACTGTCTGAGGTTGTCGAACCAGCACTGACACCAGCAATCAGAGCTGCACTGTGCCCACAGCTGGCCTTAAAGTATAGGGCTTGTGATGTTTTATTATTGTCACGATTTCCCATCATCCCCTCTGTCACACTCTGCCCCAAGAGCCTTGTACCTATGACAGATGTAATTGCTGGAGAAATTGTCACAAATATACAAATCGCTCGAACCTGAGTGCATTTGATGGGGACTATTTTCAGCGCCTATGTTCATCACACTGAAGGAACATGTCAGCCAACGCAGCGCGGTGGCTAATTGAAGTGTTTTCAGACAAAAATGGAGGAACACGCCAAACTAGGATTTGGCAACACGTTAGTAGAGTTAATTCATTGATGGTTTTAGTCTGTTTGGGAGCAAAAATGAAAGGACTAATTATTCAACACATTTGGCTACAATGTTCTCAATATTGTCTCCAATTAATCCAAGTGAACGCTTAGAAAATGTAAAATGGAAGAGCCTGAGAACCAGACAAACTGGACGCCTCACACTGGCAAAAATGTTCTGGTACCACCACAATCCCTTCACTCATGGTACATGACAAGTGACATCCACTGGGCTCCGTGCAGACATCTCACTTCACTGATGTCGCTGATGCTTGTTAGGTCGGTGCCCATTGATGTCCTGGGTGGATTAATCTTCCTGTCTGGGCCGTGCACAAACAAGCTTGCTGATGTTTGTGATGTTTCCAGTCAGCATGCTTTCTATTGTTCTTCGATTAAAGTTTACACGATTTTGTCCATTTAGCCTAATTTGATTTTGATTGTCACACTGGTGCTTCTCTTATGGAAAACCTTCCCATCTCTAGCATTCATCCAATATGACTTGAACGGAGCACTGTTGCTGTCAGGTAGGCACAAATAACACTCGATTTTTAAATTACATACAGCATGTAGGCCAAACATTCCCATTAATTTCTATGAAAAGCTGATGTATATAAATACCATGCATAACAGATGTCAGGTGACTTGGTATACAGAGCAAGAACGTATGAGTGGAGAGAAGGTTGGGGTTGATGGATGGGTCAAACAGACAGAACTTCTACCCAGGAATCTGGTGTTTATGAAACTGAAAGTCCCTTCTGACTCGTCTCAACCTCAATGGTAAACTAGCACACAGACACATTTAACTTACGTCATGTTATCTTTTCCTAAACCTAACCAAAGTACTGCTATTACATGTTCATTTTGTAATCCTGACAACAAACTGAATATAAAAGTTCACAAAAGTTATTGGCTTTGAAATTGTAATAATTTAAATGTGTGTAAAATCGTGTATTTGGATGCAGATTGATGAGACTGGGCTGACTGTTGAGTTGCAATCATTTATCTATACATTTATATATGTTCTGTACTGTGAGGGCAAATTTCAATTAGTTCACTCCTCCACTGCATGCCTTTTTAAAAAAAAAATGTATAACAATCCAGGTCAGCATGGCTACCATAAAGCATCTACCATTGCCTTTGGTTGCCTCCTGCAGTCAACTGACCCCAAAGACTCTCCCCTTTATACTCTCTCTCTTCTCATCTACACGGGCAAAGCATGTGTGTCACCATGGGTGGTGTGTGTTATTAACAGCATGGGAGCTTTGGAGAAGGGGTCACCAGCGAAACACGTGGGGTCATGTCAGACTGTTCATGCATTAGGCCGTGGCTGGGTATGTGTCGCAGTGTGTGAGTGTGGCCTTTCCAAGGGGTGAGTAGGTTTCTGAGAAGCATGGAAAACGCAGTGACAGGGTTACATTGAGGAGGAGAGAGGGTCATGTGCCAGGCAACATGTGGGGGTGAGCATGTTTGAATGTGACACACGCAGCAGTGCGAGGATGGGTGGGCTGAGGTGATCCATACTAGGTGTCATGCCGTCTGTGATAAAGCAGCAATGAGAGATCACTGAGCTCTGTCTCGTTCCACCCTGGGGAGTGCTGGGTGTATTAATATCTACAGAGCATCAGCTATACTGACGTAGCACAGATTTCAAGACTCTGGAGTCTCACATAATATTTTACTGAACCTGTGTGGAGGCTTTAAGCAATCTGTTACCAACCACTCTGCACATACACAGCGACCTGACAGCAAATGCCTTTTTTACAACTGCAGGGCATACAATATAGATGTCGAGATGGAGAGTCTCTTCATCCACATTTCTTTTTTTACCTCTGCCCTACAGACCTCTACATTTCTCCTCCTGCAGTCAGACTTGCTCCCTGGTGTAGATGGAATTCAGCAAAACAGATTTTCCATGGGAGTGGAGGTTGCTCAGTTTTTTAATCATTCAGGCTGGATTTTACATTTTATTTCTGCTTAAAAGGGTAGGTCAACAACTGTGTTATGAAGAGACCTTGCTCGACTTGCTTCAGGATTCTCAAGTGCAGGAACCTCAAGAAATTCCTAGAGCGTACTATGTGATAAACAGGGTAATGTTTACACACATATATATATATATATATATATGTGCACCTGAGGAGACCACTCTCAATGTGAACAGTTATTGATCCCTTGCGTAACCATCAGCGTCATCGCACCAGGATTGACGTATGTAGATATGTGGTTGTGTGTGTCTGTGTGTGTGTGTGTGTGCGGGTTGGTGTGAAATTTTCATCAGATCCTATGAGAACAAGGCAGAATGGCTCCAGGTTACACAGTAGGGGAAACTACAGTCCAGCCATGAAAAGGGTTCCCCTAACAAAACTGGAACCTTAGAAAATGTAGATTGTTAATTTATGAAGCATAACTATATTTATCCACTGTCCACTAAGGTTCCTGCTATGCTGGATACGCTATTATAAACCCCACATGTTAACGTACTGGCTAAGTGACACAGTAATGTCAAGTGTGCCCAACTATTGCAGTGCAGGAGCAGTTAGTGTGCCTCTGTCAAAAAGGACAGAAGCAACGTGACACAAAATGTTGGGTTTTCCAAGAGAATTGAACAGTTTGCAGTTGAACAGGTAAATGGAAAGCGATTGTTCTTGGTGTGTTCTTGTACCTTTCAGTGCACGACAAATATAACATTCGGGCATCACTATCAAACTTCATGGCAAAAATATGATAACTTGCAAGAACAAGTGAGAATGTGTATTGCTGTGAAAAAGCCTTAGCAACAGAGCCATACTGGAGGTGTGTTTGTGTTCTGCTGTTGTTTCTGTTGTTCAGTTCTAAAATACATGTGACCAAGCATTCTGTGCCTTTGTACAGCCACTTGTATATGTAAAGTGTTTTGGCAGTGAATCTGAAAAAAAAAAAAAAAACTGAGACAAACTATTGAAATTGACCTTATTTTATTCAAACACAGTTAAAGGAGGCCGTTCATCATCTGTCTTGTAAATTGATGGTCTCCGTTTCTAACATCCAACATGAGCACATCTTGGCATTGTCAAACAAGCATGTGTTACTTTGGTCCAGCACACTGCTTTGTTTCCTACTCTTCAACACCACTAACAATATGCAGTCTGCCCACGACATGTAGGCAGCAGCACAAGTTTGTTTACTTTGTCCCTTTATCCATCTGATGTAACAGCTTTATTCTTGCAGCCTTCCAGCTGCTCTTAATCAAATACACAGCACTGAGATGAAAATACATTTTTCCGATGTTTCCTCAAAGGCCTTTTCTTCCCTTTAAATAATAATTTAAAGGACTTATGTATTTCTACTGCAACATATGACTAAATTTGATATCAGCTGAAAATTAAAGGTGCTTTGTGTTTGAATGACCACCAGTGGAATTTATACTCCTTGCAAAGTGGGGGCAGCGCATCACCAAAAAGTTTGGGCAAGAAACCTTTCTTTCTTCTTTCTTTCAACAAACAGCTAACTTTGCAAACATATTAATACTGTCAGTAATGTTACTCAATCACCTTCCTTCATGAGCTTCTGGGAAATAGCCAGCATATAAGTCTAAAATAAATGATGCCAGTTCATCATCAAACTGCTCTTCTCTTTACTTGTTAAAGCCGTCTCCAGCAGTGTTAAGTGATGGCAATGTTTTCTCTTGTTTTGCTTCTTACACATTTATTTTCTTACTTACTTTTAAGAGTTTTGTAATATAACCTTGCTGACCTAAAATGAATATGATCCAAAGAAGTCCAGTGGGATGGTATGTCTCAGACAAGGCTGTCCTGCGCAGGTGAGTTAGGTGCATCATACATGGTGTGTGCACTGTGGTAGAGGATTTCTCCAGTGGCCGACTATCTAACAAATACTGGGCTCTGTGAGTGGAAACACTTAGGCCTGTAATGAGTAAGATCAATCACCACCCAGCATCTACAGGCCGAGGCTCAGCTGAAATTAACCAAGCCGAAAAGGCTCACAGGGAAAGGAACAGAGTCCATGGACACACAGGAGTTAACCCACCAACCGCTACATGAGTGCGGACACTCCAAGAGATTAGCCAGAACGAGAGCTTGACATTATGTTGCATCCTCTGAGTATTCCTCCTGCTGCACTCGCGCTCCCTTTTCTCTTTCTTCTCTGTCTCTCACTGTTTCTTTATCTGTCTGTGCCCACCGCTGCCTCAGATAAAACCAACAAATCTCAGTCTTACATCTCTTGCACCCATGCCTGGTCCCCCTCCCCTCCTCTCCCCTCCTCTTTTTTTCTTCCCTCTCCATTTCCATGCCTTTTTCATGATGTATTTTTCTCCTCTTGCTGAGTTATGTCTGCTCGCATCGTGACCTTTTTTGTTTTGCCAGAGTCCTCCAACAACAGCATGACAAATACAGGGAAGAAGATATTCTCTCGCTCAGAGCTTTGGACCTGGTTAAAATGACTTTCATGTGATATTACTTCAGCCATCTATCCAAATTCCTCCCCTGCAAGGACAAATAGGCCTGTATATATGCAGACCCCGTATTCACAACGCCTCATTAGGTTATGCAATAAAGAAGGGGGGAAGCGAACGGGGGGAATGGGAGTGTGTGTGTGTGTGTGTGTGTGTGTGTGTGTGTGTGTGTGTGTGTGTGTGTGTGTGTGTGTATGAGTTTGCTATTTCTGTTTTTACCAGCATCTCACCCACCTATGACTCTGATAGAAAACAAGCTATATTTATCATACTGTCAGAAGTGATGGATTGAACAGATGTATTGGTCTTTGATTCACACAGCAAAACTTCCC
The DNA here is from genome assembly GCF_904848185.1 of Acanthopagrus latus. Lineage (NCBI taxonomy): Eukaryota > Metazoa > Chordata > Actinopteri > Spariformes > Sparidae > Acanthopagrus > Acanthopagrus latus. The sequence goes on from NC_051041.1 coordinate 18,719,752, forward strand.
CAAATAAATATGTATCATTAGTGAATGTTCAGTTGAAATGTGCATTACATTTGTGTTTCATTAATTCTACAGGTGTTTTGGGCTGTAACAGCCAGCCAATAATTGTGTTTAACTTTCACAGTAGCAAGAGCTAGACTTCTTCAAACAGTGCAACACTCCGCAAACAACTAAGAATATTGAATGAAGAAAGTTTCAGAAAGTTATTAAAGGTCCATTTTGTGAGAAAGCTGATTTCTGAGTCTCATTCCCAGCCAGACAAATACTTGGGTTTCCCCACCTTGTCAAGTAAGGATGCTTTGGGATGGCAGCCAATCCCAAAGAGACGTTATTCGACAGGTTGGGAATGTGACTTACAAAGTGAACCTTTTACTTCACACTTATGTGAAGCTTAAATAATAATATTGACCGTCTAGTTTCTATACAATGTTCTGCCGGGAAGCCTTGTGCATCCATGGAATGTGCCAGAGCAAGTCCACCCGGCACCACCATGGATCCGACCTGGCTCTGACCCATTGAGGCACGGACAGTTCACCTCTGAGGGATTTCCTGTGGTGTCTGGCACCAGGGCTTTGGTGTTGGATCCTTTGAGACCTCTGGGGTGGAAGGGGCCACCTCTATGGATCTGACTTGTTCTGGCAAGGATGCTCGAATGGATTGGGATCAGAGGAATCAGGATTCTTTGGAGGTCAGCACCATAAGCTCATTGTCACATTCCTTGATCATTCCTGAACAGTTTTTGCGGTGTGGCAGGGTGCCTTGTCCTACTGGAGGAGCCACAGCCATCAAAAAAATGTGTTCAACATCTGAGGTAGCAAAGGTTAGATGTCATCTAAAAGTGCATCACTGTCACTCAAACAAATAAGAATGTCAGTTCAAGAGCTCAATATATATATATATATATATATATATATATATATATATATATATATATATATATATATATATATATATATATATATATATATATATATATATATATGTAAAATTCAAACTTAACTCATACAAGACTAACATTGGTCTTCTTGTTACAATGCAATATTCTGCTGGAAGCATGAGGAGGTGTACTTGGTCTGCAACAGTGTCAAGTGAAATCCCCATGAACGCCAGGACCCAAGTTACCACAACAGAACTTTGCAATGTAACAGCATGATCAATGGTATACAGTTGACATGTTCGTCTTTTTCAAGTTGTTGTAGATAATTGATCTACAACAGAATAAAAGTACATGTGTTTATTTACACCATGGTTGGACTATCACTATTGTACGATAACAAGGAGAGATTAGATCTGCTCTAGGTGGAGGTGCAGACAGAAAGCTTTCCTTACCCGCCGACTCTCCTCCCTTTTATCAGATGGGCAGAAGGAGAGGCCTTGACATTATCAAGTAAAAAGGGCTGGCTAAGGGCGATATTACCTGGATAAGGCCACAGATAGGGGGGCCGGGACATCATGGGAGAGGGATCAGAATGGAAAAAAACAGCAGTAAAGACACAGTTGATCCATCTGTACATTGATTTCATGAAAGTACCAGCAGATAGTCTTACATTTCACAGTTTTAACTGGTCGAAAACACCCTGTGTGCAATCGTGATGGCAAGGTTGGTCAGAAATACATACATATAGTTTATTACAGAGTTTTGTCATGATCCGAGCCAACTTTCTTCTTGAGCTTCTGCTTGCATCCGATCGCCACAGTACTTGACAGTAATTATTCTTGTGAATTATGCCAGTTTGAAGATTGAGTCTGTAAACCACTGAGGTAAACAGTCAAGCATTAGCAATTCCAGAAGCTGTTTACATGGAAGAGTACAGTGAAGCGTGTTGAGCTCATGCATACTGCTGAATAAATTCAAAGATTATGTTGACAAGTGTTTGGCAATGATAGACATGAATTGTAAGGAAATGGAGCTGCATAGTGCAGCTATATGTGTGTGTGTGTTGCCTCATGGGTGTACATGTACACAGGCGTGTGTCAGTGATACTAATGAGGATGGATTTTAATCGCTGGGGCAGGCAGACAGCAGAAAAGCTAGTCAGCTTGTCAAAAGCACACACAAGCAGCAGAGACAAACAGCGTCACTCAACAACCCTCCCGTCAGAAACAACAATTAAGTGGTTGAGCCGGCAGTGGTAATGCTGTCAGGCATGTGAGGGTTTCTCTAATGCTACTTAATTAATCTCTGCAAATCAAATCGATGGTAATTTTGCTCGCGTAGCAATCGGATTTGGGGCTTCATACTGTGACACGGTATCCAGCTTGTGAGCTGAAAGGGCTCGTTTTTCACAGCAATCAAACAAGCTCATCCATATGTTCACGGTGCGTCTGAAAGACAGAAATGGACGATGGAGGGTAGGATGGAGAGAGGAGAAGCAGAGGAGAGGAACAGGGAGGAAAAAGATGCACAAGACGACACTGGAATCTGCATCTGTATGATATATTTTTTGACCATCGAGTAGCCCTGAGCAGCTGTTTTCACTGAGTTCAGTGTGAGTCCCCGATAACACATACACCATATCTGTGACTTCATCTCAGTACCAGAAGTGGTTCATAATCATTTCTAAGTAAGCTGATGTAAAAGAAAAAAAAAAGCCACATTAGCAGTTAAGTGAAGTAGATGAAGGTGGTCATTATCACCTTTGGCAGACAGCTGTTTATAGATTTATTTTTATAAATTGTGTTTATTAAGTTGATCTGTAACATGCACTGTTAAGTTTAGTACACTTAACATAGAAAAAAAAAGTTTCTAGGTGCACAAATTAGAATGTACATTAGAATGTAACTTAAACTATAATGTAGTTTTTAGGTAAATGCTTTTCATGCAACCCCTTCAACTGGGTGAACAAGTGACTCCAACTTAATTTTCTCAGCATAGAAAAGAGTAATGTACAGGAATATGGTTGAAAATCAAAAGATCAAAATAATCATGTTGATAGAGTGAGTGACAGAGCAGTGACAGAACTGGGGGGACGGTATAATAGACAGTATTATTATTATTATTTTTTTTTTTCAAAATGAAGAAAGCTACAAGCTGTGGAGGTGTGCATGGGTCAACTGAAATGATTCATGCAGGTAATGATAAAAAGCAGGACACGGCAATGAATGAAAATATTGAAATAATGGCCAAGATGCACACTTGATCATCATAAAAGCTGGAATAAATTTATAATAAAAGTGTCTGGGATCACGGCAGTAGTATGGAGAGTAAATCCTCTCTCTGTCTATCACACACACACACACACACACACACACACACACACACACACACACACACACACACACACGCATGCATACACAAGCCAAACATCATGACTGCAGATTTGAGAGCGGTGTCAAATGCAGATTCATCAGCAACAGCGAGTGACACCAGCACACAAATCTGAGAGGAAGTGTTATTTGTTACGGGCTGAATAAATGAAACGATGCCTCAAATTGTCAAGATATGAAACAATATGAAGCAATAATTCTCATGCAGGCACATTAGGAGCAGCCTGAGCTCTTTTTAATTGTGATTTACAGTGTAGTGTGTTTTTCACAACAGATATTCACTGAACATTTTCTTGATACCTCATCTGTTCTCCTTTTAATGCACTGGATGCACTGTGATCTACGGCAGAGGCCTTCACTGAGAGGATGAGAAGTTAATTTATGCACACATGAAAAATGACCAAAGCTGACAGAAAAATCAATTACACTAAATCAGTAAGTGAGCAGCGGAATCTTAAAAGGATTCCCCGACAAGAGAGAGAATGAGCCTGATTAGATACATGTAACCTTTGGTTCCACAATTTGCATCATGCTCCTTAAAGTCGGAGGAGGTGTCTTATGACATTAAGGTACAGGCTATGTCATCATTAATGGCCCCGCAGTGTCATGGATTATCTGAATCCTTGAGAATAAACTTCCCTGAGTATTGCACTAAGTGTACACTTATGATTATTAACTTAAAAGCCCCTCGAACTATCAGGATTATCAACTTATTTCATTGTGGTTATTCTGACTGTTCAAACCCAGGTATAACTAAGAGGATTAATAACCGAGGAGCCAGTAGTCCTGGTGTGTGCTCATGCCTTTACTGGCACATCTAAATGGGATGGAGCCATTAGTGTTATCAGTCGCACCTGTGCTTTTCATGCAGTGTTAAATCAAAAACCCCACGGCCACACCAGACATCCATTTTTCTCGGTCTCCCCTCTCAAGGGCCTCTCAGCGTTTCCGTATTTCAAACATCAGGAATAGCAAACAAGGTGTGTCCTTGTAATGATTTAGCCCCACTGGCCAAATACTTACCGGAGCTTTCATTTGATTCTCGTTTTACTGGAGTGTTGCAGTATTGCATGTCATCTACATGAAGGAAAAAGCCATGTTCTCTACAGGCCTTTTTCAAAGCAGACACTAGACGTGTTCAGATGTGAATCCAGGACAACGTAGGCAGAATCAGGTCCAGACAGTGTTTGCAGTTGCCCTTTCACGCATGAAGCACAAAATAGGAGACTGTTTTTTACTTGCTGGGATACTCTGTTTAGTTCAGAGGAGTGGTGGAGCCTGGGAGAGCGTGCAGGAGGAGGAGGATGTCTCATTTGTATTAGTGGCAGATTTTGCATTGATATCAATTCTACACACACGTAATTGGACATATCAGGAATATCCACAAAGCAGTAATGGAATGTGACTTTCCAGGGGTAAAGTCCACTCAATGTTCAGGTCAGACATTCATTTGCGTATTTCAGGGTAGCAGTGAATGTGCTATGAGGGCTATTTTGACTTGTCATTAGTGTACAAAATCCACAGGGGTTTCTGCTAACATAAATTATGACTCTGTTTCCATTATTGAATCTGAATTGAATCCCACCATCATTCACTGAATCATTAACACTACTGCTTTTCCTAATGACATGTCAATAAGTCTCCTTTGAGGAATAAAAAGCCCATTGTGTCGACACCATCACTCCTACCGACATATTCCATATGTAATGGGATGGACCTAATATGGGTAGTAAATATAGAAAACCATTAGGACACATCCTAACGGATGGCCAGTTTACTTGTTGAGAGTGCGATGAGAACTTTGATATCTATCTGACTGTGCTGTAAATATAAAGCCAGCTCATTAGCCTAGCTTAGTGAACTAACTGGGAAACAGAAAGAAAATAGTTAGCATGGCACGCAGCCCCAGTGATGCTACATATGTTTAAATAAAGATGGCATAGCTAGAAGTTATAGCAAAGTAAAGTCAGTCTGGTAACACAAGAGAGCACACTTAATATGGGTTTTTGCACTTTGTGCATGCATCAACACATTGTTTGGTTGAAAGCACCTTTAAAATGTGTAGTATGAAGAGAATGGCTGATGTAGTACACTCATTTCACATTTCACATCGCATTTAGAGCATGGAGTAAAAGCACAGCAGCTGGCTTGGAACATGCTCAGTCTTCAGCTTGTAGTGAATCTTTAACATTCACTGAAACATTGTAGGCAGAGAGAGAGCATGGCAAGAAATCATGTTAGAGTTACACACTTTATGTAATAATCTCCAATTTGAGACATGCAAGGCTGCGAGGCTGGCAGCTCTTACAAATGTTTTCAATGTCTGTAGAGACACTTTTAAGAGTCTTTAAAGAGCTAGAGGGTAGAGATCCTAGCGTGTTTTATAACTATTTCATAGTGAACCCACATCATACGCACGAGGAAAAACTAAAAACATACTGACAAAAACACCAAGTCAGTCCAGGTAACATTTACTGCACAACAACAAATAATTATTTTAAAAGAAATTCAAATAACACGCCCATAATCTGCAACAGACACAAAAGTCCAATGCAAGACAATGGATCACCCTTTGAGAGTTCACATATGAATAAAAAATAAAGTTGCTCTGTTGTTGGTTGTATAAATCAACATCAGTGCCTATATTCTGTTCCAGCTACAGAACTACAGAAAAGACAGTGGTTGCATTTCATTTTTTAACAACAACATGCCGGCTGCAGTCCAAACCATACCGGACCCAGCAACTGTACCCGAGCCGCAGGTAAGTGTCGCCGCGGTTGGATAGTATTTACAGTTGCCTATGAGTATGGTGAAGTCAGCTGGAAACTGGCTAACTAGTTAGCTCTGCTTCGGTCCACTATGCAATGGCGTCTGAAGCGAGTTTAATGTTAATAATATTATGATGGAGCTTGGTTGTCACAGTAAAAAGTCTGGAAACATGCAGACTGGAGACAGAGATGATGCGAACAGTGTCCAAGACTTTGGAGACAAACACAGCTTTCGCTAGCTGTTAGCCATTAGCTACATGGCAGTAACTGTAACAACACATACTACAAACTAACACTATTCAGACACACTAACCATTCTGAAACGTCCTGCTGCAGCTGCAGAGTCTGTACTTCCTCAGGAGCCTCTCCTTCTGGATCTGATTCTGGGTCAAACTGGTTCGGTTGAATGACAGCATCTCTTAGAGCCATAACGATACATCCACAGTAAAACATTAACGCATGCTTCCGCTAGCGTAAGAGGCATCGTCTTCCTGAGAGTGACATGTAGCAGGCAGGGCTCTCCAAGTAGGCGTTAACAGACGGAGCTCATCAGCATTTAAAGGTGCAGGCACAGAAACAGCCCGCTCTCAGTAGAGCTCAGTAGAGCAACTTTTCGACAGCTGATGATCAGGACCTCAGATGGGTTTGGGGCAGTACGTATCGAATACAGAGTTTTTAAACCTCTGACAGCTGTGTGAAATTGATGAAAAACAGTATAATATGGGAACTTTAACAATGGTAGGGATGAAAAAAATCCCTTAGATAACGATAAAGTATACTTTAGAGTTGACACTGATGGTCATGTAGTTTGTAAAGCGAACATGCGTCACACTACATTGTGCAAGTTGACAATTGCAATCATCTTTATTCAGAGCAGTTTCTAAGGCTCTTTCCAGGGCAGATTTGGTCTTTTCAATTGATTCCTTGGCAAGGGAGCACAGCGTTTTATAGCACTCAGAAAGAACGTGTTGCTATTACTTCTCCTAACATGTACTCCTCCATATTGTGTCATGGTGGCATATTGCTTGAATGTGCAAATTTGGTCATCATACAACTGCCAAATATGAAGAAAGCCAAAAAGGGTGAGATGAAGATTTTACACAGATGGTCTAAACCTGATAAAGTGGCGTTACACTGTTCACTCGCAAAATATCATTAATAATCTTAATCTTTTAGGTTAACCGTGATGTCTTCTATACCTTGCAAACTGAAGAGGGATGCTCTGTGCAAGAAAGAGAAAAACTAAGGAGGGCAGAAGACACTCTAGATTACTGACCTTGTCCAGATAATGGCCAACATGTACAAATGGACGGGCAGGGTGCACTCCAATGTTAGAGAAGAATGGTCAGTATGACATAAAGTACTGAAATACAACATAATTACAGTCTCCTAACAGAAAAAAAGCTTTTGTTGTAGAATGTCCTTGCAGATATGCACACACACCATATAGCCCAGCACCCACATTTGTTTCTAATGGAGCGAGGTTACCGGGATGGGAAGGATGGACTCCAATTCATGTTTGTGCTTCAGATTCAGTCCACTGTGTGTGTGTGTGTGTGTGTGTGTGTGTGTGTGTGTGTGTGTGTGTGTGTGTGTGTGTGTGTGTGTGTGTGTGTGTGTGTGTGTGTGTGTGTGTGTGTGTGTGTGTGTGTGCGTGCGTGTGTGTGTGTGTGTGTCTGAATCCAACTGAAATTAAAATGTCACCATGTGTTTTAATCGAGGGCTTAGTTGGGAATCCATTCAAACTGTCTTAACAACTCCATTTTTTTTTTTCTCCTATTGAGATTTAATACTTAATGTAATTTATGAATCCAAGCAGTTGACTTTTGTGGTCTTTTAATAACAGCACAAAAGGGATGTAGGCGGTGCTGTGTTAGTCATCGAATGACATACTTGACATACAACTTCCTCCATCAAAAGATCACTGTCTCTTCTGGATGCAGCCTTTCTTCCATTAAGGACTCTAATTCCAGAGTCAAGCATTTAGAAGAAAGCAGAGCTTCATGACATTTTCCTGAGGTTAAGATGGTTAACCTATCCTTTGGGAGATATTTAGGTGACACCTTGGCATATCAAACGCGCTGTATTTGCCAATTTAGTTGATGGCAATTGAAGTCAAGATACATTGCTGTAATTACTCATTCCCTTTAGCATCACAGCATCCATTATCCAAATCTAATTGACGGGTGTTTGAAAGCTTAAAAAGCAGAAAGACCAATACGTGATTGAAACACAATGTGCATATATTTCTTTATACCCGGTATCACATATGGACTCTCCATCAGGGGTGCCCAAACTGTTTCCCTTGGAAGGCCAAAAACTGAAACTTCATGGTGGACCATCAGCCAAAAGAAAGCACATATTCTATTGTATTCTTAAGATGCAAAACTATACCGTTTGGAAGCCCTGATTGGCAGGTAGGAACAAAGATAAATGGCCCTGTGAGGAAAAAAAAGATTTGGGCACCCCTGGTCTAAATGAAGTATACAATGGACTTTATAATTAAAAATAATAATCAGTTTTTTGCATGCTTTATAGCTTAAGCTGCAGTGTGTGGTGAATATTTGACTCAAGTTACCACTGGATCAACCTCATATATATATATATATATATATATATATATATATATATATATATATATATATATATATATATATATATATATATATATATATATATATACACACACACACACGCACACACATCCAGCAGTCCGACTGCTGGATGTGTGTAATATGTGTGAGGACATGCAAAAACATAACTACATAAATACACATTAAATTTATATTGCTTTGTAACCCTAGCTGGAAAATTATAATATAATATTTAATAGCATATGATTTAAATTATGTTTATCTTACTTACTGACTTACTCTTGTGTGCAAGAAAATTGTCAATTATGACTCAGCATAGCATACTAAAAAAGATGCAGCATTGTCTGGTGAAAAACACAATTAAGAGCCATCTCTCCTCCGTACATTAATGAAATCCTTCCGGACTGCTTGTTCTTGCCAGCCACCTCTCTGTATAATCATCTGAATTCACCAGAGAGCAACAACTGCATGCATTATTTCTTTCTTTAGAATCAGTCTTGCTACAGCAAGTCAAACACATCAGGTGTACCAAGTGAAGCAGCACAGGCTTATGTCAAATGTATTGTGAAGTACAGAAAAAATAGATTACGGTAATAATATGATACAGCACACCAAATGATTAATGGTATTTTACAGACTGTGGCTAGTGTATAAGTAGTGTGTGTGAGAATAGTCTACTATGATAAATAGATCCTGTGCAGATGATCCATCTGTCCACAGATGGGTTCACACAAAGCTGTGCCTGCTTGTTGCTCGCTTCTTTGTCAGTCACGTTTAAAGTTCACTCACTCACTTTAAAATAATGACATTCTTATTGCTTAATCAACAGACCACTAATTAGACTTTACACACAACTAAGCTGCAAGTGGCATTGAATATAAAATAATATTCAGCAGGAAGAGTTGTTTCACACCTGCACACGACAAAACACACACACACACACAAATGCCACGACACCAAGGAATCAATAGCATTTCCCTCTATTAGCTGCTTAATTAAGCCTCTGACTGATGGCATTTCAGATCGATAGAGGAATTGGTAGAAAAAGACCCCTTACCTCAATTAACATGGGGCAGATCAATAACAGTAAGCTGGTCCCTGAATGATAAATAAAGGGAATATGTGTGCAGTGGGGTGTGCGCTATGTAATTTAGCTCAAGTATTTTAGTCAGGGGAGGTGGTTAGGGGAGCAGTGGGAGGGCAGGAATGACAAGATTGGGGATAATTGTGGTGACGGGTCTCAACAACAAACGTTAACCTCAGACAGTGAGGGCCTAGCTTGGAAGGGGCTAAGAGGCTTAGCCGCTAATGCAGCATTAGCCCCCGTGCATGATTCAAGTATCTATGCCTTCACAACTACACAGAAATGCATAAGACAAGGCGTGTTCACACACACACACACACACACACACACACACACACACACACACACACACACACACTATGCAGTCCTTCAGCGTTTTCTCATTAAGACATATGAAAGGCTTCTAAAGACTCATGGGAGAATTCCATTAGTGCGCTGTCAAGCCTAACTCTTTACTCATGCTCACACCAAAGTGCTAAGTGTGTTTGCAATGCTTGTCGGAGGACTGAAACACATATTAAAGCCCAGCAGGGCAAAGCCAAATGGACGTGGAGTCAGGGCGTGCTTTATACTGCTCGATCAATACAATAATGTAAATGAAGTCATATCAATAAGGACGTATTATTGCTGAACTCAATTGATTGAAAGGTGTGATAAAACACTTTTTTTTATGGGAGAACAAGGCAACCACAGGTACATGCTTGAAGAATTATATCAGCACGGTGCTTAAAAAGGATGTCTGTACTCCAAGTTGGAGAACACTGGCGTGCAGTATTTTGTAAAGTAGATAAATGATTAACTACAGGGTTTAGAGCTGGTCATTTCTGCTGTGCGGTCATGATACATAGATACAAAAGTATGTAAAACTTTATTACTCTATATATACCACTAGAGCCAATTTTCTTTCGGTCCGCACAAAATGCCAATATAGTTCCATATGTGCAAAACAGGACAAGGCATACATGTTTCATCCTCTTCCTTATCCTCCTTGCTTATGTACGTTAACTCTGTCAGATAACATTGGTTTATTTTTTTAAACCCCTTGAACCCCCCACGAATCGATTGCACACGTATCTGGTACAGTTTTTAAAGCAGACTGATGCGAGTTCTTGGTGGTTTGCCTTCCACTTTACCCCCAAAAGATAAGTACCATATTAAAGTGAACTGGCTTGCCCACCACCTTGATGGACCTGCCCTGTCTGCTTCCTCCATGTCAGCACTTTGATGGCAGAACATTTCCCCAGCGAGGATTTTGGAGATTGGAGACTAACTTCCTGTAAGGCTGCTATCAGGTAAAATTGAGCACATGATTGTTGTACACCTGTCCATGTTGCAGCTTTACTCAAACAAGCGATTCAGGATTTTAAGTGTCGATGTTTTGTGCATGTTTTTCAAATGAAACTACCAGCGGACATAGTGTGACACATAGAATGCTGCTGTCCACTTCTAAAAATATTTTGTCTTAGGCCAACTATTGGCCTAAGCTGTACACATTTGTAACAACAAAACAAAAAACAAAAAAGAGAACATGGCAGAAAACGATGGACAGAGAGAGAGGGTCCCTTTGATTTTCAGTGTACAGATAGTGGAACAAAGCAGAAGAGCAGGCGAGCAGAGCAGCTCAGAGAGACGAGAGATGGGACCAAAGAGTCAATTTATAAGGGATCATAGTCAATGTGAGAAGACAAACGAGCAGGCATGTTTTAAAGAAATGAAAAACAATGTATTTCACTGAACTGGGTCCAAAATATGACAGTTCTGAGGGCGGCCCTAAAAAAGAATCACTTGTTTCAATGGCATTACCACTGAATAGTAATTGTCCACACAACATTGGGAAAGGTGCTAAAGGCTACCATCACACTATGGCGAGAGACTGGAAAAGGGAGAGATCTTGGCTCATTTAATTCTCCAGGAAGAGGCGGATGGAAAATTAAACCATAATTCATCAGGCAACCAAGGCTTTGAGTATTTCCTTAATTTAAGCAAGGAATTAATGTGAGCTCAGATGAGCTTTTCTGCACCCGAAAATGAAAAGAGTGGAAAGAATTCACACTCTGCAACACTGTGTCCTTGTCGGCATCACTAATCATTTCAAATATGCACGTTAATTACTGAGCGATAAAAGGTTCTAAGCTTCATGTTTTGATCCAGATATTATATGAATGCTCTAACACCAATAGTAATAAGATTACATTTGGGTATGATTGGAATGACTTATAGCGTTACAATATAGAAGTCACATTTTGAGTCATGGTGTCATTTGCTTTACAGTAAGTTTTTGTATTTTTTAAAATTCCATCCATTCTTCCAGTTTTTACCTAGAAAAAAAAAAAAAAAGATGCTCATTGTTACTGAAGAACTTAATTTAGAATAGTGTTGGGTATTGAACTCTGTACTTTTAAATTAAACATTAAATCAATCAATACAAAATTGCATTACCTGAGAGCAAACCTACATGAACAATGAGGGATCAACAACTTTATTGTCATCTCTGTGTTATTAATTAACTAATTGAAGAAGTTCTTGTTGAAATTGACTTTTTCACTGTCTTGGTTGATGTCATCTTAGCATTTTTACTAGCATTAGCCACTTGGTTTTGTTTGTCGAAACCCTTAGTATGAAACCAATATGATGTCAGTTGCACGCTATTAATAGTGAAATGCTATATTATGCATTCTTAGGTTCCACAATTGATTTTATATAACAAGTGCTTAGCCTGTCAGCTTGATGCTAACACATCATGGGGATTTCCATTACAGTGGTAACGTTGCATTCCAGTCCGTTTACTTAACATAAGCTCTGCGCTCATGACATATACAGCAGCTACAGCAAGCTCAAAGGGTAACACCTAATTTTTCCTATGGGTTTAAAAACTTTTAACCACCTTTGGAGATGTTGCAAGCAAGGACAGAGCAGCAAACATACAGTATACAAACTGATTTAATCAATTATAGTTATTCTCATATGACTAGCAAATGGGATCAGTTCGAATAAAAGGCATCACCACCTGAGAATGATCACAATTTTACATGTTCTTCAGTATCAGCAGTATGTAATCTTTCAATGGATGTATTGCGAAAAGGAGGAACTGCTTATAGCTTATTCAACATATTTTAAAGATTCACATTCCAGATTACTAAAATAAAGTTGTACCCATTGCCAAAGTCTAAGGGGGGTTCACAGTGTGAGGCTTTAAAAAAAGAAACATATATGTGACAGTAATAATAAAGCACAAGAAAATTAAACCTACTGAAAAAATCATCCTCTCTCTCCAGTACATTATTGCACAGCTAAAGCACAGAAGGGTTTTTTTTTTTTTTTTTTTTTTGACACCCGAGTGAGCATAAGGCTCAAAGAAAACTAGCCATCTACAATGCTGACCTCTGTGTGAACTCTGCCGGATGCCAACTCATAAATACACCGCTTACGGCTACACAGCATAATGCGCCCCCAGCAGAACAGAACATTCTCTTCTGCATCCACTTCACCATTTTGCACACCACTTATTGAGCCATCCACGCAGTCCATTTACCATGGTTGAAGCAGCAGCTCGTATCTCACAGGGTCTCAGGTGTCATTCATAGAGTCATGTCAGAATTTGTCAAGTATATTTCATTTAACCACAGTTTGTAGGACGAAGAGAGGATTTATTGATCTGGATTTTTTTTAATTTTCCTTTATTTTCACTCTCATAACTTACCAAAGAACTGCTGACTTTGTCTTTACATTAAAAGGGATGACTGTGCAGTGTTAGCCTTGGACACATTTATTGTAAACAGGTAATCATCGGAGTGCACAGGGAGTCTTAAACATACCTCTTTCTTTTTGAAACCCATATTCTTTTTTTTTTTTTTTTCATGCACTTTATTAAGTTGAAAAATGTGATTTCCTTTAAGGCGAGAACTCTTAATCAATGGCTTTATGCAACTAGCTAGTGCTAGTTTTGTTGTGCTCATTACAGTGAGCATCTATTATTCAATGTATGCTATAATAGCTTTTTCTATGCTATTTGCATTATTACGTATGTGGCCCATTAACTCTGACAGGGACTGTAGAACATCAGAGTGACGGATATATAAACAAGTATAAAGCACGGTGCGGAAGCAAATCAGTCCTTTCAAAGGGCTTTGTTAGGTCACAAATAAGTTTCTCTTTTCCTCTCTAGGGCCCGCTTTATTGAAAGGAAATGCAACACTTACAGTGCAAAATTTAAGTATTGTTTAAGATACAATGATGAATTAAAAAGATCATCTACAGGACATTACCTTTGGGTTTGGTCATGGACACAATATTACAGAGGAAACTACTGGAAAACAATATCATAGGCAGCAAATTTATGACGCTATTTATTTGTGGTGCCATATATTTAAAGCTCCACTGCAGCCAGTCTTGCCTCCTGCTTAATAGCTAACATCAGCATTCCCAGAAAATGTTTAACTATTCATCATATTAAATCATCATATTTGGGGGAAATGATCCTGTGTGAGTCAGGAGAACAAATAGATGTGTGTAATTTCATGTAACAAGTATTTTTAAACCAACTAATCTAAGTTTAACCAAATGGTCAAGTTATAATATACATATTTGGCTAAGTATTTGCACAGAGGGTGAAATTATTGTACAAATACAACAATCATCATACATCTGGCAATGCTGATTAATGTTTCTCTCTCAAACAGATGATGGGGGTGATGTTGATTGTCGATGCAATCCATTGCAATTGCAACCAGACTACCAGGATCAACATCATGACGGTCTCCTTGAGTTTGTGGAGCTGAAGAGTTTATTAATGGGCAAACTGCAAACTGTGCTGTACGTTTGCATTCGGGAGAAAATGTAAGTGCTTCTTTTACAGTCATATGTGACTGTTCCATTTTAGCAACTGTTAGCATGGTGTTTTGTGAACAGTGCAGCTAATTGACATTCTCAGGAAAGGGTGCTAAAATTTAGGAAGTATCTCATAAAAATGAGTTTGGCTTCAGGACTTCCTCATCACTCAGTTCTTGCCAATTTCCACTGAAATATACCCAGATTTATTTAAAACGAGACCCAGTTTGGGTTCTCTTCTCCCTTTGGCCAGCCTCATGTGAAAAGAAACGTAAATTGCCACAGTTGCAGGAAACAGGTTTGAGAGACTTGAGGGTATTGTGTCTCATCAACAAATCCCACTTCACCCCGTCACCTTGACTTTCCTGCCACGTGAATGTGTTGCCTGCTTGTGTACTGCTGTAATTGTGCTGTTAAATTAGAGTCCTTACACAACGGCGTAGTGATGACAACAGTGCGGCTGAGATACGTTGCTCTGGTGCCGTCACATACTGGAGAAAACATTGTGATTTGTTTTCTACTTTTATCTTCGAAAGTAGAAAAGTTCATCAAGCCTTTAAAGACTAAAATGTTTGCAATGTCCTCTCATCGTCTTACAGTTTGCAACAAGTTGGGAAAAATCAACACTCTTATGGCTGTATATGCCAGCCTAGCAGTGTATTCATCATTTTAGCTTATACTGTGCATTTTTAAATGACTTCACTAAACAGAAAAACACATTCAACCGGTTGCCAGATCGACATACTTAACATTAGGATCCATCTCTAATGGTCATAGGGATGAGAGTGTTTAGATGTTGTGTCAATATTTAGAGAGCATTAGGAATGACTAATATCCATTATTGAAACATACATATTAGACCTATTGTTCTGTATACCAAGGCTACCTAGGTTATTAATTGTCTTCATTGCCCAACAGTTCAGTATGTGCATAGTGTATATTAAACTACATAGTCATAGGGATGTTAAAGACATCATGGTGCAAAACCATCTCCAGAATGTAGGCAGTTGGCTTGAGTATGAATCTTATCCATTGAAAACTTGAGTTTAATCATTCAAGTTTATAAAAAACCTGCTAACTTGAAGCACAATTCTTGAGTTGTTCTGGAAATAATGTTGTTAAAGAGCTGGGATTTGTATTGCATTTGATGTGTATGCACAAACTGTTGGGGTAGTGCCAAATCTCACAACATGCCAACTACTACATCCCTGTGCTTTATGCTTCACACTATGACGCTCTGCATTACTAACCCCTCCTCCATCAGTTCCGTACATGAAGGGCTCTGCAGTCAAGTTAGGCACAAAGTCGACTTTTGGTTAGAATTTTGAAATTGATAAAATAAAAGGTAGTATCATTAAAGATAATAAAACATACTATGACTTTTCTGACTGTTACTGATGTTGTCAAACGGTTGGTGTTTGGTTTAATCACAAGAACTACTTGATTAGTCTAAGAAAACATCTTGTTTTGTTTCAAAAAGTACTTTCAGTCACATTTCTTATGTTATGTGATGTACATAAGTTAACTAACTTATGGAATACAACTTAAAAACAGATCAATGTTTGAGTCTGATCAACCACTGAACACAAACCTAACCACCATGACCCTCGCTTACGCTGAGTTTTCTTCCTCTTTGTCGGTTGAACAGACACAGATAATCGTGTATTCACTCACTGTCCCCAGTAAATAGCTATACTTACTGTATAACACAAACTGATAAATTGAACACAGCTTACATTTACTATTTTCTGTGGAAAGGGGCCAATGTGTAAGTGCAATAATATCCTCTATGTCTACTGATAAAGATTATAATGGACTCAGTGGAGGAAATAGCAGAAACTGGGTGTTTTTCCAGTGTTCTTTGCATCTGCCATGACTCTTATTTTGTGCATTATATCGTTATCTCTCATGCTCATATGTCGTGGAGTTTTTCACATGAAGACAGACGCAGACAAACAAACACAAGTCCCCAGCCGTTACATAATGTTTCCCTTGTCAAAAGATTTGGTAAGCAAATCTATCACACAAGTGACTGATTCAGTTAGTCAGCCCAGACTGGCAGACGTTACACAATGAGCTCTGGGCTTTCTACTCTACAACGCCTTTTTCATTATTTACCACCACTGTGCAACTGAGCAGTCCAAAATTAGGCATCTCTAACACTGTTATGTATCAATTTGAAGTGACAGCATAAAATAATTGAGATCTGATTTTATGTGTTATTGTGTGAGAAAGAGAAAGACGTAGCGAAAATGCATGTATTTGTTAAGCAGTTGTGCCTCGGGATGTCAGGAAGCAGCGTGATATCCTCACAAACAGACTTCTGCATGTGTGGGTCTATGTGCAAATTAAGTCCCTGCAAAGGAACCCATGTATGTCGGTAATCAAATGAATTTATGTGCGTAGACATTCGCTCATTTCTGTGTGTTTCTGTCCATGAAGCTGCTGCTGGTTGACAGCACTGACACACTGAGAATTTCAAAACGAGACCTTGTTGTAGAGGCAGGTCACACGCTAGACCGCTCACTGCAGTTGCTACATCCACTGTATTCTGTTTATACCGCTTTACCTTCAGGATATTAGCTTCAAACTTAATGAATTTGAAAGTTTAAATTGTTTGAACAGTTGATGCTTCACTGGCCACTAATTCAACCTTCCCGTGGTGTTGTACTTGACATTTTTTCTGCTTTTTAAGACTGATTGACTTATGGTGTCCAATTCCAGGTAGAGCTCCAGGTATGAATCATGAATGTAAATAAGCAAAACAAAATGTTAGAGATGTTACGAATATAATGACCGTAGGACTGAAACTTAGTTATTCAAACCGCACCATCACATTTCCTATATTTCTGCCTTTTCCTCCGTTTCTTTCCAATCTATTTCTTTTTGTCAGTGTTGTAGTCCTCCATGACGCTGGGGTAAGCAAACAACACCTGTCCACACCGCACATACAGTAGATATGCACACCATCTGTCCATCATCT